>NW_016107817.1:693853-884477 GCF_001604975.1 Cebus imitator | reverse complement strand
TTTTTGAGACAGAGTTTCACTCTGTTGCCCAGGCTGAAGTGCAGTGGTGTTATCTCAGCTCACTGCAATCTCCACCTCCTGGGTTCAAGCAATTCTCCTGCCTCAGCTGCTGAGTAGCTGGGACCACAGATGTGCACTGTCATGCCCAGCTAATTTTGTATTTTTGGTAGATAATAGGTTTTGCCATGCTAGCCAGTCTGGTCTCATGCTCCTGACCTCAGGTGATCCACCTGCATTGGCCTCCCAAAGTGCTGGGATTACAGGTGTAAGCCACACCACCAGGCTGAGAGACAGATTCTTGATGCTTCCTACAATATATTCTTCTCAGAGTTTTCATCATAATTTTCTTTAAATCTAACAAACACATTTTTCTTCTTAGGTAGATAAATGATATTTTATAATCAGAAATACATAAAAATTTGTTTTTTATATATCTCTGACTATATAGTTCTGTGTGTGTGTGTGTGTGTGTGTGTGTGTGTGTGTGTGTGTGTGTACATATAAGAAGGTATTTGGTATGTGTTTTAATATCACATACCCAAGCTTCAGTTTCAACTTATATGAGTTTTATCTCCTTCTTTCCTGATTAGCTTTTCAACTTCCTAAACAAAAGCTCTGTCCAGAGTTAGCTGTTTCAAATAAGCTCTTTTGCACAGTGAAACAGTATAATTTCAGCATTGTAGCCATATAGAAGAAAACTATTATTCCCAGTAATTGCACATTTTTTTATTCTTGTTCTTCATAATGATCGACCTGTCCACAACTGTCATTTCCAACTCATTGTGTCATGGAATTCAGCAGGGTTTCTTTCTAAAACGACTGGCAAAATCATTTGTAATGAACTTTAAATATTGGGCTCTCCTCTGAGAAAGAAATGTATGCATCTTTTACTACTCAAAATAAAATTCAAAGTCATTCAACTTTCAGAGATATAGTGGCAATTGTACTTGAGAAACAGCCGTGTTTCTATTAATTTATTCTAAAATATTTGCTAGATATCTAAAGAATGCTAGATTAAAAATTCCATATGTTGGAAATTAATGCTGAAATATCCTTGATATTAGCTATGACATGGAGATCACCCACCGTATATGTCAGCATGCTTGATAAGTAATGAATATTTAGCATCGTAGACCCTATGTGACTTAAGCTAGATTAGGTACCTTGTAGATATGGATAAGCCGGTGCTCTATATAGGCTAAGTAAATGAGTAAATCACTTTTTCATGCCTTCATCTTCATAGGTACATTGATTGTCCCAAATATGAAGAACTTCATACTTCTTAGTGACTTTTTCAATACAGATTAAGTTAGAATTACAAATGGTTATTCCTACAAACACAGTGCAGTTATAATCATAATACACTATTCAAGGTACAGGAGATTCAAGCTAATGAAGAAGTATCTCAATGTTTTTTTTTCATTAAAGGTAGGCATAAAAATACAAATTTTATGTTTGGATTACATACATTCTCAAAACTGAGTGAAGCCAGTTTCTAGACTAGCACAATAAATTTCTTTAGTATTTTTGTTATCACATATATAAATAATGTGTAAATGCAGTAGCATTCTGGAGATACCATTTCCAGACCTATGATAAACAAAATAGCATAATTAACATGTAGCAATATTTCCATATTTTATAAATGGATACAGATCATCATTTTAATGAGTAACTACTTTCCTCTGGAATTCATGGAAAATCCTCCTTGCTATTTCCATATTTTGAAAATGGATACAGATAATCATTTTAATGAGTAACAACTTTCCTCAGGAATTGATGAAAAATCCTTCTTGCTATGAAATGAAAAAAATCTCCTTATCTTACTAGTGAGACCTAATAAACAAATCAGAGGTTTTAGAAAGTATGATGAAAGAAAAAAAGAAAGAGGGAAATGGAGAAAGAGAGAATAAGAGAACGAGAGGAAGAAATAAAGAGAGAAAGAGAAAGAAAGGGAGAACGGAAAGAAAAAAGAAATAAAAGAAAGAAAGAAAGACCTACTGAGACATTTTTTTTTCTATTGCAATACCAGGATAACCTCTTTAGTTGCTGTTGAATAGTTTTCCGTAACAGATAAAAATTTCTAGCAAAATTCCTATGCTTTTAAGCTGTTAACTGTATCTCTTCTAAATCCTTATTTATCTCATGGGAAACAGAGTGTGTCAGGGGCCCTCTAGACTGCTTTAGATTCTATGAGCTAGAAGGATTCACAGGACTCAGATACTGTTACACTTATGGTTACCATTTATGACATCACAAAGATACAAATTAGAATAAGCAAAGAGAAAAGGCATTCAGGTCAAAGCAGCACAAACGTTTAGGTATCCTCATTCAGTGGAGTCGTAGAAGGAAAAGCCTAATTCTCCTTGGAATGCTGTGTGACAACACATGCAAAGTGCTGCCAACCATGGAAGTTCACTAAAGTCTTGATGTCCAGGTTTTCACTGTCAGTCATATAGACATGCAGTGCCTGCATGACTGGCCATAGTTACTCAGGCTCCTGAACCCCCATCTAGGGTAAAAACAGGCTTTCACCATAAATCACATTTGTGAGCATAAACTATCTTGTTATAATGGTGACTGTACGGTCTACAGCTTCAGGTTTATAAAAACATATTCACCGTTAATCATATATTTAGTGTAAGCTCTCTGGACAAAATTGTATAGCATAACCCAGGGCTTCAGAAATACAAAACACTCTTAACAGGTAGAATATTCTAAAGGCTCTGCCATCTAAGCATCAGTGTAAAATACAAGCTTTCCTTAGGAATTTGCAGGGTTGGAGAAACCCAGCTTGGCTGCTGCATTAATGCTTTCCTGCACAGCCCCATCCTTCTGGCTCTTGCCCTTGGCTGTTTTACAGCAAAATAATCGTATTTTTCTGAGCATCTACATTTAATATAGCATTTATTATACCCTTTATACATTTAATATACCCTTTCTTGCACAGGTGATTAGAATTTTCTCTTGCTGTGAAAACTTACCACTGTAACAGCTTGGCCTTTTAATACTGAAACTATTGAACTATTGTGCATTGTACTATTGCTTGGTAAGTCATTGAAGCATAGCTGTATTTATGAAAGCATCAACTAAAATATCTGGAAACAATACACGGGCTAAAAGAAACAAGTTGAAGTTTGTTGCTATGTGGCTATGCATGCATCACAGAGGAAGAAATTTAAGATGCTATTGCATATCAAAAGTGGCTGTCATATAATATAAAACATGCACCTTAGATGGAAGATCTTGTCATTTATAATTGTGCAAGGAAATAGAATCTCGTGTGGGACTTTTTAAATTTTTGGTGAAATTTAGTTATTAGAGTTTTCTATGTCTATGAAAAGAATCCTTTGATATGCTTCGTAAAAATTGCCAATACTATGGCAAAATGTATTCTTCTTGAATGCTCTGCTGTTGGGTGACTAATAGGAGCCAAATAAGCCTTGTACACTTATCCATTACTATTTCATATATTTCCTTTCTTCTCTGGGCAATAGCTTTTATAAACATACAATATAATCTATAAGCTCATAGATCAAACAAGCCATTTCAATCTGATTCTATCCAAATTTTGAGGAATTCTTAATTTTAAATCCCATTTTCTGATTTGTACTGTACAAGATCATCCTGGGTGGTGCTGCGAATAAGCATGTTGAATCTATAAAGATTATAGTAGCCTTTATTATCGGACAAACAGTAGCCCATTAACATTAATAGATAAAAGCATCCTAAAGTAGCAGAAATTGTATATATTCCAAACATTATTTGTTAGTCTTTTCATATGATTAGGTTTCTATATGTCTGGAAAAAAAGTATGAATATAAACATATATTCAGGTGAAGAGTGTAAATTATAACTAAAATCAATCTGTAAAAGCCATCAGTTTGGCATTTTGCTATTTTTTTAATGTAGGCCTAATAAAATTAAATGCATAGATCTTAAAGAATCAATTCTATGGGGTTTGAAAACTGAAAGCACATATATACGTATCTGTTTTAGTCTGAAATATTACATTAATAATAGAAATAAAATAATTCCATTCTACCTGAAACCCTTGGGATTCCTTCTAGGATGCAACTTCATAAACTTCTTTTAACATATAAAAATGTGGATAATTCCTCAAAATACTTTTTGAATTTATATATTGACAAAGTTTATTAGCAATTGCAAACATATAAAGAAGTAGATTCTCATTGTTCAACACCCGCCTAATGGACACAGGGAGGGGAGCACTACACACTGGGGTCAGTTGGGGGGAAATAGGGGAGGGACGGTGGGGGGTGGGGAGCTGGGGAGGGATAGCAAGGGGAGAAATGCCAGAGGTAGGTGATGGGGAGGAAGGCAGCAAATCACACTGCCACGTGTGTTCCTATGCAACAATTTTGCATGTTCTTCACATGTACCCCAAAACCTAAAATGCAATAAAATAAATAAATGGAAAAAAAACAAAGTAGATTCTTTTAAAAGATAAACAGGTAGTGATAAAGATGAATAGACTGATGCTCTAACAACCTAAGGATTCAAGAAAACAATTTGCTTTATCTATATTTATAATTCTATTATTGACAAATAACTAACACATGTAAAGATAAGATGATAGTGAAAATATGAAATTTAAAATAAGATAATTTAGGCTTATAAATGAAGTTATATCAATCTTCATTGTATCCAAAATATCTTTTTGAATTAATCTTAACATTTCATCCTGTTTATTTGCAAGGCTCACTCATTTTCATTATTAAAGCATTATTAAATCCATATTTCATATCAGTGAATTTTATTTTCTTAAAGTAGGGCATTAGAAACAAAATTCTTAAAGAAAAGTTCTACAATTAAAAAAATGTATTCCACATAGTTGTTTCACATTAAGGTTTTCCCATATGTTTGTATCTTTTTTCTTTAATATAATCCAGAAAGTCTGCATCTGGAAGGTGCTAATTCCCAGATCCACATTTCAAAGCAAGGCAAATTAAGATGCTAATTGCAGAAATCTAATTTCAAGGAGTACAGTTAGCACCATACATTTAGAAATACAAACATTACACAAAGAGGGAAATACCACTAGTTTTCATTTAGAAATAAAAACATTCTAGAACTTTTGGGGGGTTTCTTTGCATTTTATAAATAACTCATTACAAATATTAGAGAATTCTAGTTTCTGCTTTGAGTTAAAGAACTTGGAAATTGCTGTTTTCATTTTCATCACAAGAAAAAAGCTAAACACACTGAAAACCAGTAACTGTTCTTAGATTATTCTGAAAATTGAAGAGAAATAAAAATCACTGTCCTGAAAACCGAAGAGAAAGGCAGCTGCAGAGAATCACAGCTTACTGGAAATAGAAACCCAGGAGCAGAAGTCTGCTCTGGAGCCAGTACTGGTAGAAACACTTAAACTCTGATATAGTTTGAGTGCTTAGTGTGGTCTAGCTTGAGAGTTAAAAAGGGTGGGGAGGGATAACATGGGGAGAAATGCTGGATATGGTATACATCTAAAGTAAAATAAAATTTTAAAACATTATTAAAACAACAACAAAAAACAAAAAAACAAAGCAAAACTTCAGGCAATTTAAGGTTAGAGGGAGCCTCAAACTTTCATAAATTTTACCTTCAGGAACACCACCAGATTCTTGTGCTGAAGATTGGTGAAGAAATCCCTTTATGTTTCCAACAGGGAGAGAAAACTTGGCAATTTTGAAGTATACACTGAATTTTCTGTTTTCCAACTGCCTTCAAGAGAAACTATCCAAGCCTAATTAATGTGAGAAAAAGGAAGTACTTAAGTTGAGGACCATCTAACTTTCCTAGATCCACTTCCTGTATCAAATAAGTTTCAGACAGGGAAATCAAAGAAGCATTTAGGAAGGTAACAGACACACAGGCCCACTGAAATATCTGGACCTAGCAAAAGGATTATAGAGCATTTTCCTTTCCTCACATTTCACCACAATACCAACAGTGCTACTGTAAAAAAACAGAGGATTACAGCTGAAAGAACTGCAAATATCAGACTATACGTCAGAAAATTTTGTTTCTAGTGAAACCTAAAGACAAGAGGTAGAAGAAAAAAGAATACCTGAGAGTATTAATGTCTTAGGCAGCAACAGATCTAGAAAACTATAATCGCAATTTACCTTCTAGGAAGATCTCCATGATTTCTCACAATAAAGATCTATTTTTCTTAGTTTCTATTATTCAATACATCATACCTGACTTTCAACCAAAAATTACAAGGCATGCTAAAAGGCAAACACACACACACACACACACAAAATAAAAGAAAACCAGAAAATTCCAACAACAAAACATCTCTGGAGAGATAAGCAAACAACAGATCCAGGCTCAGATATGACACAAGTTTTGGAATACCACACCAGTGATGTAAAATATCTATGTATAATATACTAAGATATAAAATGAAAAATGTGAAGGACATGCAAGAATAGATGAACCCTTCAGAAAGAGTACAACTTTCAGAATCTTAAAATGCTAAAATAAATCAATATAAGAAAAATATGCTTTTGATGGAAATAACTCATTGGATTGTGTCTAAAAGAAGAATCAAGAGGGTTAAAAATGACAATAGAAATTTCTCAAAATTAAATGCAGAGAAAAAGTTTAATTGTAGAAAAAAATGAAAGAGAATATCCAAGAAGTGTGGGACAATTAGGAAAGGTGTAACATATACATAATCTAAAACCAAAAGAAAGAGATAACAAAATGGAAGAAATCTTTGATGTAATAATAGTTAAGAGTCTTTTAAAAATTAATGGCAAAGACCAAACAACAAGCAGAGGAAGCACTGAGAAAATGAAGCAGGATAACTTTGAAAAAACATCTACATATGTAAATATATTCAATCTGTAGAAAAAGTCGAAAGGCAAATCTTGAAAAATACCAGAGTATAAAAATATTACCTGTAAAAAGTGAGAATAAAAGTTACAGTGAATTTCTTTCAGAAACCATGCAAGCAAGAAGATAATGGAGTAAAATATTTAAAGTGTTGAAGGAAAAAAGAAACATGAAACTGGAATACTAAATCTGGTGAAATTATCTTTCAAAAGTGAAAAGGACTGTGCTTTGGACTGAATTGGGTCTGCCATGCCCTCCCTCAAATTCATATGTTGCAGCCCTAACACCCAAAGTTATGATATTTAAACATGGGGCTAATGGGATGTAATTAGGTTTAGATGTGATCATGAGGGTAGGGCCTTAATTATAAAATCAGTGCTCTCATAAGAAGAGATAACAGATAGCTTAGCTTCAACCTGTTACTCTCTTTCTCTCTTTCTCCTTCCACCTAAACAGGACTAGGAAAGGCCATGTGAGGACACTGTGAGAAAGTGGTCATCTGCAAACCAAAGAGAGAGCAATAACTACACTGGCTTTGCTAGCACCTTGATATTTCACTTCCAGTCTCCATAACTGTGAGAAATTCATTCCTAATATTTAAGCCACCCAGTCAGTGATAGTTTGTTATAGCAGGCCAAGAAGACTAATACAGAGTTTCTCTGGCAAACAAAAAGAAACTGTTTGTTGTCAGTAGATACAACGTATAAGAAATGTTATCTACAACAGTGTATTATGTGACTATAGCATATGGAATAAAAGCAATATTATAAGTGCTGAGAGGCAGGAATTAAGAATACACTCTTGTAAAGTCCCTGTACTACCTAGGAAGCAGTATATTATTTAACAGTGAACATAGATGTTGTAAATGTATATAATAAGCTTTAAAATATGTAAAAAATATAATTGATATACTAAGAGTGGAGAGAAAATAGAATCATATAAAATGTTCAATTAAATATATAAGAAGAATACGAGAAGGTACAAAAAGAAAAAAATGTAGAAATGAATACAAAACCATCACAAATATAGTAATTTTAGAATACCTCCTAATTCTATTATGTAACCATAAATCTAATATAAATATTAGATAAAAACGCTAAAAGAAAAACTAGAAACCATTATCTTTCAGAAACATAGATACAAAAATCTTCAATAAAATTAAAGAAAATTTAAGCCAACTATGTATCAAAAGAATTATATACCAAGACCTAGGAGAATTAATCCCAACTATGCAAGGCTGTTTCAACATTCAAAAACCAATTAGTCCATCACCTCAATAGGCTAAAGAAGAAAAATCATATAATCATCTTAATTGATGGCAACCAAAAATTTAACAAAATGCATTAACCCTTTGAGATAAAGACTCAGCAAATTAGGAATAGAAGGAAAGTTTCTAAACATAGCTAAGAAAATCTACCAAAAATCCTGCAGACCATATGCTTAGTGATTAGAAATTGGTTGCTTTCCTTAAGACTGTGAATAAGACAATATTTCCTTCCATTGTTTCTTTTCAACATTTTGCTAGAATTCCGACCTAGTGTAATAAGGCAATAAAGGAATACAAATTAGTAAGGAAGAAATAAAGCCCTATTCAAAGATGACATTATTGTCTATTTAGCATGATATAATTATAATACAAAATTTGAAGGAAACACTCATGAGTCCATATTAATATCAATAAATAACATTAACACATAATTTAACAAATAAAGTAAGGGAGCCAACATAAATCTCCCATGCAGAAGAATTTCTAAGAAATTATGTAGATCTTATATTTTAAAATAAAAAGAGAATATTTCCTCATGTTTTGAACGTGGGCTGTTTATTGCTGACTTCTTTCTAAGAGTATAGTTTGCAAAAGGGAGAAAAAAATGTGTAACAACACTAACAAGAAACTTGACAAAGATCACTTCAGACACATGAGCCAGGTCAACATTCATAGTCTCAAATGACATAGATAGTATTATGCATCCTAATTAGAAAATGGTGAAAATAGCAACTTATCTATGTGAACTTCCCTCAAATCCTGTAACAACATCTAATTGTGATAAAACTCAGAAAATAGTAACACAATTTTATTAGTTTTAAAATCTTTCATTAATTTTTGATATATAAATGAATATACAAAAGCTACAAAACTGAGAATAAATTATGGTTAAGAATCAGTTAACTTTAGCATTTTTAAAAACTTAGTTTAACTTTCCTTACCTAGATTCAGTAGCATATTTCTAAATGTAATATTGTTCAGTGTGTATTTATGTTAATTCATTTATAAATAGAAAATATTAACTTGATTGAAATCAAGTAAAACAATTTTGACAAGTCTTCATCACATTTTTGTCAGCTTTCATTTAATGCACTTGAACTCATAATATCAAAATAAACTGAAAATCTAAGTGATTCCTAAGTTTTATAACTATAAATGGTATGAATTACAAACCTGAGGAATATAATAGACTGAAACACTTTTCCAGAAAGCACACATCAGAGAACCTTATGTGTACTCATACAATATGAGTTTCAGAGAAAAGTCCCTTGGAAAACCAGACTATTATGTAATGAGTAAACTATTTAAAATATGTTCATTCATAACATATTTTTCACATGTTCTGTTTAACCACACATTCAATCATAGCACATAGAAATTATATTTGCAACTGAGATTTTTGTGGACTGAATTTTGTGTCTTCACACATTTCATATGTTGAAATCTAATCCCAATAAATGTTATTTGGAGGTGAGGCCTTTGAGAGGTAATTAGGTCATGAGGGTGGAGTCCTTACAGATGGAATTAGTTTCTCTTTAAAAAGGAGGTAGGAAGATCACTTGAGTCCAGGAGTTTGACACCAGCCTGTCCAATATTGGGAGACTCTGTCTTTAAAAATAATGAAAACAAAACAAACAAGCAAAACAAGCCAGAGATCTAGATTGCCCTCTTCTGTCAGGTGAGGATTCAGGAAGTTAGCTGTCTGTAACCCAGAGAAAGACACCAGAACCTGGCCATACTGGCAACCCATCTCAAGACTTCCAGCCTCCAGAACTTCCAGGCATAAATTTATCTTGCCTATAAGCCACCCAGTCCATGGTACTTTTGTTATGTTAGTCCTAACTGATTGAAACAGAGGGTTTATTTTTTTATTTGTTGTTTTTAGGCTTTGTTAATGTCTTTAGATTAAAAGAAAACAGAAATTCTTCAAATTGCTTAAGGAAACCTTCATCAGCCCTTGGACCAAATTCTCACAGGAAAGATATCTGAGTAACAAAGAAATTGATTCATTCATAAACATTTCTTTTCTTCTTCTTAAAATATATATTTTGTTATATGGAAATTATCAAAGAGGTATTTAAGTAATTTTAACAGTGGCTATGAATAAACAAAACCCAAATCTCAAAATCTAGCTAAACTTATCAAGGGAGAAAAAGAGGAAGACAGAAAAAAGACACAAAATACACATTTCAGAGACAAAAGAGGAGACATCTCTAAAGATCCTGCAGACATTAGTAGAATAATAAGATGATGTTATGAATACTTTCGTATCAATAAATCCAACAGTTTGGATTATGGCATTGATTAAATTGTGTCCCCCAAACTTTGTGTTGATGTCCTAACATCTGGTACCTGAGAATGTGATCTTATTTGGAAATAGGGTCATTGTATATGTAATTACTTAAGATGAGGCTGTATTGGAATATGGTGGGTCCTTAATCTAATTTGACTTGTGTCCTTGTAAAAGGAACCTCATGTGAAGAGAGAAACATATGAAGGAAGGATGATAGTATGACGGAGGGCTAAGTTCAAGTACCAGCTGTGGTCATCTATAAACTAAAGAGGGACCTTTGGAAAAGATCATTTTCACAAAATCCTCAGAAGGAACCATCACTGTCAGCTTCTTGATTTTGGAGTTGTAGGCCCCAGATCTGTAAGGCAATTAATTTCTGTTCTCTAAACTACCCAATTTGGAATGCATGATTACAGCAGCCCTTAGTAAAATGATAACAGATGAAATGACACATTCTTGAAAGACATAAGTCACTACAACTGGCACAAGAAGAAACAAAATTTGAACAGTGCAATATCTGTAAAAAAGAAAAGTCAGAATTAAAATATTAAAAAAAAGACTCAAAGGCAACGTTCTTCTCAATGAATCATGTTATTTAAAAATATTAATGTGAAACCTACATAAGCTATTTCAGAAAATAGAGGAGAAAAGTACATTTCCCAACTCATTTTGTAAGAATAGCCTTAGCCTGATACCAAAGCCAGTAAGAAGTAGTCAGAAAAGATATACAGAGAGCAGTATTTCTCATGTACAGGGATGCAAAATTTCTTGGCAAAACTTTAGCAAAACAAATATAACAGTACATTCAAAAGATAATTAATCATGATGGGAATTTCATGTTGGTTGAAGTCTGAAATAAACAACTTCAAAAAGAAGTAAATATCTAAACATATATTAATGACAGATTTAAAAGAAAACAAATACACAATAGAGGAAATAAAAATCAACAGTGGGTTCCATGAAAAGGATTACAATTTTGCAGTTTGTAAAATTGATGGAAGTATTAGCAAAATTTGTTGAAAAACATAAAGAAACAGAGTACCAATATTAAATGAAAAAAACAGACTTTACAACAGATTTTACAAACAAAAAAGTATTAAATTGATATTATAAACAACTGAGATAATTTGAACCCTTAGATGAATTGACCTAAATACATGATATAACCTCAATGAAATCACAGTATTTAATAATAGAATAATGTTATATATGATATATAATAAATATATAAAAAGTCTTTCATCAAATAGAGTGTGAATACAGGAAAAAATGAAGTAACAGCTACACCGTTTAAAGGTAACATGGTTGGATACATAGAAAATCCAAAAGGATATACATATAACTAGAAGGGAGAAATAGTTTTTGCAAAGTTATCATATCTAAGATCCTAAAATTCTAGGAATTAATCTAATGAAAGTTTGACAAGACATTCATAACTACAAAACATTGCTGACTTTTGTTCGTTTGTTTTGAGAGGGAGTCTTGCTTTGTTGCCAGGCTGGAGTGCAATGGAGCAATCTTGACTCTGCAAGCTCCACCTCCGAGGTTCAAGTGATTCTCCTGCCTCAGCCTCCCAAGTAACTGGGACTACAGGCACCTGCCATCAAGCCCAGGTAATTTTTGTGTTTTTAGAAGAAACAGGGTTTCACCATGTTGGCCAGGATGGTCTCCATCTCTTGACCTTGTGAGCCAACCACCTCGGCCTCTTAAAGTGCTGGGATTCCAGGTGTGAGTCAGTATACCTGGTCGCTGACATTTCAATTACCAGAAAACTCAATATTTTTATGTAAAATTTTCCAAAGTGATCCATAGATTCCAAGCAATGCCAATTAAAGTTTTGTGTATTTGTATGCGTGTGTTCTTGTGTGTGTAAATTAACATGCTAAATGAAAACTATATATGAAAATGCAAAGACAAGTCATAGCCAAAATTATCTTAAATATAATAACTTTGGAGGATCTTATCAAATTTCAACACCTATTCTATAGTAACAGTAACTAATAGTCTGTTATTGGCACAAACATGGAGAAATCTTTGTATTTGTTGGATCAGATAGGTTATGGAACAGAAGAGTGGTCCAGAAATACATTGACATATATTAGATTAATTAATGGCAAAGGTGACACTATAATTCACTGGGGAGAAAGGAATGGTTTTCAATAAATGACGGCAATGTCCTAACCCTCTTTGCCTGTAGGAGTATCAGGTGTCATAATTTATAGGCCCTCACAAAGCAAATTCTGGCTTCTTCATAACCAAATTACCAACTGGATGGTTCATGTCATTTCTTTTTCCTTTCTCCTTCTCTCCTTTTGTTCTCTTTCCAATTTATTTTCTTTTGTATCTCTGTGTATATCTTTTTTCTATAGTTATTTTAATTTTTATTTGTAAATATGTTTTTGATCCAAAATTATTACATTTAACAATCTACCTAAATTATATGGAAATATTGTTCATGTTCTTTGACATTCTGATTTAAGTACATATATCAACACTGAAAAAATCTTGTGGCTTTCTCTGTGGTTATTATATATGGATTTAAGTTGAAATAATGTCACCTCATTGCATCATATTTCTCTGATAAGAAAAGAAAATTCGTGTCTTTTGGAATCTACACAAGGTATTTTTTTTTCCCATGGGAAAAATAGGCAATGTATACCAAAATGGCATTTGGTCATTCTCACTATGTGTTAATGTATCTTATAATCTTGATGAAAAGTTACTTTTTAAGCCTAAGCGTTAAGCTTTAATCCCAGTGAGACTTTAAGTTACACACAACACACACATAAAAATATATACATATATATTATAATATTGATTATTGTTTTGTTCTTTTTTCTTATTGGTCTTTCTGTTTCCTTTTGGGTTTTGTTGTTGTTCTTTTTGAGATGGAGTCTTGCCCTTTTGCCAGGCTGGAGTACAGTGGTGTGGTCTTGACTCACTGCAACCTCTGCCTCCCGGATTCAAGCCATTCTCCTGCCTCAGCCTTCTGAGTAGCTGAGACTACAGATGCGTGCCACCACAACCCACTAATTTTTGTATTTTCAGTAGAGATGGGGTTTCACCACGTTGGCCAGGATGGACTTGATCTCCTGACCTCGTGATCCACCCACTTCAGCCTCCTAAAGCGCTGGGATCACAGGCGTAAGCCACTGCACCCGGCCCCTACTGGTCATTTTTAACAAAATATATGTTTAAGTAAGCTAAAAATAATACCAATACCTTAAGATTTACACAGGTATATATATTCCTTTTCTGTTTATTTAAACACATTAAAGATATTTAAAGATAATTTGAACTAATATTTTGACATGATATTATTTTAGAGGTGAATATTTTTGGATGCTTTAAAATTTAAGTTTCTTTTAATATTTCACTCCGACTTCATATGAGGGCATTTTATTTTTCAAAGAAAATAGGTATAATACATCTTAATCACCATCTCTTTTTATATTTCTCTGCATTCAAAGACACAAAATGATATACTCCATTTTGTTTAGAGACAGCTGTGCTAACATATGTTTCATGCTTTAAAAGATGCCCTGTACATTTTTATGAGAAATAACACACTACGATGTCACTGTGAGGTAGTAACATTTTACCACTCAAATTATGCAGGCAAAAATACATGCACAAATGATTTAATCATTTGTTCACTAACTCTAAGAAAGGCATTAAAATTATATAAAAATGTCAGTTCTATTATCTTACACTTGTGCTGACATACCATATTCTGATTACACTCCCATTTTCTATCTTACACATTTCTGATATCAGGGCTACTTTGAGATTTTAAGCTTCCTCTAAACATATATAAATATCTTGCCTATTTTGCTTTCTAATGCATCTTAAACTCAGTCTGAACAAACTAGTTTTTCTCAGGACTGTTTAACTCAGGGACCCCATTAACCTCTGAAGTTTCTTGATGATTTGAAACTTAGATGAAATTCAGTCCATTATCATGGAATTCTTAAATACAAATTAAGAATCATATAATTCTTAAATACAAAAATCTACCTGATAATGTCCAATTGGTCACTATCACCTTTTGTTGACTTTACATTTTCATCTTCAGTGATTATACTCACATACTAATTTAACCACCTATACCTATGGCCATATTGTAGACCTTGAAATTATCTGGAAATACTTGTATTCTATTACATGGATTCAAACATCTCATTTTTAGAACACATAGTATCCTTCCATTTCACTCAGTTTGTTACTCTTTCTATATCTTTTCTTCAACATTCATCCGTATCTTGGAACTCTCAGACGACTGCTACTTCCTCCCTTTATATCACTACATTTACTTCCACTTACCTAAAGTAGAGTCTTCCCTAACATGAGTCCAACAAATTCCTGCCAATTTCTTCAGCTTTTTACCTTATTTTATTTCATCACATATTCTTGGTACAGGACTAAGTCTGAGTTAATACAGAACTCACCCTTCTCTTCAATTATACCTAGAGCTTGAAGTGCTAAATAGAAAATTCAATATCTGTAAAGACTGGTATCACTTAAATTTCTGACTCCAACATCAACTGTATCCTTGATTTGCCAGTGCTCCAGTTCATTAGACAGAACTGTTTCAATTTTGTTTCACTTGTTCCTTGTTAGCAGATGACACTTCCTTCTTCATAGAGAAGACAGGAGGGTGAAACTCACAAAAGTTATTTTTGTGAAAACTACAAGGTTAGATGACTTTGAATCCATTGTTTATCTTTCCTTTCTGTTATAGAAGTGTTGCCAGTTCCTGTGTCTGAGACTGTCTTGTCTTACATGATCTATATTACTTTGCCTTTTGTTATAAGAACTTCATTATTTCATTAGTCTCTATTTTTCAAATTCCCCTTTAGTTCTTTTAATTCCATCCCAAAATTCACTCCAATAAGACAGGAAATCCTTATTGAAATCTTTTCATCCCTTCCTCTCTTTTTTTTTGGCAGAGTCTCACTCTGTCATCTAGGCTGGAGTGCAGTGGTGAGATCTTGGCTCCCTATAGCCTTCACTTTCTGGGTTCATGGGATCCTAAGTCTCAGTCTCACAGTTAGATGGGGCAACAGACCTGTGCCACTACATCCATCCAATTTTATTGTAGTTTCTTCTTCCTTTGTATTGGGATTGACATCATCAACTCCCCTGGTCTCAGGCTTTTGGACTAAGACTGAATTATATCACTCAATTTCTTGGTTCTCCAGTTTGTGGACATCGGATAGTGGAACTTCTCATCCTCCAAGGTCATGTGAGCCAATTTCTCATAATCTCTCTCTTTACAGATAGGTAGGGAGATAGATGTATATGTCTACATAAATATATCTGTCTCTATATCTCCTACTGGTACTCTGGAAAGCCTTGCCTAATATGATTCTTAATCATAGAACTTGTGATCATTTTGATTTATATATAAAAAGGTAATACATGACATGTTATTTATAACTGAATCTACAAAACCAGACACATCCATGGTGGAGGGCTACACTGTATATTATAGGTGTCAGAGTTACAGTCTTGATGTTCATGACCTTATATAAAAGTTATTTTAATAATATTTCTTAAAAACAAAATGTGAATTTACCACATAGCTTCATGTATTTAAAAACTAGAATCATAAAACTTAGCTCACTATTTGTAAAGCAAATGCTCAAATAATTTTTAAGAGTTAAAGTAAAAAAGGACACATCCCATATGAAAGACAGAAGACAGAGAGAAAGAGAAAATTTAGCAGTAAACAAGTGAAGGAAATGCCATAGAAAGGGAAAAGAAAAAAGAAGTAATGCTGTAGGTTACTTCTCCCAAAACATATGTTGAAGTCCTAACTCTCAACATAAGTATATGTAACTTTATTTGGTAATATGGCCTTTGCACATGTAATCAATGTAAAATGAACTCATACTGGATTAGGGTGGGCCCTAATCCAATGAATGATTTTCTTATAAGAGAAGCAGTCTAGATGCTTGCTTAGAGGCAGATACAGAGAGAAGGCCAAGTGACAATAAATGCAGAAATTTCTGCTGCACACCAAGTAATGAAAACGGTTGCCAGCAACAATCAAAAGCTAAAGCTGTCAGAAGGAAGCTTTACTAAAGCTGTCAGAAGGAAGATGGCTTCGTTGACACTTGAGTTCGGACTGCTCTTCCTTCAGAACTGTGAGAGAATTAGTTTCTGTTGTTTAGGCGAATCTGTTTGTGGTGTTTTGTTACAGCAGTCTTAGGAATCATATTATAGAAATGTGAAGGTTCCAGACACATGACTTAAATCACAGTTTTCCTCTTGCAAGTGTCTAGAGTTCTTTTTAAAAAATGTTTAATATGTCATTTATTTAACTGAACAGATATATTAAAGTTGACACAATGAAGGAAACTAAAATATAATTGCTCCTTGATAGCAGAATAAATAACAATTTAGATCACGGCTCTTCTTTGAGGACAACATAAAACATAAACTACCATATTCTTTTTTTCTTTTTAAAATAAGTGACTATTACAGGGATTGGGATAAAATAAAGCACTTGCATATGCAATTATTAACTTCAGCAAGAGAACAAATTATTAATTCTTATTATCAGCCACGAACACACTGAGATTGTTTTGTTATACTAAAATTGCCTGGTAAACAATTGTCTTTGTAATTAGATTTTACATGCATCTATTCTAACATTTGTCCCTGTATTATTTTATTTATTTTCTTAGATGAAAGTATTTTATGACAATTACTACATAGCTCTCCAAGACTAACAAATTTTAAATATCAGTATTGTTGCAATTTACTTGCCTTGTCTTGACTTTAGATCTGTGATATTATACTCTTAATCAAATATATATGCATTGGATATGTTAATTTTTCATGATTTTCATCATAAACGAGCTCACAGAAAATTGAGAAATAAACATAAAATCACAGTAGTCAAGGTATATATCTACGTCTGAAAATAATTTTAATGTTACCGCACAGGCTATTGGAATTCTGTTAATGGATTCTTCACAAATTTTCTAGAACATGCTTACTATAACAACAGAGTTTATTTTATAGCTCTTATGTGCATATTTCTAGTTCTTAAAATATAAAAGAATCTGAAACCACCTATAAAATTGATATTTTATCAACAGTTTCCTACTGGTAATAAAAGGTAGATGGGATACAAATACAATTATGTTCAAATAAAAACAAAAAGGATTAACATAACATTTAGGAAGGAAAAGAGCAATTTAAAAAATAATAGCTGAAGTAAATAAAGCATCATTCTGCATATTATTTGAAGGCTTATAAAATACAAATGAAATATGCAGATATTTATTTTTAAATATTATTCCCAAGCATTTAAAATCTTTAAAAAATACATAAACCAAATAAATCTTTTTGTCTGAGATATAGCCTACAACTATACGAACAGACTGAATTAAAGAATTTTGTCTATTTATTTTTCTCATCAAATATAGTTATACAATGCTTATGATGTATCACACACTACTTCAACAATATTACTAACAAAACTTTATAAATATTTAGTTTGCATAACAATTTATGTAGTAAATTTTCTAAAGATATACATCTAGTGAAATTTAAGGTGGATTTTTAAACTAGTAATCATATTTGTGTGTGCGTGCTCTTTCTTCCATATCTATTTATGTAGGTGTTTATATAATGTGCATAAATGCTATTTATATAACTATATTTAGTATTTATTGAACTATATATTTAAGATTATGCATGCATATATGGATATAAGGTGTATACGTACACTATAAACCATATATGTATTAGATATGTATTTGTATTATATATGTATATGTACACATATATATATTAAATTTGAATATTATAAGAACCAATTCCAATTAAGCTGAGGCTTAATTAAATGGAATCATTTAATCATTTAAAATGGAATCATTAATTTGCTTGTTTTCAAGGTCTTAATTTAATTAGATGTTGCATTGAAAACAAAGTATAATTAAGAGACAAAAATAAATGGAAGACTTTTGTAGTAAAAGCACAGTTTAAAGAAAATAGCATAAGACAAGTTTGTGTATATATAAATGTGGGAGAATAAAATGATTATTTAGATTTCCCTCATAATCTTCATTATAAAAATATTGATAAACAAGTGGTTTTGAACATATCTTTATGAATAATTGGTGAATAAAGCAAAGATTAAATCAGTAAGTATTCAATTATGTAAATTTTCAATTAATTTGATAATGGGTTTAATATATTCATGTAAAAGTTATACCCCGAAATAAAAGTGTCTCTTACTTATATGTGGAACAAGAGAAAGTAAGAACAGTTGTGTCAGGAATCATTTTGAATTAAATTTTGAGGAACCCATTCCAAGACAAATCTAGAAGATACTGTGAATGGCAGGGAGTGTGGGATTTCCAACAAACACTGCCTAAAAGGCTACTTTTTAGTGGCTTATCTCATAAAAACATACTATTGTCAGACTGAAAATTGATTAAAAATATGAAAATATGACATAGATTAGTTTCAGGGTTCAAAACTGTGCTTATAATTAATTGAGCTGACTGGAATAGAAACTCTTATTTTTCTTCACCAGGTGTAAAATACTTAACAATAACTGCAAAATTAGTCATATACTATATTATAAACCGTATTTAGAAATGTCAAATTTAATGATGGTTTTGTACACTACTTAAAAAATCAATCAGTATGACAAAATCTAGCAGTCTTTATATATATATGTGTGTGTGGCTTGTCTCTCAACATATATGTTTGTGTGTAGACAAGCACGTACACACGTATACATATATATGAATCCACAGGTATGATCATAATAGTTTTAGATGGATTATAAACAATATCTATTATAATTGGACATATATACATATATAATTGACTATATGTAGATTTTAAATTTCAATATAGGCTATAGACTTGTGTTGTAAACTTTAGCAAATACCTTAAGTATAACTCTTGGGTCTGCTATTCCAGCAACATAGTTTTGATCATGATTTTCCTGCAATTTCCCTCAACATTACTCAGAATTCTATTAGATAGAGTAAGGTATGAACCCAGCTTCAGCAACTCTCACAAAAGATACCATTCAACTTCTTCAGATATCTTCTCTGTCCTGTTCCTGAGACATCACTCTCTAATTCTCCATAAAGTTGAATGCCCCAGGACTGCTAGTGTAAACAAATAGGTCAGATTTGACTACCTGACTTTGGACGATTTCTCTAACAAAAACAACTAGACTCAATTATTTGAACTGAACTAGGAAACCTAAAACCTATTAGCTAACTGGGAGGCCACATTGGAGGCACTATCAACTTCTGCTTACCAGAAAATGTCCCCCAATTTGGGGGAAGGTGGAAATAAAGTGTAACCAATACGTTTTTTTCTAGGGTCACCATATATATCCTCAAAATTGCACTTATTTATACAAAATCCAGGCATGAATGCACTTCTGTTTCACAAATATACAGCTTATACATTATGTGGTGTCATAAGAGACCTTTAAGTATTTATAGAAATACCACATCTGTCATGGAAAACATTCAGGTCAGCCTCAATTCAGTGGCCAAGTTTGTTTTGGATGCTAGAATTTTACTATTCATTCTTGAGGGCCAAGGTAGAGTTTGTGATTTTTGCCTTTTTTTTTTTTTTTTTTTTTTTCACCTGATTGAGTCTGGAAACTTAAGGGGAAGTTTCAATGTGAATATGGCAGATTAGCCTTGTTTTAAAGTTGGAATTCTGCTGATAGTCTGAGTTAAATGCTGTGTGAAAAAAGAGATTATTTTTGTCTTCCTAGACTGTCAGTTTGAGTAATCAGAGTGGTTGGCAGAACAACATGCTCATGGGACAATTCACCAGAAACCAAGACAGTGGAGAAAAGAAGAATGGGCCTCTTGCCTTCACACATGTGTTACAAGTAGAGGCACTCGTGGCTTTTGTTCTGTACTGTCTTTTCAATGATTGTGTAGCACACAACACATTTCAATGATGTATCGCACAAACAGAAAAGAAGACATGGATTTTGCCTTATTCCAGAACTAACTGAAGGTTTATTAACTGCTAAATATAATAAAAATAATGTTTCTCTTTGGGACAAAGATCAGCTATGTTTGCTTGTGGCCCCAAAACGGTCATGAGCCAGTAAAGGCAGCATCTTCCTGCTCCATTCTCCATCACCCTGTGGGACTTGCCAGGCAAGCAAATCTGGCATGAACTTCAAGGTCATGTTGTCTGCTGTGTCCTGAGCAATAAAGTCTTGTGACTGTCCCAGGAGTCTTGAATCTTCTGCCAGCATATATAAATCTGTGACAGGCTAAATTGTTAGTTTACAAGTTAGGTAAAATTCTGAGAACTTTTCACAGTTATTGAAATGAACCTCATATATGAAACCTCAATAATTATGGGGAAAATTCACAATCTCTTGATATTAGAACATTTTATAGTAGTGACTTACAGTTATTTGTGGTGAAATATGTGCAGAGGCAAGGGAATATATATTGTCACAAAAGTTAAGAGTAGAATCTGAATTTTGATTTCCTTTTCTCTATATCTTGAATCTTCAAATCACATTTTTGATATAAGAGTCATGTTAGTTTTGCTTTCCTCTACATAGTAAGTTCACATTTGCTTTTATATGAAAATTATACATTAGACCAGGCACGGTGGCTCACACCTGTAATCACAACACTTTGGGAGGACAAGGCAGGCGAATCACAAGGTTAGGAGATCGAGGCCATCCTGGCTAACATGGTGAAACCCTGTCTCTATTAAAAATACAAAAAATTAGTCGGGCGTAGTGGCAAGCACCTGTAGTCCCAGCTACTCGGAAGGCTGAAGCGGGAGAATTGCTCAAATCCGAGTGAGACTCTGACTCTAAAATAAATAAATAAATAAATAAGAAAGAAAATTATGCCTCAAAGGATTCTTCATATTCCTACCAGCTGAGCTACTTAACTTGTTCTCTGAGCATCTCCCCCATAGAATCTTCATGTTGTATATATGTACTTAATGCACACTGGCATAATGTTCTTTGTACCTAGGGAGCACAACTCATAAATTCCCTGAGGGTTTGTTTGACTAAGATTTCAAATGGTTGCTACTATGTAGCTGTGAAATTAATCATCTTAAGCCCAGATTTTCTGATTTTCTGGAGTCATGTCAAAATTCAATAATATCATTTTGAGGAGTGAATGCCTTGCATAGCATTTTATCTTTGCTTGATTGCTAATTTTTCAATGCTCCCAATGCAGCACTAAAAAGTGGTGAGCCACCATCATGTTCCCTGGGAGTCATGAAATCATGACATCTTGGAGACACCACAACTTTTTTTAACAGCCTATTTGGAAGCACTTTTATGGCTGGCAGCTCCTAGATGAGATTTAAATCAACTTTTCCCTCTCATTGTATCTGGATGTTTTTGCTATAAGTGGATTCCAAGTTATAATTTAATTTTCATTGGCATTTATTAATAGAGTATACTTCTAGGTTCAAAATTCTAGGATATACACAAATTGGAATTTTATAAATGGACAAATTTTAAATGTGTTTAGTTCATACAAATTTTGCAACACTATTCATTATCATCAACCATGGAGGATAGGCAGAGACAGATAATTTTTTTCAAACTTATACATACTCCTAAAAATAGGGAAAATATGAGGGCATTTAGAATACTTTATTTTTCCCCATGCCATTTTTATGCAGTGGAAATGCTTAATTTATGTAGTGAAAATGTATAGATAATCGTAGAATTATATTGAAAATTTGGATTTAAATACTGTGAATTTCCTAAGATGAATCTCCTAAGATGATTAACATATTTAAGCTTATCTAATATATTAAATTTTGGAAAATCGAGTGAATAATAGGATTTTAGAACTTGTTTAAAGTTTATTTGTGTTGAAATGTATTTAATGACTTCCATGGTCATATTTTAGGTCAGAACAATGCAGGAACTATTATTTTTATTCATTTTCAATCTAAATATAATTTCCAAAATGATTTATAACTTTATTGTTTAAATGTATTAATATCTTTATAATTTTTAAGGAAGAGCTAGAAAAGACACAGTCTTTTAATGAGTTCTGATTTTTCAAAATACCTGTAGTTCATATTCTGGAGTATTTATAAGTTTAAACATTATTTTAATAGAAGATAAGCAGTAATTTTAAATTTCTGCTCAGCTAAACATATCTTGAGCATAAATTAGTCCAAATGTGGTGTCCTGAAGTGTTTGAAATTGGTACATACAAATGTAAAATACATTTTGAGATTATTCAAAAATCATATGGATTAGTTATTACTAAATTTTCATTGGGGCACAGGAATATATAATAACTGACATTTTAGTGAGGGAAACAGAGTTGCCTCTCAATGTTGACAGGAAAAATTGATAAAGGAAGTGGCATTGGTGACAGGGAAACATCAAGAAGTGATTGATAAAGGAAGTAGCATTTAAGATACACCTTGATATCTGCCAAGATTTTGATAACTAGAAATTTAGAGAGTACGTTTCTCTCAGAGAAAATATTACCAGTCATCAACATCTAGGCTGCTTAGCATATAATTTTTAATTGTTAAGAATAAAAGGGAAAATAAATGAAAACTGATCTCTAAGTAATTATTTTGGAGAGAATGTGAAAGAGTAAAAACATATTTTTACTCCTGATGTAATAGAAGGCAACAGGCACAATATGGGAATGAGAAGGAAACATAAGGTAAGAAGGCAGGAGCTGGGCACCAGCTTGAAGGTGACGTACTAAAAAGTAATTTTAGCCTGTTGGTGCTTTGTGCTACTCAGGAGATTCCTTTATACCAACTGTTTCTGCTCAGGGGATGTTGCCTTGTAAATTAGAGTCACAGATTATTTTATTTCTCTTTAATTCTAATCAGGTGCTTGTCATTTTAAAGGATTCATGTGAAAAAGTAGCTTGCATTCTCATCCACAATTTTAAGCAACTGAACTTTTAAGTATTTAGTAAAATGTTATGTCCCATTCAGTATACTAATAACTCATATTTTCTCTATGTACTTAAGTAAACTTTGAGGGGAATAGCAGATATGTCCTGGATGCAAAAATGCTACCACACGGGGCCATCTGGCTAATCAGATGTCAGCTTTCTTTTTTTGTAAGAAAATTTATTTTTTTGTTAAAAATGAAGTGAATATTGCTAGCAAACCTTCAGAGATAAGATTACCAAACCCATATCAGAACACTTGCATAATAATGTTTTGCTCTGCATTTCTTTATATCAATTTTATATTTCCTTTTCACTTACAGTAGTTGAAGGTTAGTCAATGACTTGGAAAAAAGTATGTCTGACTATATTGAAAAGGAAATTAGGATACTTAAAATACATGGTGTAGGAGCAATATTAAAATTAGTCCTGGAGATGAATATAGGCTTTGCTACTCAAAAACCATGACATTGAAAGTAATTTTCTTCCTTTTTTACTTCAGTTTCCATATATGTAAAGCATTTCAATCTTATGAGAAGTTGTAAGGTATCTCTTAGATGTATCTCTTAGCATAATATAAAGTTATCCTCAGAGGTCTCCTTGCCAACCAGCTGGATAGTACAGAAATCACATTTCAATCTGTAAACTCAAGAAGAAAATGTACTTTCATTATTATTACTAGCTCTTGGTTGCATACTATTCATAAGTAGGGGCTACATAAATATTAGTGGAATAAATATATAAATAATGCAACCAGCCAAATTTAAATTTAAATTCTGAAATCCATTTGGTAAAACTGATTATGCATTTTCTATTTTGATAGTCTAAAACAGAGAAATTATTTTAAAATTATGTCTGCAATCCTTACTTCCAGGTTCTGGGTAGGGTGTATACACAAGAAATTCTTACAAATATTTGTAAAATGATTAATGCAGTCATTTCAAATTCAGTCCTAAATTTGGAAAGTTTGTGTTTTAATTCTTGAGAATTCAAATCTAAAGTCTGTTCGGTTAAACTGATTTTGTATATTCAGTTTGGACATCCCAGAAATATGGCCTTTTGAGTTGGATATTTAGTCTCACAAGTGTCTTTCTTTTTATCATATTTTCAATTTGTACTAATATCATGTAATAACTTTATGCCAAAGCTTAGTTGATTAACATAATTGGTTTTCCACTGTCATCAATAATTGGCTTTGGAAAATAGGTTAAAATGACATATGATAGAAACATGTTGAACTTTTGTAAATCCCATGAATCACATATTTTGTAGTACACATACAATATTATATATATTGCATTGTAGTTTGAGATCTTGTTAAAACAAACAGCCTATAAATTGTAGTGATAAAAATATGGAAATGCACATTTTTGTACTAGCCAATTGATTCATTCATTTATACATAATTTTAGAAACTGTCTGCTTTCATCCTTTTTCGCAGTTTCTCCTCTAGCTGAAGAAATATTTGTTTAGATTACATCAGCAATCTACTGATTGGGTCATCTCCTCTCCTCCAGTGTTGTCTCCCAATAATACACTATCTTCACTTTTGCTAAAGTGATAGTTATAAGGCATACATACATTATGTCTTCTGAAACCCATAGTTGTATCATACAAAATTGTCCTTCAGGAAAACAAAATTTAGTCTGTGATGGAAAGTAATTTATGATTTGGCTTCTGCTTATCACTCCAACTACCTCTTATTAAAGTCCTGCTGCATATACAACCTTATCAGCATACATTTTTCATCTTAAATGTATTGAGGGCTCTCCACTTCTACATGCTTTTCCATACCTCCATGCTTTGGCATACATTGTTCCTTCTTTTTGAAACATATAATTGCTCCCTTACCTTTTAATCTCTGGCCTACACACTTTACTCTTTAAAATGCAACGGAAACATCACCACTAAGGTTTGTTAGTAGACCTTACCACTAAGACCTTAACGTGGTCTTACTTGCTTTTATTTTACTTTCTGATTGTACTACCTACATATACATTGAGCACTTTAAACATGGCTAATGAAACTGAAGAGCAAAACTTTTCATTTTGTGTAATTTTTATAAGTTTAAATAAACATGTATGGATAGTGGTTACATTACTGGAAAACACAGAATTGGAAGAAAGTTTCTTGCTGATGCAAATTCTATGTATCTCCTTGAGTAAGTCATTTAACTACTCTACCATTTACTTCAGTGCTAAAGTATATATTTTAATATTAATACCCTTCATAAAGTTGAGAGGAGTCTCAGTTGGATAACGTATGTGAATGTAACACATCAATAATAACAATCTGTGATACAAACACTAGTTATAATGACCAAAAAGACTATATGACTGATTTTTAAAAAATATAACTTTCAGCTATTTTTTATCTCATACTCAAGTAATGGGCAAATAAGTGAATCACCTCTTAATTTAATAATGGCTAATTAATATTTGCTACATAATGTTATTGCCCTGTGCTGCCAGTAGGTAGTTCAATATTTCCTTAATTGTTGTAGAGCTACTGAATATAAAGACAACCAATAAACAGGAAATCCCATTTTTTTATTAACATTTCCCTTTTGCTGAATAGCAGTATATTTTTCATGCTCTATTTGGCTTTTAATAAACCAGAATTTTAAAATATATTAATAACCAGAATGTTCAAGTCACGTAGCTTTATTACGTCATTTTGTTTGTCTCTTTTGTGTAGTCATGAGGAAAACCATATAATAGTCATTTTAAATGTGTTACTCCATTTTCTTCAGTGTAAAACATTCTATTGAAACATTACATTTCATTTAATAACTGTTGGGAAATATGTGTGCCTTAAATACATAATTGTTTTAAAATGTTTTTTAGTATATTAAATGTGGTAACTTGGAAACAGTTCTAAGACATTTTTGTAGATAGTATCTTGACCACAATAAAGTAGGATACTATTTATTGTAAGTGAATTGCTACTGGAAAGTCAATAGCAATATTAAAGTTGTAAAATTTTGATTTTTTTGTACAATTGATAAGCTTATGAAGTCATGGTAATTTTAAAGCTACATATGCTCATAATATAATTTGAATACACCTTTAATTTACAGAATGAACAATTCAGACAAGTCTGTCAGAAGAGATCACTGTCCATTAATTAAGATGTTGCATTAGGTGTTACTTCTTAGTTAAGACAGAACTGCATGTGAAGACTTAACTTTTACAATTTTAGCTTTACCTTTTTGTTGTTATATTTTGATAACACTAATTTTTTATTTAGAATACAGACAAGTCCAAGTTAACATTTACTCAATTAAAAAGAAAAAAACCATTTCATTTATATATAAGTACTCAGTGGTAAATTTTTGTGTTTATCTTATGTTAAAATATAAAATAAACTCAGATATTTAATTAATTTTCTTCGATATATATATATACAATGTTATCTGTCAAAATAAGATCAGTTACAATTAGCACTTTCTGATCATGATAAAGACAATTTGACAAAATATATTGGGGAAAAAACCTATTTTTAGAAATTAGAAACAGACATATGGAATATTATTCCTGTGAAATTTTTTAAAGTAAGGCAAACACTATGGCAGTCCATGTTTGTTCCCCAACAGCATTTCCTAGACAAGAAAGCTAGGGGGAGATAACAAAGTTTAGTTTCAATTTGTTTGTTTGTTTGGTCTTTTCTTTTGGTATACAGTGAAAGTGGTGGGCAATGGGTAGAAGCAGTTGGTGTTTTTAGGTAACAGTACCAGACAGACAGAAAGGAGAGACCTACTTAAATAAAGAAGGAAAAAATAAATGTCTTTAAGGGTGTCTTTGGGATTACTGCTGAATATTACTTTGTACATATTGAGAGAATGAGATTCCACAGTGGCAGTCCAAGAACAACTCTCAATGAGGCATAAGCTGGAAAACAAGAGTTTATGAAATCTTGGGAGATGTTGGAGTCTCAATTAGCCACAGAAAAGAGATATTGTTGAAAACCTGAGTATAGCTTGAGTTGTGTTAGAGTAATAACTATCCTTTCTCTAAAAACTTTAGAAAAGAAGGTCTGGATGAGTCAAGTTCAATAGATGCAGAGACGGCCTTCAACAAAATTCAATGAACCTTCATGCTAAAAACTCTCAATGAACTAGGTATTGATGGAATGTATCTGAAAATAGTAACAGCTATTTACAAAAGGTAAGTTAACTATCTGAAAATATCATTTAAGAGAAAATGTACCCATCCAAAATATCCAGTGTACAATAATCACATTAATAGAAATTCAAAATATAAGAAGTATAATACACAACTGTGAGAAAAACCAATCAATAGATACAGAAACAAAAATTAAGATGGTAGTATTGTCAATCAAGGACTTAAAAATATGTGCTTAAAAGATGTTCAAGAATTTAAAGGAGACAGGCATGATAGATTCCTGTAATCCCAACACTTTGAAAGGCCAGAGTGGGAGGATCCTCTGAGGCCAGGGTTTCAAGACCAGCCTGGGAAACACAGTGAGCCAGGTGACAAGTGCCTGCAGTCCCAGATGTGGGAGGATCACTTGAGTTAGAGGTTGCATGCAGCAAACTATAAAAGTTCTATTATACTACATGCTAGGCAACAAAGCAAGACCCCATTTCTAAAAAAGAAGAAAGAATTTAAAGGAAAGCATGAACAGAGTGATTATAGAAATACAAGATATTGTAAGTCAAAATGTAACATTTACAGATCTCAAACATCAATAGCTGAAATGAGAAAAAAAATCCTTAACAGGATTAATATCAAATTGTATAATATAGAAGAAAATGTTTCAACAATAAAAAGGGCAATTGAAGCTTTTGAAATTGAAATATAAAAGGGGGAAAAGGCAGAAATAATGAAACTAATGGGAGACTGAGTCACTTGTGAGAGAATAGCCAATAGTTCAATATCTCTACAACTGGAGTTCTGTAAGGAGAAGTAGGGACACAACAAATATTTGAATAAATAATTTTTAAAAACTTCCAGACTCAAGAAAACTAACTCATAAATAAAATAAGCTCAATGAACAACAAAAACCCAAACAAAGAAATACCAACATGCATTAAAATTATTATAATAATCACTGAATAAAACAATGCTAAAAATGGCCAGAACAAATCGTACCATTACACATAGGGAAATTAAGAAAAGAGCAACCAATAGAACTTAGCAAAAAAGATCCAAGCAAGCAATGAAATAATAACTTAAAAATGCTTAAGGACAAAAAAACCTGTTAACATAGAATTACATATAGCTAGTGTGCTCTTGTATCAGTTATGTATTGTTGATATTATGATTGTATAATAGGAAATTTTGATACTCAAATGAGAAATATTTTGGGATAATTTGTTTGAACTGGCTCAGATTTTCACCATGGATTATTTTTAAATATATAGTTTAATTTTAAGAAGGTTATGGAGTTCCTAGTTGCCTTTCTGTTATTGATTTCTAGTTTGAGTCCACTGTGTTTAGAGGGAACAAGATGAATGATCCAATCTGTTAAAATTTATTTAGGTATTTTTATGGCTCAGTACATGATCAATTTTGGAAAAACAAACCAAGTGTTCTTAAAAGGATGTGAGTTCTGTTATTATTGATTGCTGTGTTCTCTATACAAATACTGAGTAATCTTATTAGGGCTGTCTGGATCTTCTTTATCCTTGGTTTGTCTTTCTGCTTGTCTTACTAGCAATTGGATAGGTGTGTATATTCCTACCATAACTGTGGATTTGTCTATCTCTACTTTTTATGTTAATAATTGAAATTTTTATTTTGATATAAAATTAGCTTTATATGTAGTTTTGAAAAATACAGGTATTATATATAACATATGAATGTATATAGAGTATATATTATGTAATATTTACATATTTAACATTATATAACACATTACTTTATATATATATACAATATATATATTTTATATCACAGTGTACTTGCACTGGCATTTTACTCCTTTGAGTACAGTATAGAAACCTTACTTCCATTA
Source organism: Cebus imitator (assembly GCF_001604975.1). Classification (NCBI taxonomy): domain Eukaryota; kingdom Metazoa; phylum Chordata; class Mammalia; order Primates; family Cebidae; genus Cebus; species Cebus imitator. Next base: position 855,160 of record NW_016107817.1, on the reverse strand, counting down.
AATTGCTTTACCCTTCTACCTTTTAAAATGTAACTGACAAGTAGTTTCTCTATACACAATGAGAACCACATCAGGTAGTGTTATAAAACTTCCTTCAACTTATAAATATGATTTAAGAAATCAAGGAGAAGAAATATATTTAACAGACCTTTCTACCCAACTCTGTGTTACTGTTTTATTCCTGAAGTTCTAAGACTTCTGCTTTCATTTCACTTCTGTTTAAAAAGTTCTTTAGCCATTCTTTAGGAGTACCGACTTTTTTTTTTTCTTATCTTTATTTGTAATTTCCTTATTTCCATTTCATTCCTGAACACTATTTCATCAGCTATCAAAAACAGTTGAGAGTACTTTTCTTTCAATAGTTGATGTTATGCCGCTTCCTTCTGACCTCCATAGTTTTAGATAGGAAACCCACTGAAAATTTATATAAGTAATGTGCTATTGCCTTCCGGCTGCTTTCAAGATTTTTCTCTGTATTTTGTTTTCAGAAGTTTATGATGTTTTGGTTTGAATTTTTTTTATTCTATATGAGGTTAACTTAGCTTTCAAATCATTTATGTCTGTCTCTAAGTTTTGGAAGTGTAGCCATTATCTCCTTGAATATTTTTTTCAGTCTCTCTCATTTCCTTAGATAATGATGATATATATAAATATTCATGTTATCTTCTCCCATACTATGAATGTTAGTTCTTTTGCTGTTTTTACACAGATCCCTGAGACATCATTATTTTTTTCAGTTTATAATCTCTTTGTCAGGTTGAGTAAATTCTAATGACCTGTCCTATAGCTCACTGATTATACTATCATCCCCATTGTAATATCGAGCATATTCAGCACATTTTTTGTGTTATTTTTCAATTCTATAATTTCCATTTTTTCTTTTTGTGACTTCTATTTTCTTAACATTTTCATTCTTGTTATTTTTTCAAGCAAATGTGTAATTGCTTGCCGAAACATTTGTATGTTATTTTCTTTAAAATCCTTGCACTTAATTCCAAAATCTCACTCATCTTGGTGTTCACATGTTTCTGGTTCTTTATCATTCAAGTTGCAATTTCTATAATTCTTGATATATAAGGTAATTTTCTGTTGTAATATGGATATTTGGATATTATAAAACTATTCTTTCTTTCTTTCTTTTTTTTTTTTTAATCAATAAGACCCTTTTGAACCTGCAGCAAACTTCTAAGCACCATGCTCTGCCCTGTTGATTATAGGTAGGTGTGTAAACACAGCACCGAGTATGCCCTTTAGGAGCCAGGGTAAAGCTTACTGGTGACTAGCCTTGTCTTTCACCCCCTATGAATTAATTATAACTGCTGGATGCAGGAGGCTCAGCTTGTTGATGAACCCGTTGATTGTTTCTGATTAAAACATAAGAAGAAAAGAGGTAGGTGACTGAAAAATCCAATTTCATTTTGATTTATGATAATTTTCACTGAGTTAGAGAGAAAAAAAGTAAATTGATTTTAACTGTTAGAAAAATTAATATGTGCTCATAAAACTTCAGTATTTCTTTTATTTTTTTAATTGCATTTTAGGTTTTGGGGTACATTTGAAGAACATGCAAGATAGTTGTATAGGTACACACGTGGAAGTGTGATTTGCTGCCTTCCTCCCCTTCACCTATATCTGGCATTTCTCCCTATGCTATCTCTCCCCAACTCCCCACCCCACAATGTCCCTCCCCTATTTCCCCCCAACAGATCCCAGTGTGTAGTGCTCCCCTCCCTGTGTCCATGTGTTCTCGTTCTTCAACACTCGCCTATGAGTGAGAACATGCGGTGTTTGATTTTCTGCTCTTGTGTCAGTTTGCTGAGAATGATGGTTTTCAGGTTCATCCATGTCCCTACAAAGGACACGAACACATCGTTTTTGATGGCTACATATATTCCATGGTGTATATGTGCCACATTTTCCCTGTCCAGTCTATCATTGATGGGCTTTTGGGTTGAATCCAGGTCTTTGCTATTGTAAACAGTGCTGCAATGAACATTCATGTGCATGTGTGCTTATAGTAGAACAATTTATAATCCTTTGGATATATACCCAGTAATGGAATTCCTGGGTCAGATGGAATTTCTATTTCTAGGTCCTTGAGGAATCGCCACACTGTCTTCCACAATGGTTGAATGAATTTTACACTCCCACCAACAGTGTAAAACTGTTCTATTTCTCCACATCCTCTCCAGCATCTGTTGTCTCTAGATTTTTTGATGATCGCCATTCTAACTGGTATGAGATGGTATCTGAATGCAGTTTTGATTTGCATTTCTCTAATGACCAGTGATGATGAGCATTTTTTCATATGTTTGTTGGCTTCATGTATGTTTTCTTTTGTAAAGTGTCTGTTCATATCCTTTGCCCAGTTTTGAATGGGCTTGTTTGTTTTTTTCTTGTAAATCTGTTTTAGTTCTTTGTAAATTCTGGATATCAGCCCTTTGTCAGATGGGTAGACTGCAAAAATTTTTTCCCATTCTGTTGGCTGCCGATTCACTCTAATGACTGTTTCTTTTGCTGTGCAGGAGCTGTGGAGTTTGATTAGGTCCCATTTGTCTATTTTGGCTTTTGTTACCAATGCTTTTGGTGTTTTGGTCATGAAGTCCTTGCCTATGCCTTTGTGCTGAATGGTTTTGCCTAGGTTTTCTTCTAGGGTTTTTATGGTGTTAGCTCTTATGTTTAAGTCTTTAATTCATCTGGAGTTAATTTTAGTGTAAGGTGTCAGGAAGGAATCCAGTTTCTGCTTTCTGTACATGGCTAGCCAGTTTTCCGAACACCATTTATTAAACAGGAAATCCTTTCCCCATTTCTTGTTTTTGTCAGGTTTGTCAAAGATTGGCTGGTTGCAGATATGTTGTGTTGCCTCTGAGGCCTCTGTTCTGTTCCATTGGTCTATATCTCTGTTTTGGTACCAGTACCATGCTGTTTTGATTACTGTTGCCTTGTAGTATAGTTTGAAGTCTGGTAGTGTGATGCCTCCTGCTTTGTTCTTTTTGCTTAGAATTAACTTGGCTATGTGGGCTCTCTTTTGGTTGCATATGAAGTTTAAGGTTTTTTTTTCCAGTTCTGTGAAGGTCATTGGTAGCTTGATGGGGATAGCATTGAATCTGTAAATTACTTTGGGCAGTATGGCCATTTTCACAATATTGATTCTTCCTAACCATGAACATGGAATATTTCTCCATCTGTTTGTGTCCTCTCTTATTTCGTTGAGCAGTGGCTTGTAGTTCTCCTTGAAGAGGTCCTTTACGTTCCTTGTTAGTTGTATTCCCAGGTATTTTATTCTCTTTGTAGCAATTGTGAATGGCAGTTCATTCTTGATTTCACTCTCTTTAAGTCTGTTATTGGTGTATAGGAATGTTTGTGATTTTTGCACATTGATTTCGTATCCTGAGACGTTGCTGAAGTTGCTTATCAGTTTCAGGAGATTTTGGGCTGAGACTATGGGGTCGTCTAGATATACAATCATGTCATCTGCAAATAGAGACAATTTGACTTCCTCCTTTCCTATTTGAATACCCTTTATTTCTTTTTCTTGCCTGATTGCTCTAGCTAGAACTTCCAGTACTATATTGAATAGGAGTGGTGAGAGAAGGCATACTTGTCTAGTGCCAGATTTCAAAGGGAATGCTTCCAGTTTTTGCCGATTCAGTATGATATTGGCTGTTAGTTTGTCATAAATAGCTTTTATTATTTTGAGATACGTCCCGTCCATACCTAGTTTATTGAGGGTTTTTAGCATAAAGGGCTGTTGAATTTTGTCAAGTGCCTTCTCTGCCTCAATTGAGATAATCGTGTGGTTTTTCTCTTTGGTTCTGTTTATGTGGTGAATTACGTTTATAGATTTGCGTATGTTGAACCAGCCTTGCATCCCTGGGATGAAGCCTACTTGATCATGGTGGATAAGCTTTTTGATGTGCTGTTTCAATTGGCTTACCTGTATTTTTTCCCCCATTTATTTATTTTATTGCATTTTAGGTTTTGGGGTACATGTGAAGAACATGCAAAATTGTTGCATAGGAACACATGTGGCAGTGTGATCTGCTGCTTTCCTCCCCATCACCTACATCTGGCATTTCTCCCCCTGCTATCCATCCCCAGCTTCCCACCCCCCACCGTCCCTCCCCTATTTCCACCCAACTGACCCCAGTGTGTAGTGCTCCCCTCCCTGTGTCCATGTGTTCTCATTGTTCAACACCCGCCTATGAGTGAGAACATGCGGTGTTTGATCTTCTGCTCTTCTGTCAGTTTGCTGAGAATGATGGTTTCCAGGTTCATCCATGTCCCTACAAAGGACCCAAACTCATCATTTTTGATGGCTGCATAATATTCCATGGTGTATATGTGCCACATTTTCCCTATCCAGTCTATCGTCGATGGGCATTTGGGTTGGTTCCAGGTCTTTGCTATTGTAAACAGTGCTGCAATGAACATTCGTGTGCACGTGTCCTTACAGTAGAACGATTTGTAATCCTTTGGCTATATACCCAGTAATGGGATTCCTGGGTCAAATGGAATTTCTATTTCTATGTCCTTGAGGAATTGCCACACTGTGTTCCACAATGGTTGAACTAATTTACACTCCCACCAACAGTGTAAAAGAGTTCCTATTTCTCCACATCCTCTCCAGCATCTGTTGTCTCCAGATTTTTTAATGATCGCCATTCTAACTGGCATGAGATGGTATCTCAATGTAGTTTTGATTTGCATTTCTCTGATGACCAGTGATGATGAGCATTTTTTCATATGTTTGTTGGCCTCATGTATGTCTTCTTTTGTAAAGTGTCTGTTCATATCCTTTGCCCACTTTTGAATGGGCTTGTTAGTTTTTTTCTTGTAAATCTGTTTTAGTTCTTTGTAAATTTTGGATATCAGCCCTTTGTCAGATGGGTAAACTGCAAAAATTTTTTCCCAATCTGTTGGTTTCCGATTCACTCTAATGATTGTTTCTTTTGCTGTGCAGAAGCTGTGGAGTTTGATTAGGTCCCATTTGTCTATTTTGGCTTTTGTTGTCAAAGCTTTCCTGTATTTTATTGAAGATTTTTGCAACTGTGTTCATCATGGATATTGGCCTGAAGTTTTCTTTTCTTGTTGAGTCTCTGCCAGGTCTTGGTATCAGGATGATGTTGGTCTCATAAAATGATTTGGGAAGGATTCCCTCTTTTTGGATTATTTGGAATAGTTTCAGAAGGAATGGGACCAGCTCCTCTTTGTATGTCTGGTAGAATTCGGCTGTGAACCTATCTGGACCTGGGCTTTTTTTGGGTGGTAGGCTTTTAATTGCTGCGTCAACTTCAGACCTTGTTATTGGTCTATTCAGGGTTTCGACTTCTTCCTGGTTTAGGCTTGGGAGAAGGCAAGTGTCCATGGATTTATCCATTTTTTTCAGGTTTACCAGTTTATGTGCATAGAGTTGTTTCTAATAATCTCTGATGATGGTTTGAATTTCTGTGGAATCTGTGGTGATATCCCCTCTATCGTTTTTTATTGCATCAATTTGGTTATTCTCTCTTTTCTTTTTTATTAATGTGGCTAGTGGTCTGTCTATTTTGTTGATCTTTTCGAAAAAACAGCTCCTGGATTTCTTGATTTTTTTGAAGGGATTTTTGTGTATCTCCTTCAGTTCTACTCTGATCTTAGTTATTTCTTGTCTTCTGCTAGGTTTTTTTTTTGATCTTGCTCCTCCAGCTCTTTCAATTTTGATGCTAGTGTGTCAATTTTCGATCTCTCCTTGCTTCTCATGTGGGCACTTATTGCTACATATTTTCCACTAGAGACTGCTTTAAATATGTCCCAGAGATTCTGGTATATTGTGTCTTCATTCTCGTTGGTTTCGAAGAACATCTTTATTTCTGCCTTCATTTCATTGTTTATCCAGTCAACATTTAAGAGCCAGTTGTTCAGTTTCCATGAGGCTGTGCAGTTCTGAGTTAGTTTCTGCATTCTGAGTTCTAATCTGATTGCACTGTGGTCAGAGAGACTGTTATGATTTCCATTATTTTGCATTGCTGAGGAGTGATTTGCTTCTAATTACGTGGTGAATTTTAGAGTAGGTGTGATGTGGTGCTGAGAAGAATGTATATTCTGTGGATTTGGGGTGGAGAGTTCTGTAAATGTCTATTAGGTTTGCTTGTTCCAGGTCTGAGTTCAAGTCCTGGATATCCTTGTTAATTTTCTGCCTGGTTGATCTGTCTAATATTGACATTGGGGTGTTAAAGTCTCCCACTATTATTGTGTGGGAGTCTAAGTATCTTTGTAAGTCATTAAGAACTTGCCTTATGTATCTGGGTGCTCCTGTATTGGATGCGTATATATTTAGGATCGTTAGATCTTCTTGTTGCCTTGATTCTTATACCATTATGTAACGTCCTTCTTTGTCTCTTTTGATCTTTGTTGCTTTAAAGTCTATTTTATCAGAGATGAGAATTGCAACTCCTGCTTTTTTTTGCTCTCCATTTGCTTGGTAAATCTTCCTCCATCCCTTTATTTTGAGCCTTTGTATATCCTTGCATGTGAGATGGGTTTCCTGGATACGCCATACCGATGGGTTTTGGCTTTTTGTCCAATTTGCCAGTCTGTGTCTTTTGATTGGGGCGTTTAGTCCATTTACATTTAGGGTTAATATTGTTATGTGTGAATTTGATACTGCCGTTTTGATGCTAGCTGGCTGTTTTGCCCATTCGTTGATGCAGCTTCTTGATTGTGTTGATGCACTTTACCATTTGGTATGTTTTTGGAGTGGCTGGTACTGGTTGTTCCTTTATATGTGTAGAGCCTCTTTCAGGAGCTCTTGTAAAGCAGGCCTGGTAGTGATGAAATCTCTGAGTACTTTCTTGTTTGCAAAGGATTTTATTTTTCCTTCACTTATGAAGCTTAGTTTGGCTGGATATGAGATTCTGGGTTGAAAGTTCTTTTCTTTAAGGATGTTGAATATTGGCTCCCACTCTCTTCTGGCTTGAAGGGTTTCTGCTGAGAGATCTGCTGTGAGTCCGATGGGCTTCCCTTTGTGGGTAGCCCGACCTTTCTCTCTGGCTGCCCTTAGCATTTTCTCCTTCATTTCAACCCTGGTGAATCTGACGATTATGTGCCTTGGGGTTGCTTTTCTTGAGGAATATCTTTGTGGTGTTTTCTGTATTTCCTGGACTTGAATATTGGCCTGCCTTGCTAGGTTGCGGAAGTTTTACTGGATAATATCCTGAAGAGTATTTTCCAGCTTGGATTCATTCCCTTCGTCACATTCAGGTACACCTACCAAACATAGATTAGGTCTTTTCACATAGTCCCACATTTCTTGGAGACTTTGTTCATTCCTTTTTACCCTTTTTTCTCCAGTCTTGCCTTCCCGTTTTATTTCATTTAGTTGATCTTCGACCTCTGATATCCTTTCTTCTGCTTGGTCAATTCGGCTATTGAAACTTGTGCATGATTTGTGAAGTTCTCATGTTGTGTTTTTCAGCTCCATCAATTCACTTACATTCCTCTCTATGTTGTCCATCGTCGTTAGCATTTCGTCAAATCGTTTTTCAAGGTTCTTAGTTTCTTTGCATTGGGTTAGAACATGTTCTTTTAGCTCACAGAAGTTTCTTATTACCCACCTTCTGAAGTCTGATTCTGTCATTTCATCACACTCATTCTCCATCCAGCCTTGTTCCCTTGCTGATGAGGAGTTGTGATCCCTTGTAGGAGGAGATGTATTCTGGTTTCGGTGTTTTCATCATTTTTTTGTGGTGGTTTCTTCCCGTCTTTGCGGATTTATCCACCTGTTATCTTTGTATTTGCTGACTTTCAGATTGGGTCTCTGGGTGAACTTCCAGTTTGTGGATGGTGAAATTATTTCTGTTTCTTAGTTTTCCTTCTAACAGTCTGGCCCCTCTGCTGTAGGACTGCTGAGGTCCACTCCCAACCCTGCTTGCCTGGGGATCTCCTGCAGCAGCTGCAGAATAGTAAGTATTGCTACCACTTTCTTCTTCTGCTATCTTTGTCCCAGAAGGATACCTGTCAAATGTCAGTCTGTTCTCTCCTTTATGAGGTAACTCTTTGGATATACAGGGGTCAGGGAACTGCTTGAGGAGACAGTCTGTCCTTTATTGGAGCTCAAGTGCTGAGCTGTGAGCTCTCTTGTTCATTCAGAGTTGCTGGGCAGGTATGTTTAGGTCTGCTGTTGCCTTTTTTTTTCAGGGCTGCCCTGCCCAGCGAGGAGGCAGCCTAGTCACTGTCTCCCTGCAGAGGTTTTGCTGAGCTGCTGTGGGCTCTGCCCAGCTGCCATGTGATCTTCCCTGCAGTCCTGTTTATACGGGTGTAGTTAGAACTGCCTCAGCAATGGTGGCCCACCTCTGTAATGGCAGACTCGCTCTGTAATGGCAGGTTGCCTTGGCAATGCGGGCTGCCTCAGCGATGGCGGACTACCTCTGTAGTGGTGGAGTGTCTCGGTAATGGCAGACACTTCTCCCCCACACAGCTGTACCGTCCCGGGTTCAGCTGTGCTTGCTGTGAAACTCTCAACCCAGAGTGTTTTCAATTGTTGTTTTTTTTTTGTTTGTTTTTTTGTTTTGGAGGGGGGGGGTGGGTCCAGGCGAGCCTGATCACCTGACTCAGGGTCTTTTTTTTTTCTGTTGAATGGCCAACTCTTTCCCAGGTGTTTCAGTCACCTGTTGAAAAGGCACTGGAATCTTTGTGATTTCCTGTGCGGCGACTCACTGCGCCGGGTGAAACAGTGGCACTGAGTTTCGTGGTGGTTTTTTTGCCCAGGAATCTCCTGGCCTGGCTCCCTGTTTCAGTTACTTTTTAAATCAGATGAGTGGGCAATCTGCCTTCCCAGGTCTCCAATCGCCAGCTAAAAGGGCACCCGGACCAGTGTATTTTGTATGGAGAACTGCCATGCCAGGGTGCTGGCAAAGCAGCTTCCCAGGCCAAAACAGCCACGCTGGCGCCCATTTGGCTCCTCTGCCTGGGAATCTCCTGGTCTGTGGGCAATAAATATCCATCTGGAAATGCGGCATCCACTCACCCTCTGCCATTTCACTGGAAGCCACAATCCTGAGCTGTTCCTTGTCGGCCATCTTGGGTCCTCTCCCCAAACTCCAGTATTTGTTTGATTGTTTTGCAGAATTCGGCATAAGTCCAAAAGAAATGTATATATCAGGCTGAAAAGATCCAAAAGAAGTAAAAATTTAGCTTGGGTTCAAAAGGAAGATATCTAAAATAACTTCACTGCTTTGGCACTACCTACATATTTTGAGACTTGGAAGGTTTTTAGATTGGGATTGGCTTAAGGAAAATGAAAAGCTATTACTTACATTGCTTAGTTGTTGACTATTAGTAGGCAAATAATAACAGGAAAGGCAACCTACTTGTTTGAAAGATTTGGAATTCCTGCAAATAGAAATAGTCTTTGCACAAAATATCTGTATTGTTTTTGTTTTCCATATACAAATCATGAGTGGTAAAACACATATTGTGAACAAACATATTGTTAGTTTCTATATGTAAAATAAAAAGAAATACTATTTGTTTCTAAAACCTTCATCTCACACCTGAATAAAGATCAAAATATGAGGTTCCACAACAGATGATGTTTTAGATATTTTATCAATCTAAATGATTTCAAAACTTCACACCTCAAAATGTCAAATAGAAGAAACAGATGTTTAGATAATGTTCACCAAATTCCTTCTGTTCTATAAAAGCATAGTGAATATAAGAATAGATTCAGTAGATGTGAGTCCTCTAATAAATGGAATACAAAGTATCCTTATTTCTAAAATCCATTTCTAAGAACAATTCCTGAAAAATATTAGATGTCAACATATGTGAAAGCCTTCTGATTTTATGAGACAAGTCATGTTGATAAGTCTTTGCCTGCAATTGTGAAAAATAACACAGCAAATTTAGCAAATTGTTCTGTTGATTTGTAGTGTGTCATGCAATTTGATCGAGCAAAATATGTCAAATTTATTATTCATAAAAAGGATCATATCAATATGATGTTTTGTTAATATTCAAAATATAAGGAGAGAATAGTTATTTGAGAAATTTTTCTTTAACAAGAATATATATACATAATTTCAGGAATATAGTACAATTTGAATGGCAGCCATAGTAATGATTTCAAACAGACAAGATAAAATTTGCATTGTGCCCAATGCATAACAGAGAAAAGTGTTTAAAGGGAATAGAAGTTACACACTTCTATTATAAGCACAACTTGACATGTCTCTCCCTCTTTTTCTATTTCTCTTGCTATTTAACCATTACACCTTACTTACATACAGAATTTCTTTTTCTCATCATTTTTCTTTCTACACTAGTGTTACTCAAAAATTGGTACCCAGATTCCTCTTATTCTAGACATCCACTATTTATAGTCTCAATAATAATTACATTGGCAGATGGATAATGGCTAGAAATAGATGACATATAAATATTCTAAATACTGATATTAACTATGGATTTGTATTTACAATTGCCTCCTAGAAAGACACAGAAGACAACAGAAAATGAAAGAAAAAATATTCACAAATACTGTTTCATATGGCAAAATCTTCCTTTTATACCTTGAAAAAGATTGATAAGAAGAATGCAAACATGTTTTAGAAAAAATTGATGCCGTAATCTTAGAATTAAAAGTAATATTTTTTACATTTCATTGAGTTCATGAGCACCCCTTGAATTTTTAGAAAAAAAAGTCATGAAAGCAAAATGAGAATCCTTTTATGCTTTAAAAACTAGACTATTAATCAACTTATATCAAAATGAGAGTACATAAAGAGATAAAAATTATTCTGAAATTCAAACTATTTTTAGGAGGTTTATTGCTACTAGGGGAAACAAAATTATCTTCTTTTTGAAAGCAGTAAGTAAAGAATAGATTAACTAAGTTAGTCTATTGTAGCAATGGAGATGAGGCTGACTTCTCTTTTATTTAAAAGCTTATTTCGGAAAAATATTGAACATTCCAATCACAAGATATAGAAATATGGTGTAAGCATTTTTCTTTTGTTAATTTTTTTCATTAGCCTTTGAACATGATACAAGCATGACAACTTTAAAAATATTTATGATTTCCTTTCAATGAGGTTTCCACATAAATAGAGCTTGTCTCTCATGTCTGACTCTAAAATACTAGCCTTAAATAATGATATAGCAAATAGACCCTAGAGAAATCCAATGGAAAGTTTGTTGTTCAAAGTTTTTACAAGGTAGAAGATCATTTGAAGTCCTGGAAGCAAGTGTGTTATTTGTCTCAAGCAGTCAAAACTCACTTGTCATAACAGCCTCTTGGATACATTTTCTGAAGGCAACAGGTAAAGAGAAAGTCTGCATAGAAAAAGAAAGCAACTGTTTTCATGAAGGACTCTGTGAGACAAAGTCATTATCTTTTTGATATGCAGGTAACAAAATATGGGGCAGGTTGAAAAAGGAGAGTTCTTTCCACTTCTAGGTAGAATAGAGCATGCCTTAAAACCATGACACATCAAGGAACAGAAGGACTTTTATCAAAGCCTTCCTTTGTTGTAATGGAGGACGCTGTTAGCAGTAGCACAATACTATCTCATTTGGCTTCTCAGACAGAAGTCAATGAGGGAGACTGTAGTAAAAGGACACACAAGGATTATGTGTGTGGCATACCCCTGAGAGACCAAGAAATAATTTGAAGAGAGAAATTTGAAGGAAACTGATGTTCTAGTTTATGTAGATAGTGAAATGTTTTTGGTTACTTTGAATGTGATCTAATTAATACCTATATATGGGGAAAAAAAGACACATCAGTAATTAAAATGTATATCCATTGCAAAACAGTTCATCAAAGCACTTTTGTTAAGGGATATTTAATCTGGATATGACATTAAATGCATTCACAATAAAGAGAACTATCCTATTTTTGCCACCGAAAACCCTGAGTCATATTTTTGTCTCTTTTCACATCTATAAAGTAAATATGGTTGCATTGAACTCAGTTTGTGGCGTTAACATCTCTAGAAAAAGATATACAAAAAATATAGCAATATTGTTTCTGAGCACATTAGAAATGCTGTTTTGTGCTGGCCATTGTGGCTTATGCTTGTAATTCCAGCACTTTGAGAGGCTGAGGTGGGAGGATCACCTAAAGTCAGGAGTTCAAGACCAGCCTGGCCAACTGGCCAGCATGATGAAACCTGTCTCTTACTAAAAACACACAAAAAAAGAAAAGAAAAAATTAGCTGGGTGTGGTGGCAGCACATGCCTCTAATCCCAGTTACTCTGGAGGCTGAAGCGGGAGAATCATCAGAGCCTGGGAAGCAGAGGTTGTAGTGAGATGAGATCACACCACTGCACTTCAGCTTGCCGTCTCAAAATAATAAATGATGTTGTTTTGTGAATATTTTAATTCTTAAATGCTACATTTATTATTTCTCCACAATTGGAAGCAAATTTTCACAATTTAATTAATTACTTTATAATTGTTAACTGGCAACTGTATAACAAAAAGAACATATCTTACACTAAGGAAGTACTGCTATATGTGGTATATATTCTACTTCATAAAAATAAAAAAATAAATATACAGTAACTCTGCCAACTAATAATACCATCTGCACTCTTTAATACACCATCATTGAAATACCAAAGTCATTACTAGCAATGATACTTTCCATTTTTAAAGATCCAGACATGCAGAAAAGGTTTTGCAGTGAGTATAGTTGAGCCAAATATGAAAGATAGATTATTCCTGCTGATTAGAAACATAAATTGATATTTTTCCATAATCAGATGAAGTATAGACTAGACTGGATTCTGGAAACATTTTTAAGGCTGTTTTAAATATTCTGTTTTGATTAATTATGTATTTATTACAACACTTATTAAATTATAATTAAATACAAGGCTGTGAACCATAGAAAGAATCATGTATAGAGAGTAGCCAAATAGAATATATAAGGTAGCATTTTTGCTAAAATTATAAGACAAAAAGACATCACAAAATAAAACTACCCTTGTAATCATCTCAAGAATGAAATGTAAAAGGAACAATCATAACATACACTTTATTAAGTCAGAATCTATTATTTCAGAATGTTTTTCTGCTAAATTTTGTCTGTGAAAACCAACTACTCATATAAAGAGGTAGTAAGAGAGGAAAAAGAAAATGTACTTAATTCTTTGCAGAATCATAGAGTATCTGAAAAACCTCAGACAGCCATCAGCCTCCTCAAAGAAAAGCAAACCGAGTTCATAGAGGCAGTTCATTGGCAGCTCCAATTGTTGAGTGGAAAATTGTCAGTAAAACGTATTTTGAAACAATTTCATTGTTTAAACATTCAGCTCTGGGATAGCTTGAAGAAAACAATTATAGTATTCTAGTAAAGCTATAGATCTGAGGAAGGATTACACTCCAGCTATTAGACCAATTATTAGTAGCTCTATCCAGCCTCTAAGGACTCTGTGCTCACCCTTAATGAAACCAGAGAAGAGAACAAAGGAAAAAAGAAAGCTTTCTTTGCTTCTCCACAAACAATTTTTAAAAGAGAGAGGAACACAGGATTTAATCAGACAAACTTAGTTGGTGACACAGAAATACGATCTAAATTATATCACACAAACTGCATGAACTGAGATGAAATTGGAGCTTATACTAATGACTGCTTTTAAAAATACAAAAACACAAAATAGTAGAAGCATTGTCTATTTGTACATTTGAGTTTCTGGCATTGTCCTAGGTGTTATATGTTCATTACATTCTTCAAACAACATACTAATCATAAAAGTAAACATTTTTATCACTATTTTATCAATTAATAAATTAATGCTTTGAAGTACTCCAAGTCTTGAAATATTTATATGTAAATTTAGCTCCAATAGTTTTCCTGTTTCAGATTCAAAAACCTGTACCATATGAAAGATTCAGAAGGAAGACATTTAAATAAAATTCAAGTAAATCAAGAGACATTTCAATAAACTTCCTACGCAGAAACTTGGTGGAGCCTAGATTTGATCTAATACTTCTCCTCATTGTTAAGATACTTTGCAAAATACAATATCATCACTTCTTCCTAATTATTAAATTACATATAGAAATGCTAGCTCAAGGGCTAATGCCCAAGAACAGATTTTAATTAAAGATTGAAAGTGTATTTGAATATTCCAGATTGTTCTATTTTTAAATAGAGTATACAATTCCTGAAGACAATAATAGTGTCTTTTTAATGTGTAGCTTTCATAACCCCTATTCTAGCAGGGAATAGAAGACGCTTTGTGATTTGTTTTAAATTATTCTTTTATACTATTTTGGTAGTGCTAAAGACAGGAGTCAGATTTAATCCTTACAGGTACCTTTGGTGGACCCATTAAAATGAATATATCATCTCAATGTTAGCTGTTATGTAAAAATGAGACATTTTATAGAGGAAAATAAGGTATTTTAGTGCCTTCCATATCTGACTTCCTTTGTTAGAAATCGAGTCTTACTACATCTGTTTAAACCAGCTGTATAGACTCTTAAGGACTCTATGTTGACATTGTAATATGTAAATAATCACCAAACATATATTTAAAGATTTGATGGTGATGGTTAAATTATATATAAAATTTATTAGACCTACTGATCAACACACAATAGTAACTCAGCAGTTGTTCATCTATATGTTACCCTCATCATCAAGAGTATCCCAGAATTTTTCAACTCAGTGTGTAATGTTTTATTTTACCTCAGTAACAAATTGACAGAAATGAAGTGGCTTAATGCAACACAAATTTATCATGAATCTCTGTAGGTCAGATGCACACAATAAGTTTTACTTGTCTAAATCAAGTTGTTAACAGAACTTCATTCATTTTGTTGACTCCAGGAGAGAATCAGTTCTCTTGCTTTTTTAAAAATGATCTCCAGAAAGCCACTTGAATTCCTTGGCTCATGGTCCCTTCTTCCATTTTCAAAGCTAAAAGTATAGTATCTTCAACTTTATCTGAAACTAATGCTCTTGTTTCTCTCCTTTACCTACAATAGTATTTGAGATTTTACTGGGTTCACTAGGATAACCAAACATAGTTTTTCAATTTCAAGATTTAATTAATCATACCAGAAAAATCTCTTTTGCCATGTAAGTTTTAGGAGATTAGGAAATAGATATATTTTAGGGAATGAGAGGGAGGTAAAAATCCTGCCTACCAAAATGCCCCTATTGGATTCAATGTTGGCTTTATTGCCTTCAATAAATTTGGCATGATATATATACATAAGTGATGATTAGATACAATAAGCTAATTACTTTAATCGGCTAATCATGACTTCTATTTTGGTGTAGTTATGATGTTTGAATAG
This sequence comes from Cebus imitator, assembly GCF_001604975.1. Lineage (NCBI taxonomy): Eukaryota > Metazoa > Chordata > Mammalia > Primates > Cebidae > Cebus > Cebus imitator. Next base: position 839,862 of record NW_016107817.1, on the reverse strand, counting down.
TTACCAGGATCTATTCAGGATATTTTACTTAAGTAAAAAATATTGAATAGTTACCAGGATCTGTTAAGGATATTTTACTTACGTAAAAAATATTTTCTACAACATATAAAGCATTTTGACATCTTAGAATTTATAGTTCCCCTAAAGCAATACAACTGCTAAAGGTAGACACAGATTGATTATGTACACAAGCATAAACTCTTAATGACATCTCACTGATATCCACTTAATTGTACCTGTATCCAGGGGACGTCTCTGGGAGTGCTACTCCATTATTCAATAGGGTAAAATACTTTGTGAATGCCATCAAAATCAATTACTGTTTGTCCAATCGAGGGGAGTGGGGGCAATGAGGCAGAGAATTAACCTCCAACTAATTTCCAAAGTCATGTATGAGCTTATAGTTAATGATTTACTGCTGTAGGCATCAGAGCCATGGAGCATTTGCAAAAAATGCAAGTTGTAGGGTGTAAGAAACATATCACCTGCTTCAAGACAATAGTTAAAACCTAATTCCTTATTTAAGATGTCAATATCTTCTGAGTTTCAGAACATTTACATTTTAACTTTATTATTAAATAAGTTTCTAAAGCCAACAAGAGTGTCCCATGTTCTCTAAAGAAAATTAAGTCTTTTACTAGCTTCACTAAATCATTGCAAAATTTAAATTGATGTTAATGTTAAAATCTGAATTCTGGTTAACATTACATTAAATTTCTTTGACAGCAAGCATGAACCACTCCTATAAATTTTGGCTTGTATAGATGATGAATTATGGTAAAGGAATCAATTGCCTAAGATAAATACACTACATAATGTTTAATACAGTTTATGGCCCAGTTGCCTATTAAATTCTAAGATATTGAAGCAGATCTTACAAATATTTTAATTGAACTTCTACTTTGGTCAATAATTCTATGGTCTTTAGTATTTGTTTTGAATTTTTAAATATTAAAAAAAAACCTACTGCTTCCACACCTGACATAGAAAGAGCTTGAAAGTCACTACATCCATCTTAACAAACCAAAAAGAAAAAAAAAAAAAAAAAAAAAAAAAAAAAAAAAAAAAAAAAAAAAAAAAAAAAAAAAAACCTGAAGAATCTGAAAAGTCAAGAACGCTTTTAACATTCATCAGAGAATTGAGATCATAGGCAAACTTGTACCCCCAAAACTAAAGAAACAGACAAGTAGATATGGAGAATTACAACTTACAAGGAGCAAAAGCCTGGGAACTAAACCCCACAGCTGTAGCCAACAAAGATAAGGAAGCCTTAAATTGTGATTGAAAAATGGCTGGAAGAGTAGCCTGAAAATTAAAACTCATAGGGAGCCCAGTCTTGATAGGACCCACAGTTTCATTCGTTTTACCTTCAGGAATCCAGCCAGGTTCTCATAGTAAAAATATGAGAAATGTAAACCTAGGCAAAACCATTCAGGACATAGGCATAGGCAAGGACTTCATGACTAAAACACCAAAAGCATTGACAACAAAAGCAAAAAAAGACAAATGGCATCTAATTAAACTCCAGAGCTTCTGCACAGCAAAAGAAACAATCGTTAGAGTGAACTGGCAACCAATGGAATGGAAAAATATTTTTGCAATCTACGCCTCTGACAAAGGGCTAATATCCAGAATCTACAAAGAACTAAAACAGATTTACAAGAAGAAAACAAACAAACGCATTCAAAAGTGGGCGAAGGACATGAACACCTTTCAAAAGCAGACATATATAAGGCCAAAAAAATATGAAAAAATACTCATCATCACTGGTCATTAGAGAAATGCAAATCAAAACCATATTGAGATACCATCTTACATCAGTTAGAATGGTGATCATTAAAAAGTCTGGAGACAACAGATGTTGGAGAGGATGTGGAGAAATAGGAACACTTTTACACTGTTGGTGGGAATGTAAATTAGTTCAACCATTGTGGAAGACAGTGTGGTGACTCCTCAAGGACTGAGAAATATAAATTCCATTTGACCCAGCAATCCCATCACTGGGTATAAACCCAAAGGATTATAAATCATTCTCTTGTAAAGACACATGCACACGTATGTTCATTGCGGCACTGTTTACAACAGCAAAGGCATGGAACCAACCCAAATGCCCATTGATGATAGACTGGACAAGGAAAATGTGGCACATATACACCATGGAATACTTTGCAGCCATAAAGAACAATGAGTCTGTGTTCTTTGTAGGGACGTGGATGAATCTGGAAACCATTTTCAGCAAACTGACACAAGAACAGAAAATCAAACAACACATATTCTCACATAGGCAGATGTTGAACAATGAGAACACATGAACACAGGGAGGGGAACATCACGCATTGGGATCTGTTGGTGGGGAATAGGGGAGGGACAGCAGCGGGTAGGGAGGTTGGGGAAGGATAACATGGGGAGAAATGCCAGATATAGGTGACGGGGGGATGGAGGCAGCAAACCACATCGCCATGTAGGTACCTATGCAACAATCCTGCCTGATGTACACATGTACCCCAGAACCTAAAGTGCAATAATATATATATGTGTGTGTGTGTATATATATATATATATATATATATATATATATATATATATAAATCTGAGAAATGTACACTCCAAGAAGAGGGAGGAGAAAAGGTAACCATTGTGAAATAAATTCAGATGTTTCCATTCATCTTAACATGGCACAACTTATATAAAATTACTTAGCCAAAACCAAACTGGCTGATGTTTTCTAGAACCCAACTGATTTGGGGGATATGAAATACCTAACTCTGGCTCACTAAAATATTGAGTGCCTAATCATAAAATTATATAATATTTCACAATGAACCACACCTTACCACCACATCAGTAGGGTTCCTGTATAATAACTGGGGTATATAGCTTAAAAACCTAAAAATCTAAAACCCTATTTAACTACATAAAAAATCTTTAGGAAAGATAACTGTCAATAAGGGAGACAAAAGCAAATACAACTAGGAGACATTTTTGCCTCTGACACACCATAACTATAGCAAACACTAAACACAAGTTAATTTCTAGCTGAATAAAATGATTTCACACTAGAGGTCTGTCTATATCAGTTCCCTTTGCAGGATACATTACTTCCAGCTTTCAACAAATACAGAAATGCTAAAATACATCACAGTCTGAAGAGACAAAGTAACATTAGATAATGACACATAAGACATTTAAATGGCTAAGATAAATATTCTAAGGGATCAAATATGAAAAATGTATAACATGGTTATTGTAAGCAAAGAGCTGACAACCCTAAAAATTCACAAAGAAATGCTAGAACTCAAAATACTGTTAGGAGAAATGAAAAATACATTGGATGAGCTCATCACTAGGCTACACATGAAAAAGAAAAGGATCAGTCAGTGAGAATATCTATAAATAAATAGAAACTTTCAAAACTGCCAAGAAAAAATATGAACAGAAAAGATTGAACAGAATACCAAAGAACTGGGAAAAAATTCAAAATGCATAACGTATATATAATCAAAATACCAGAAAGAGAATACAGAAAATTCAAAAAAGAGAATAGGAAAGAAAAAATAATAAATATTTGCAGTAATAATAACAGAACTTTGCAAAATTAATGACAGATATGAGCACAGATCAGGGGTTCCTGAGAACATCAAGAAGAATAAATACCAAAAAGCTATACTTATGCACATTATATTTACACTGCATGAAATCAAAGAGATGAAAAAAAAATTTGAAGAAAGCTAGAGGAAAAAAGAAATTCCCTTACCTGTAGAAGAACAGGGTAGGAATTATATTGGATTTTTCTTTAGAAACCATGCAGCCAAGAATAGAGTGGAGTAAAATATTTAAAGTGTTGAAAGAAACAACCATGAACCTACAATTGTGTGTCAAGCAGATTATTCTTCAAAAGTGAAAGAGAATTATTTTCTTAGTAAACAAAAACTGAGGGTGCTTATTTGACTGTAGATATTTGTCTTGCAAGGAATTTTTACAGTTTTTCAAAGAAAATCATATTGTTCAGCAACTCAGATCTACATAAAGAGTGTTAAAGAAATAAAAAAGGTAAAATATAATTGTTTAATTTTTAGTTGATCTATCACATGTTCAAAAATAATAGCACAAAGTATTCATTATGGTTTATTAATAACTTAATGATAGTAGTGTTATGTGAGAAGGAAAGGCTGGGTGTGGTGGCTCACACCTGTAATCCCAGAACTTTGGGAGGCCAAGGTGAGTAGATCATTTGAGGTCAGGATTTTGAGACCAGCCTGGCCAACATGCTAAAAACCCATGTCTACCAAAAAAATACAAAAATTAGCTGAGTGTGGTAGGACGTGTTTGTAATCTCAGCCACTGTGGAGGCTGAGGCAGGAGAATCATTTGAACCTGCAAGGCAGAGCTTTCAGTGAGCCAAGATTGTGCCACTGCACTCCAGCCTGGGCAACAGCAAGAGTCTATGTTTAAAAAAAAAAAAGGAAAAAGAAAATATATGAGATGAAATAATTGAGAATACCCTGATATAAGATACTTACAATAAAGCAGTATAGTACTTTAAAGTAGACTTGGATTAATTATAAATATATATTGCTAATTCTAGGAAAACCATTATTTTTAGAAATAAAATGTTAATGGGACAGAGGAAATGGAATCATATACATGTACTCAGTTAAAACCAGAGAAAAGGCTGGGCATGGTGGCTCATGCCTATAATCCCAGCACTTTGGGAGACAGAGGCCAGTGGATCACGAAGTCAGGAGTTCAAGACCAGCCTGGCCAACATGGTGAAACCCCCTCTCTACTAAAAATACAAAAATCATCTGGGTGTGGTAGCATGCCTCTGTGATCTCAGCTACTCTGGAGGCTGAGGCAAGAGAATCACTTGAACCCAGAAGGTTGAGGTTGCAGTGAGCCGAGATCCAGCCACTGTATTCCAGCCTGGGCAACAGAGGAAGACTCCATATCAAAAAACAAACAAAACCAGAAAGAATAAAAAGGGTGGAAGACTAAAAAGAACCAAAGACAAAGACAACGAATGGAAAAGGGTTAAAAACCTGGTAGCTGTTACTCCAACTATATCAACAATAACTTTAAATCACTTCATTCTGGGCCAGAAAACACACCTTGAAAAGTTAAAAATAATAGACATTTTATAATCAAAAGCAGATGCTAGCTTGGAAATTTTCAAATATTTGAAGATGAACAACACACCTCTGAAGAAAACATGACATATATAGGAAGTCTCAAAACAAAACTTACAGTGAACTAAATAAAAATAAAAATTAAACATATTAAAATTTGTGGGATGAAGAAAAACATGCTCAAGAGAAAAATTGTAGCATTGAATTTATTAAAAAAAGAAAGATCTAAAATTAGTAATCGAATTATCTAACTTATAAAGTAGGATAAAATAGCAAAGTAAAAGTAAGTAGAAGGAAAGAAATAATAAAAGTCAAAGAACAAATTAATGAAATTTTAAACAGGAAATCAATGAGAATATGAATAAAATTAAATGCTGATTCTTTGAGAAAATAAGTAAAACTGATAAAACCCGACAGACTAACAAGTAAAGAAAAGAGAAAAAACAGAAATGACTAATATCAGAAATGAAAGAAGGGCCATCACTACCATTTGAAAGCACTGAAAGGATTAAAAATATTGTGCATAACTGTTATGCTTACAGATTTTATAACTTTGATGAGATACAACAATGTATTAAAAAACAATTTACAGAAACTCACAGAAAATAGATAAAAATAAAAATATGCTGATTAAATACATTGAATCAATAATTTATACCTTTCAAAAATAGTAAACAACAGTCTCAGATATTTTCGCTGGTAGATTCTACCAAACATTTAAGGAACAATAACAGCAATACTTTGCAATCTTTACCGGAAAATGACAGTAAGGAGATGGTTTCTAACTCATTCTGTGAGTCCAGCATTATTCTTATACAAAAAGCAACAAAGACATTACAAGAAAAATCAAAAACCTATTGGCCAATAACTATCATGAATGTGAAATTTAAAGTTTTCACAAAATACAGTATATCCTATCTAACTATGTATAAAAATAAGTATATACCACAAAGAGATATTTATTCCAGGTATGCAAGTTTGTTTCAACATTTAAAAATCAATTACTGTAACTTATCACTAAGCTAAGGAAAAAAATTATATCTTAGTGGCTGACCAAATTCAACATATTCCCATGGCAAAAAGAACAAAAAAACAAATGTCTTAGCAAACTAAAAATAAGGAGGTCTTCCTCTACTCGATAAACAACATCTATGGAATACATATAGCTAACATCATACTAAATAGTGAGAACCTAGATACTTTGTACTAAAATCCCTAGCTAATGTGATAATAAAAGAAAAGTGAGTAAAAAATATACAGGTTGGGAATAAAGAAATACTACTGTCTTTGTTCAGGGATGATATGACTATCTATGTAGATAATCCCCTCAAATTTACAATAACAACAATAAAGTTACAACTAACTTGGGAATAAAGAAATACTACTGTCTTTGTTCAGGGATGATACGATTATCTATGTAGATAATCCCCTCAAATTTACAATAACAACAATAAAGTTACAACTAACAGGAGATTATAGCAAGGTGGCAGGATACAAGATTGATATACAAAAGCTAGTTGCTTTTGTATTTAACAGGATTGTCCAATCAGAATTAAATCTTTTTTAAAAAAGCATACATTTTAGCATCAATAAGGGAAAAGAGAAATACTTAAATATAGACTTAATAAAATATGTATAGATTAAATGAGGTAAATTATAAAATGGTAATTAAAGAAATCAAAGATCAAATCAAATGGAGAGATGTTACATGTTCATGAAGAAGACTCGATAAGAAATCAGTTTTTCCCAGCTTGATCTGTATATTCAATATTTCCAAATCAATATGTCAGCAATTTAGGTTGTGAACACTGACACTTATTCTAATATTTATTTGGAAAGAAGAAAGACACAGAATAATGAGGGTGATACTAAAGAAGAACAAAGTCAAAGCATTGACAATGTTCAAGTCTTCAAGATTTTCTTTTCTTTTTTATTGTACTTTAAGTTCTGGGGTACATGTGCAACTTGTGCAGGATTGTTACATAGGTATACACATGCCATAGTGGTTCACTGCCTCCATCCCCCTGTCATCTACATTAGATATTTCTCCTAATGTTATCCCTCCCCAACCCCTCTACCCCTTGCTATCCCTTCCCTAGCTCCCCACCCCCAACAGGCTCCAGTATGTGATGTTTCCCTCCCTGTGTCCATGTGTTCTCATTGTTCAACAGCCACTTATGAGTGAGAACATTCAGTGTTTGGTTTTCTGTTCCTGTGTCAGTTTGCTGAGAATGCTGGTTTCCAGCTTCATCTGTGTCCCTGCAAAGAACATGAACTCATCCTTTTTTATGGCTGCATAATATTCCATCGTGTATATGTGTCACATTTTCATTATCCAGTCTATCATTACAGTAACCATGGCAATATGGCATTGGTGGAAGGACAGAAAAATAGGTCAACAAAACAGATAGTCCAGAAATAGACACAAAAAAATATGGCTTGACCTTTGACAAAAGACTAAGGGCATCCAATGGGAAAGTGTAGTCTTTCCAAATGAAGGGTGCTGGAGTAGCTAAACATCTACACACATATAAATAAATCTAGACACTGACTTGATTTCTTCCACAAAAATTAACTAGAAATAGGTTATGGACATGAATATAAAACACTATGGACATGAAGATGCAAAACTACAAAACTACAAGGAGATAACACTGAAGAAACTATAGATGACCTTGGGTTTGGTGATGATTGCTTATATACAACACCAAACGTGCAATCTAAATACAATGTTGGCTTTTATTAAATAAAAACTTCTGCTGTGTAAAATATATTGTTAAATAAAAAAACACAAGTTATATGATTTGGCTGTGTTTCCACCCAAATCTCATCTTGAATTGTAGTTCCCATAATCCCCATGTGTCCTGGAAGAACTCGGTAAGACATAATTGAATCAAGGGGACAATTAGCTACATGCAACTGTTCTCATGATAGTAGGTGAGCTCTCACAATATCTCATGGTTTTATGGGGTCTTTTCCCTCTTTGCTCATTCTTCTTCCTCCTGCTGCCATGTGAACAAGGATGTGTTTGCTTCACATTCTGCCATGACTTTAAGTTTTCTGAGAGCTCCCAGCCCTGAAGAACTATGAGTCAATTAAACCTCTTTCCTTTAGAAATTACCTAGTCCCAGGCAGTATTTTATAGCATCATGAGAAAAAATGAATACAGTAACAGTGAAAAAATATTTATAAAACACATATCTGATACTGAATGTGAATAAAAATATACAAAGAAGTTATAAAACTCAACAACAAAAAAATCTAATGAAATAGTTAGCAAAGAAGCTGAATGACACCCCACCAAAGAAGATACATAGATAGAACATTAGCATATAAAAAGAAAATAAAACTCCGATGTCATTAGAAAGTTGCAGATTGAAACAACAGTGAGATGCCCACTTATTAAAATAGCTAAAATCCAAAACGGTAATTACACTGGCTATCGTGGCCAGGAAATAGAGCAAGAACAAATCTCATTCATCAACTGGGAGCATACAAAATGGTAGTGTAACTGAGTTTGAAAGTTTTTTTCTTAAATAAAATTAACCATAGTCTTACCATGTGATCCTCCAAATATACTTCTAGGTATTTTCCACCCAAAATTGATAATCAACTTCAGCAAAGTCTCAGGATACAAAATCAATGTGCAGAAATCATAAGCATTTCTATATACCAATAAGAATAACTGAGAGACAAATCAAGAGGGAACTCCCATTCACAATTGCTACAAAGAACATAATACATAGGAATACATATAACAAAGGATGTAAAGGACCTCTTCAAGGAGAAATACAAACCACTACTCAAGGAAATAAGAGAGGACACAAACAAATGGAAAAACATTCCATGCTCATGATTAGGAAGAATCAATATCATGAAAGTGGCCATATTTCCCAGAGTCATTTATAGATACAACCCTATCCTCATCAAGCTACCAATGACCCTCTTCACAGAACAGGAAAAAAAAAACACCTTAAACTTCATATGGAACCAAAAAAGAGCCCGCATAGCCAAGACAATCCTAAGTAAAAAGAACAAAGCTGGAGGCATCACACTACTTGACTTCAAACTATACTACAAGGCTACAGTAATCAAAAGAGCATGGTACTGGTACTGGTAGAAAAATGGAGCAGAACAGAGGCCTCGGAGGCAATGCCGCACATCTACAACAATCTTATCTTTGACAAACCTGACAAAAACAAGCAATTGGGAAAAGATTCCCTTTTTAATAAATGGTGTTGGGAAAACTGGCTAGCCATGTGCAGAAAACTGAAACTGTCCCCCCTTCCTGACACCTTACACTAAAATCAACTCCAGATAGATCAAAGACTTAAACATAAGACCTAACACCATAAAAACCTTAGAAAAAAACCTAGGCAAAATCATTCAGAACATAGGCATAGGCGAGGACTTCATGACTAAAATACCAAAAGCAATGGCAACAAAAGCCAAAATAGACAACTGGGATCTAATTAAACTCCACAGCTCCTGCACAGCAAGAGAAACAATCATAAGAGTGAACCAGTAACCAATAGAATGGAAAAATATTTTTGCAATTTAGCCATCTGACAAAGGGCTAATACCCAGAATCTACAAAGAACTAAAACAGATGTATAAGAAAAAAAAAAAGCCCATTCAAAAGTGGGCAAAGGTTATGAACAGACACTTTTCAAAAGCAGACATATATAAGGTCAAAGGTCAACAAACGTGTAAAAATACTCATCATCACTGGTCATTAGAGAAATGCAAATCAAAACCATATTGAGATACCATCTCATGCCAGTTAGAATGATGATCATTAAAAAATCTGTAGACAACAGATGCTGGAGAGGATGTGGAGAAATAGGAACACTTTTACATTGTTGGTGAGAGTATAAATTAGTTCAACCATTGTGAAAGACAGTGTGACAATTCCTCAAGGATCTAGAAATAGAAATTCCATTTGGCCCCGCAATCCCATTACTGGGTATATACCCAAACGATTATAAATCCTTCTATTATAAAGACACATACACACGTATGTTCATTGTGGCACTGTTTACAATAGCAAAGACCTGGAACCAACCCAAATACCCATCGATGATAGACTGGACAAGGAAAATGTGGCACATATACACCATGGAATACTACACTACTACCCAGCCATAAAAAACGATAAGTTTGTGTTCTTTGTAGGGACATGGATGAATCTGGAAACCATCATTCTCAGCAAACTGACACAAGAACAGAAAATCAAACACCACATATTCTCAGTCATAGGCGGGTGTTGAACAATAAGAACCCAGGGACGCAGGGAGGGAAGCATCACACACTGGGTACTGTTGGGGGAGACTAGGGGAGGGACAGCAGGGGGTAGGGAGCTGTGGAGGCATAACATGGGGAGAAATGCCAGATATAGGTGATGGGGTTATGGAGGCAGGAAACACCATTGCCATGTATGTACCTATGCAACAATATTGCATGATCTGCACTTGTACCCCAGAACCTGAAGTACAATAAAAATAAAATAACATAAAATTAAAACTTACAAAAAACTCTAACATAAATATTTATGGCAACTTTCTTTCATAATTGCCAAACATTAGAAACAATGATATATCCTTACTTAATTGAATTGATAAACACACTGTATTATATTCATGCAGTGAATCATTATCCATTACCATAAAATGAGTTTACATGTAAAGATATGGAGATGTTACCAGAAAGCAGTCCCAATCAAGACCCCAATAAAGGGTTTATGTATGTTGCACAAGAATGAATTCAGGGTGAGTTCACAGTGCAAAGCAGAAGCAAGTTTATTAAGGAAGTTAAGTGGTGAAAGAACAGCTACTCCAAAGACACTTAGGGTGTTCAGCATAGTAAGAGGAAGAACGTGTCCACCCTAAGTACAGTACTTGTTTGTATATGGGATTAAAAAAAAATACATCATGGGGAGATGTGTTCTGCTACAAGAGTGTGTGATAAAGGATTAATTTTCTTAATTACTATGTTTTGCAAGAATCAATATTCTCTTTAAAGCAAAATTGGGAATGCTTTTGTTCTCAAACATTGGGATATCAGGAAACACCTAAGTCTGGGACTGCTTTGTAAACCTTATCGATCTGTCCCCCTAAGCATAAACATCTAGAGGCTAGGAATATGTGAATTTCTGGAAATGCAACTCAGCAAGTCCCTGCCTCATTTTTCCTAGCCTTCACTCAAAATGGAGTTGCTCTGGCTCAAACACCTCTGACAGAGGAAGCTTAAGTACATATTGCTTAGTGAAAGAAGCAAGTCTGAAATGACTACATGCTATATGTTTCCAACTAATGTTTCCCCACAGTATCTATGGGCGGATTTGTTACAGAACGCTTCCACCTCTTGCAGATAACAAAATCTGCAGATGCACAAATTCCTTATATAAAATGTCACCATATTTGGATATAACCAAACACATCCTCCTCTGTACTTTAAATCATCCCTAGGTTACTTATAATGCCTAATAAAATATAAATGGTATGAATGCTATGTAAATAGATGTTGTACTATATTTTATTTGTATTATATTTTAGTGTTTCATTATTCTTATTGTCTTTTTTGTTGTTGTTCAAATATTTTCAATCTGCAGTTGGTCGAATCCACTAATGTCAAATTGGTGGATACAGTGGCCCAAATATATATGACATTCTGGAAAGGGAAAACAGTAGAATATTAAAAAAAAAAAATCTGTGATTGGGCTGGGAACAGTGGCTCATGCCTGTAATTCCAGCACTTTGGGAGGTTGAGGCGGGTGGATCAGGAGGTCAAGAGATCCAGACCATCCTGGCCAACATGGTGAATCCCGTATCTACCAAAAAATACAAAAAATAAGCTGGGTGTGGTGGCATGCGCCTGCAGTTCCAGCTACTCTGGAGGCTAAAGCAGGAGAATCTCAACCAGGCAAGTGGAGGTTGTAGTGAGCCAAGATCATGCCACTACAAAAAATCTGTGATTGCTAGAAGTTGGGAAAAGAAGAGAAGGATGAGTAGATGGTGCACAGGAAACTTTTAGAACAACGAAAACATTCTGTTCTAAGCTTTAATCGTTCTATAACCTGACTGGGTCAAAGATTAAAGATTATATTCTCCAAACTCATAAAGCTGAACTCAAAAATGGATGTTACTTACTGTAGAAAAAAACTGTTTACAATAATGTAGAAAATCAAATTATAAAATTTGATAAAATTATAAGCCATTAAATACTCATCTACATAGACTTAACTAAAGTTAAATACTTATTTATAATTTTTAACAATTTAAAATTTAGAAAAAAATTACAGGTACATAGTAGGTATAAATATTTAGAGCATATGCAATACTTGATATAGATATACAAAGCGTAATAATCACAACAGGGTAAATGGGGTATTCATCATCTCAAACATTTATCCTTTCTACATGTTACAAATAATCAAACTATTCCCTTTGAATTATTTTAAAATGTATAATAAATTATTATTGGTTGTAATCACCCTGTCATGCTATCAAATACTAGATCTTAGTTACTGTAAATAACTATGTGTTTGTACCCATTTGCTATTCCCCCAACTAGCTCTCCCAGTCTCTGTCATTCTACTTTATATCTCCATGAGTTTGTTTTAATTTTTAACCCCCACAAATGAGGGAGAACATGTAAAGGTTGTCTTTCTGTGCCTGATTTATTTCACTTGACATAGTGTCTTTTAAGTTCCAACTATATTGTTGCAAATGACTGGATCTCATCCTATTTTTTGGCTAAATAGTACTTCATTGTACTACATTTTCTTTTGTCCATTCATCTGTTGAGGGACATAGGTTGATTTCAAATCTTGGCTAGTATCAATAGTACTGCAATGAACATAGGAGTACCGTTATCTCTTCAATATACTAATTTTCTTTCTTTTTGTCATATACCTAGCCCTGGAATTCCTGGGTTATATGTAGCTCTATTTTTAGTTTTTTGAAGAATCTACATACTGTTCTCCATAGTGACTGTACTAGTTTACATTCCCATCAACAGTTTGTTAGGGTTACCTTTTATCCATATTCTTGCCAGCATTCATTATTTCCTCTATGTTGTATAAAAGCCATTTTAAATGGATAAGATAATATTGTAGTTTTGATTTACATTTATCTGATAATCAATGATATTGAGAACATTTTTATATACCTGTTTGCCAATTTGTTTTTCTTATTTTGAAAAATGTCTATTCAGGTTTTTTTACCCATTTTCTAACTAGAGAATTTGTTTTGTAAATATTGAGATGTTTGAGCTTGTTATATATTCTGATTATTAATTCTTGGTAAAATGGAGAGTTTGAAAATATATTCCCCCATTCTATGGGTTGTCTTTTCACATTGTTGAATGTATCCTTTGCTATGCAAAAGCTTTTATACTTGATGTGATCCTATGTGTCTATTTTTGCTTTAGTTGCCTGTGCTTGTGGGGTATTACTCAAGAAATCTTTGCCCAGATCAATATCCTGGAGATTTTGCCTAATGTTTTCATTTAGTATTTCAAAGTTAGATATATTAGATTTAATTTTTTAATTCATTTTTAAAAATTTGTGTATATGGTGTGATATAGAGGTATGGTTTTATTATTTGGCATGTGGATATCCATTTTTCCCAGTAACATTTAATAAAGAGGTTGTCTTTTCCCAATGTGTGTCCTTGGTACCTTTATTAAAACTGAGTTCACTGTACGTGTGTACCTTTGTTTCTGGGTTCTCTATTCTGTTCCATCAATCTATGCGTCTGTTTTTAGGACATTACCATGCTGCTGCTTGGTTACTAAAGCTCTGTAGTGCAATTTGAGGTCATGTAATGTGATCCCTCCAGTTTTGTTCTTTTTACTAAGGATGGTTTGGGTTATTATGAGTCTTGCAGTTTCATATAAATTTGAAGATTGTTTATTCTATTTTTGTGAAGAAGATGTTTGATATTTCTATAAGGATTGCATTGAATCTGTAGATTGCTTTGAGTAGTATGGATATTTTAACAATATTGATTTTTGCAATCAATGAAGATGGAATCTCTTTCCATTTTTTGTGTGTCCTCTTAAATTTTTTGCATCAATGTAGTGTAGTTTTCACTGTAGAAATCTTATATTTCTTTGGTTAATTTTATTATTTATTATTTCTTTATTTTAAAATATTTTTTATTGTACTTTAAGTTCTGGAGTACCTATGAAGATCTTGCAGGATTGTTGCATAGGTACACACATGCCTGGTGGTTTGCTGTCTCCACCCCCTATCACCTACATCAGGCATTTCTCCCAGTGTTATCCCTCCCCAAGTTTATTTTATATGTAACTATTGTAAATGGGATTACTTTCTTGAGTTTGCTCTCAGATTGTTCACTGTTGAGACGCAGAAATGCTAATTTCTGTATGTTGATTTTGTATTCAATAATTTTAATAAATTTATTTATTACTTCCAACAGTTTCTTGGGGGGAGTCTTTAAGTTTTCCTAAATATAAGAACATACCTTCTGCTCTTCTGTCAGTTTGCTGAGAATGATGGTTTCCAGGTTCGTCCATGTCCCTACAAAGGACCCAAACTCATCGTTTTTGATGGCTGCATAATATTCCATGGTGGATATGTGCCACATTTTCCCTATCCAGTCTATCGTCGATGGGCATTTGGGTTGGTTCCATTTCTTTGCTATTGTAAACAGTGCTGCAATGAACATTCGTGAGCATGTGTCCTTATAGTAGAACGATTTGTAATCCTAAGATCAAACACCGCATGTTCTCATTCATAGGCGGGTGTTGAACAATGAGAACACATGGACACAGGGAGGGGAACACTACACACTGGGGTCAGTTGGGGGGAAATAGGGGAGGGAGGGTGGGGGGTGGGGAGCTGGGGAGAGATAGCAAGGGGAGAAATGCCAGATGTAGGTGATGGGGAGGAAGGCAGCAAATACACTGCCATGTGTGTTCCTATGCAACAATTTTGCATGTTCTTCACATGTACCCCAAAACCTAAAATGCAATAAAATAAATAAATGGAAAAAAAAAGAACATATCATCTGCAAACAATAATAATTTGACTTCTTCCATTTCAGTTTGGAGACTATTTCCTTCCCTTGTCTGATTGCTCTAGCTTGACTCCCATTGATGTTGAATAAAAACTGTTAAAGTGGCATCCTTGTGTTTCCATATGTCAGAGAAAAATGCTTATATCAAATATTTTGTCTGCATAAATTGAAATGATAAAAAAATTGTTCTCCTTCATTCTATTGACATAATGTATCACATTGATTGATTTGCATATTTTGAACCATCTTTGTATCACTGGGATGTATCACTTTGTATCACTTTGATCACTTAGCTCTGATGAATGATCTTTTTAAATTTTTTAATTATTATTATTCAGTTTGTGAATATTTTATTTAGGATTTTTGCATCAGTTTTCTCTTTTTATGCTTCTTTATCTGGTTTTGGTATCAGTGTAATATTGGCATTGTAGACTAAGTTATTCTCTTCTCTATTTTTTGAAATACTTTAAGTAGGGTTGGTGTTAGTTCTTTAAATATTTGGTAGAATTCAGCAGTGAAGCAGCCCCTGTGGGTTTTCATTTTTATTTTTTTTCTGGGAGACATTTTACTTCAGCTTTAATTTCCCTGATTATTATTGGTCTTTCACATTTATGTAGAATTTAAAAAAATTCAGCTAAGCAGAGAAGAAACCTGATTATCAAGGATTGGATGGGGTCATGGAGCAAAATTGGAAAGATGTAGGTCAGAGCATGAAAAATTGCAGATATGTGAAATGAACAAGTCTAGAGATATAATGTGCAATATGCAGACATACAGGTAATAAAACTGTACTAAATACTCATTTCACAGGAAATCAGCAAATTTTAGCTGTTCTTGACACAAAACAACAAAAACACGTGAGATGATAGGTATATTCATTTGCTTTACTTATAGTAACCATTTTACATAATTTTGTAAATCCTAACTATAGAATAAATATAGGATATGCAAATATGAGATATAGGCAAAGAAGAGGGGAAAATTACTTTGATTTCTCAATACCACATTCTCTAACATAGTCTTTAGGATTTCATCTCTAGGTAACATTATTTTATTTTATATGAACACAATAAAATATTTTTTAAAAAAGATGTTAATTTGGCTTTTATAATTTGTCCTAGGTTAAGTTGAACTATACTTTCTTTTTCTCATATGCTTCTACTACCAGCCACTATTATTTTTTATAATATGTCCTGCAGTCTTCCACTTCTAAGCCTTTCCTGAAATTATTTCTCCTGAAATTCTTTATTTTTACCTCCATACGTCCCATGTAAACCCATATAACTTTCAAGCCCATCCAAAATGCAACCTGACTCAGCTGGCCATTCATCCATTCATTTATGCATCTCTAAATAGCTACCTAAACAGTTATTCTGTGACAGGTACTGTGTATGCCATTTGGAATAAAAAGATAACAAAAACACACTGTTCTGCCAAATGTTGGAGTGTATCAAGAGAATATACATGGAAATATGAAACTGAAATGTATTATATTTTATTTATTTGTTTGTTTATTTATTTATTTGCGACAGAGTCTCGCTCTGTCACCCAGGCTGGAGTGCAGTGGCACAATCTTATCTCGCTGCAGCCTTGGCCTCTGGTATTTAAGCAATTCTCCTGCCTCAGCCTCCCCAGTAGCTGGGAATACAGGCCTGTGCCACCATGCCTGGCGAATTATTTTTATATTTAGTAGAGACGGGGTTTCACAGTGTTAGCCAGAATGATCTGGATCTCCTGACCTTGTGATCTGCCCACCTCTGCCTTCCAAAGTGCTGGGATTACGGGCATGAGCCACTGCGGCTGGCCTATATCTATTTTATCCTCTAACAAAATAATATTTTAGTTGCTCTTCTACAAAACCTAACAATGGGCAGTTACTATATTCAGACTTTTCATTCACTTCAAGAATTCCTTGAAATAGTATTACAAAGATATTTTCCCATACTAGCAAAAAAGTAGATATTATTTATACATTGTTCTGAATTACACAGGTGATGTGACATGGGATATTTTTAGGGAGTCATTTGGCAGGGAAAGCAAAATACAGAGTATACCTGAGAAATCTCTAATTAGAAATATTTCTTCTAATCCATTCAATTATGATATTTATGTATACATTTAATTACAGAAATAAATATAAAATAAAACTGAAAAATAATTCTCATCATAGGAAGCCTAAACAGATCTTTTAGGTTGGAATATATTTCTCTTTTCCTATGTTACCTCACCCACTTGCAGCTCACCTCCTGCTGTGTTGTCCGGCTCCTAACAGGCCAAAGACTGGTGGCAGTTGGTGGCCCAGGGATTGCGGACCCCTCTATGATACCACAGGTACTGTTGATAATGACAGCTAAACTACTGATGTGATATATGTGAAATAGCTTTGAAAAGAAGAAATTTTTTATCTTAGATATCACTCAGTAGACCTGACTTTTTTATTTTTACCAATAAACACCCATTCAGGTAGCCAAATATGTTATATATTTGTTTTCTTTTTACCTTCCAAGATATTTCAGAATTTGATACCAGAATGTGAATTATACATCTACTTACCAGTACTCTGCATTATTAAATTTTACAAGAAGTGCACCTAATATTTATCTGATAAATGTATGTAAAAATCTTTTCTTTTTTTTTTTTAATTTTTATGTCATTCTGTTTATTTACAATACAGGAAGAGTTAAAAAATCAAAGTTACATATTTCTTCTCCACTATTTTGTCATAATTCCAGAAAACTTACATTTGTGTGGCCAAGGAAGGAAGTATCAATAATCTACATGTACTTGCCCAAGCAAACCTCAGTCTTTGGGTTGTTTCTCATTAGCTGGATTTCACAGAGGATATTGAAAGTCCAGTGTTTCTTAACCATTCCTTTAATCACATCTTGTGATCCCAGCACTTTGGGAGGTAAAAATCTTTTCAACATATTCTGTGCATTGGAAAGGGATAAGCATTTCAAACAAAAAGATTGTTCTATTGGCAAACACACAGTATGAGATTGTATTTGTTCTTAGTGACACCATATCTTATTTTTGAAGTTTGAGGTTTAAAACTTCTCAGAGCAAGAGATAAGAAAGGTGAGGCAGCTTGTAGTTATGTCTGCTTAACTCAACCTCTAAAAATGGAAATGATAACATAATACAATTGTTAGAACCATGTTAAAAATGTATTGCTTGAAACCAGGCTGAGTGCATTCAAAATAAAATATATTCACACTCTTAAATTTCTTAAAGTAAAAACAAAGAATAATTGCATTTTATAAAGCAAATGTCTAGGTATTATTAGTGTTAACTTGCCCTAAATCCATGTAAAGAGGTAAAACATTTTTTCCCTGAACATGCTCTTAATTCTGTTATCTTTTATGTATCTCATATACATTAGTATTAATGATATTTCTGCATCTTCATAAACTTTTATTTCATCAAAGTAGTATTATGAACATGATCTAATGTATTTAATTTTCTTAATTGAAAATTTAAAACTTTCTCTGCTTCCTGGTGAGAATACACTTGGTATTGTTAAAAACACAACTTTAGCATACATTATTAAAAAGCAGTATAATATAACAAAATCCATGTAAATGTGGACTAAATCTCCAAAACTATTTCAATATTAGCACAAGACTAATTATAAAAACTAATTATAATAATAAGCTGTGCATTCTTATGTCTGTCAGCCCCTTTCCACAGGACACATGCTTCTGTCCAGCAAAATGAAGCCAAGAATTTATGGTTTATACAGATAATCTGAGTCCTCAATAGATATTTTGTAAGTTTCTTATACCACCAGGGTTCCTATTAGGGAGTTGTAATTCTTTCTTCTTACTGAAGATAACAATAAAATATTAGCCATCTTCTCTATGCAATCCCCATACAGGAATGCAATTAGAGATGATTAATTCTCGAGGAAGTGTGCAATGAATATTTTAAAGAAAGAAGTGAGGCCTATCTTCAGCTTTGAGATAAGTCTTTCACTACTGTCCCCATGAAGCAATCCTAGCGACTTCTCTTGACAACAATTCAGCAGCTCCTTGTCACTTTTGCTGGTCACAGTGGCTTTTGTTAGCTTGGATTTGGTATTTATATTGGATGTAGTTCATGTTGAAAGGCATTTTTATCCAGAATAATTAACTTCTAGATCCAAACCTATAATTTTTAATATCCCTTCCTGAAAAGTCCCTGATTACTGTGAATTGCTGAAAAAGGCAACTGTAATAAAGAAATAGTAAATTGGTTCAAACTAATAAAGAGTAAAGAGATTGGTAAATAATAAAAGTCTCCTATCAAATAAAAGTGTAGGACCTGATGATTTCACTGCTGAATTCTATCAAACATTTAAAGAAAAACTAACATTAATTCCCCTCAAATGATTTCCATAAATGGAAGAGGAAATACTTCCAAACTCATTTTATGAGACTATTACCTTGAAACCAAAGCTAGACAAAAACTCTAAAAGAAAATTACAAGGTAATATTCTTAATGTAGACAGATGCAAAAATCCTCAACACTATACTAGCAAATCCAATTCAACAACATATATTAAACAGATAATTTTACCATTATTAAGTGGTATTTGTCACAGAGATGCAAGGATGATTCCACATATATAAATTTGGTAAATGTGATACCACATTAACAGAATGAAGAACAAAATTCATATGACTGCCTCAGTAGATGCAGAGAATACATTTGACCAAATTCAACATCACTTCATAATGAAAACTTTCAAAAATCTAGGTGCAGAAAGAATGTACATAAGTTCCATGGCATTGGTCTGGGCAATGATTTTTTGAATATGAATTCAAAATCAAAAGCAATAAAAGCACAAATGTACAGATAGCATTACATCAAACTACAAAACTTCTGCATAACAATCAAAACATGAACAGATTGATGGAACAACCTATGGAGTGAGAAAAAAATATTTGCAAACCATACAGCTGATAAAAAGTTAGTATCTAAAATACATAAGGATTTCAAATAACTCACCAGCAATAATTTAAAAAAAAACTCAATTAAAAATGAGTAAAGGCCCTGAATAGACATTTCTCAAAAGAAAAGATACCAATGGCCACCGATATATGAAAAATGTTCAATATCATTAATCATCAGGGAAATTCAAATTTAATCCACAATGAGCTAACACCTTTTAGAACAACTATTATCAAAAAGACAGAAAGGTTGCCAAATATGTAGAGAAAAGGGAACCATGTTGCACTGTTAATAAGAATATAAATTAGTCCACTAATTCTAGAAAATAGTATGGAGGTTCCTCAAGAACCTAAAAACAGAACTACCATATGATCCAGCAGTCCAACTCCTGGATATATATCCAAAGGAAGTGCAATCAGGATGTCAAAGGGATATCTGCATTCCTATGTTCATTGCAGTACTATTCACAATAGCCAAGACACAGAATCAATGTAAGTGCCTATCAATGAATGAATGAATGGAGAACATGTGCTCTCCATACACAATGGAGTACTACTTCACCTTAGAAAATAAGATAATTCTATTTTTTGCAACAATACGTATGAACCTGGAGAACATTATGTGAAGTGAAATATAAAAGCTAGGCACAGAAATAGAAATATCACATGATCTCACCGGTATGTGAAATTTAAAAAGAATAATTTATAAATACAGGGAATGGAATGGTTTCTGTCAGATTCTGGAAGTGGGAACAGAGGAGAGTGGGGAGAGTTTAGGTAAAGGATACATAATTTCAGTTAGACAAGTGAAGAAAATTAAAGGGATTTATCATATAGCGGAGTGATTATAGTTAATAACAATATTGTTATTTTATACTTGAATATCATTAAGAAACTAGATTTTAAGTGTTCTTAGTACACACAAAAAAAGATATGTGGCAAGGTAATGCATATGTTAATTAGCTTAATTTAGCCATTTCACAATGCATACATTATTCAGATGTCCTGGTGTGTATTAGTTTGTCTTCACACTGCAATAAAGAATTATCTGAGACTGAGTAATTTGCAAACAAGAGGGTTAATTGACACAGTTCTGCATGGCTGAGGAGGTCTCAGGAAACATACAATTGCGGCAGAAGGCCAAGGGGAAGCAAGGCACATCTTACATGATGTCAGGAGAAAGAGAATGTGCCACACTTTTAAGCCATCATGCCTCATGAGAACTCACTCACTATCACAAGAACAGCATGGGGGATCCAGTCACCTCCAACCAGGTCACTCCCTCGATACATGAGGATTACAATTTGAGATGAGATT
The DNA here is from genome assembly GCF_001604975.1 of Cebus imitator. Taxonomy (NCBI): domain Eukaryota; kingdom Metazoa; phylum Chordata; class Mammalia; order Primates; family Cebidae; genus Cebus; species Cebus imitator. The sequence goes on along the minus strand of NW_016107817.1, from coordinate 818,445 downwards.
TGAGTGGGAACACAGAGCCAAACCATATCAAGATGTATACTATAAATACATACCATTTTATTTGTCAATTAAAAACATGTTCTCACTTAGAAGTGGAGCAAAATGATCAGAATACATGGACACATAAAGGGGAACAACACACACTGGGGCTTTTGAGAGGGTGGAGGGTAGGAGGAGGGAGAGGTTCTGGAAAAATAACTAACTGGTATTAGGCTTAATACTTGGGTCATGAAATAATCTGTACAACAAACCCCCATGACACAAGTTAACCTATGTAATAAACCTGCACTTGTATTCCTGAACTTAACAAAGAAGTTAAAAAAAAGAAAAAAAAATATTGTTATTAACTAAGGACACACAAAAGTAAAAACAACAAAAGTCCTGAGAACAGTTATCACATACAATTTTAAACTTGTGTTTATTGTTTACATTTATACAGCTGTTAGTTGGTAAACTCACTTTCTTTTTTTTAATGATAGGTTCCTTCACCTCTACAGTTTTGGCTACAATATTTTTGTGACTACAGTATTACACACATAATTACTACCAATAAATCTTCATAAGCATATCTTAATGGGAAATATATGTCTCCTTGAAATAATATTGAAAGAGAAATGACAAAAAAAAAAAAGGAAAAGAGAAAAAAGGGAAAAATGTAGAGAATAAGAGAGGATAGAAGTGAAGGACTGAGGGAGAAAGTATAGTGACTGAGCTAATGTTTTGTTTGTATGTTGGTTGTATGAGGCCAAGCACAGAGTTAGGCAAAGAGTGGCTTAGTAAGAAGCACTTACTGCACTACATTTGAAAGTGAAAAATAGTCGAATGCCCATCTGATAAGCAAAGACATAGGGCTAGAATTTGTCAAAATGTAAACAAAATTATATGGTTAAAGATATTTTTGAGTTAGAGGGAAAAATAATCCTTAGACATAAAAGCCTAGCATCCCAGTGTACTTTCCATGTGGAGTGAGGAAACTGTCCTAGTGCATGTAACCCTGAAGAAACTGTCTGTGTAAAAAAATAAATAAATAAATAAATAAAGAAATTGTCCTTGTAAAAAGGCACATTATTGGAATATTGTCTATCAGATATAATTCATTACAAACATACATTAAAGGTTAAAGTATGACTTCACTTGTATCTCTTTCAATTTCTTTGGAACAGGCTATTTTTGGTTAATTGATTTTCACAGATCTTTGACTCAAGTTCTTCACCTTCTAATGTTACCTTACTTTTTTTTATTTATTTGTGTGTGAATAGTCTATGTTGCCATCTGAAGCATAGTTTATATTATGGTGTTACTTTAATTTCTATTTGAGGTATAAACATTCCAATCTTACTATGTCTGTCTTTCCTTGAAATATTAACACATTTCTAATTTTTCTGTATCAAACTACCTTGCCTCATTATGATTGCTTAGAATTAAATAGAGCAAAGCAAATCTTCCAGGGTATAAGCTTGCTTGAAATCCAAAATATGTAAGAAGTTTTAAAAGAGAAGATGTTGTTCCACATCTAATATAATATGCCAAAAATATGTAAATACTTTGATAATTTAAGAATGGTTTTGATTGCTGTAAAATGTCTTTGAAATTTTATGAGTTTTGGCTGCAAGTGTGGCATCTCATGTTTCTGAATTCTTTGAATAGTAAACTCTGATGAAAGTGACACAAAGATACAGAAATACACTTAGAAACTGAACTAAAGGACAAAATGAAGGAAAAAATTATTTTCTCTGCCAAAATTAAATGCAGATAGGCAGAATTTAAAAGTTAATAACATTGAGTAGAAACATTATTTCTATATCTGTGATCTGTAGGTACCGGCAAAGGAATAAAGCAAAACATTTCATCAAAAAACTAATAGTTAGGTATGTAACATTTTTTACATTACTTGCAAATTGGAAACTCTAAGCAATGTGAACACTATATGTCAACATCCAGGAAACAAAATGACTTAGCTATAAGTAACTTCATATACATTATTAACTATACGAAATGCACAATGTCCATGGGTAGACACATTGTGAATTATGTCAGTGACCATGTTGTCTATGATTTGTCTGTGTGAAGAAAGCTTTGTTTCCTTGTCATCTATGAGCACAGAAAATTATGTAACTGTATCTGATTTTGTGAGTCTATACTTGGGGCAGTGCAGATGGTCATTATAGACTCACAAAATCTAGGAAGACTCTCTTTTCAAAAACGAGGAAGACTCTGAGGGATCTCTATTACAGCATCATTCCCAAAATGATTGCAATAACAGATTTACTGGTTTATTTATTTTCTGAAAAGCCTATGAAAATTGAGACCCTTTCCCATTTCTTTTCAAACCTTTACACTTGCACAATACCTACTGAATTAGGCACTAGTAAATAATTACTAGATAAAAAATATGAATTAAATCTATCTACTGAAATATATCATTTAATTTTAGAACCAAACTGAGCATGATATCCTTGTCCTCTATCTCTAGATACATGTTTGAAACATCTGGAAGAAGATGCACTGTATGAGTAAGTGACTGTCTACTCAAGTTTAAACTCGATTTCTCGACCTAACGTATCTTGTTACCATCCTACTAAGAATAAACCAATAACCGCTTGAGCCTAAGCGGGTATTCAGAAAATAGAAGTGGTAGTTTCTTCCAGTAATTATCTAATATTATATTGGCAATTCATTGTGTAAGCCAGTGTAACATCCTAATTAATATTCTGGTAAAATAGAAGTTAACATTTCTAGACATATATGCTAACACAGTCATAATACCATGACTAAGCAAGTTCTAGAGTATAGGTCACCGTACCTGGAGATATTTTCAAAATTGTATTAATCCAAAGGTAGACTTAACGTTATAAGCTGATTTAGACATGAAAGATGACAGGCTCATTGAGCTGTCTTGCATATCCTACCCTTGGAAAACCCTGGCCCTTAACCTTTGGTATATTACATACATTGGACTCAGTCATTCTGAATTATTCAAGATCTTATAAATCATGATCCAAAAGTTGTGGTGAGGAATTCTCTGCTATGTCCAAGTGAGGAGGTCAGCACATCATTTCCACAGAAAACCATAAAGATAATCAAAATTTATAAAAATAATCATTTTAGCATGCTGGATATCAACCAAAGGCTTGCAAATAATGTGACAAGCATTTATTATTAAAAATTGCTGAACTTCAGGTAAGAGCTCTAGAAGTAGACATTCTTGTTGGGTCTGTTTCTTCTTGATCCCCTCCTTTTCCAGCTCAGTCAGCACAGAGACTCTGCCAGGACAGGGAAAAGGACAAGGACAGGCAAGGTTCTTTTCCACAGCCAGGAAGGGATCACTCAATCTGCATAGGTGTATTAACCTAGTTTCACACTGCCTTAAAGAACTATCTGAGAATGAGTAAAGAAATTTAATTGACTCACAGTTTTGCATGACTGGGAAGGCTTCAGGAAACCAACAATCATGGCAGAAGTTGAAGGTGAAGCAAAGCGGGTCTTTCATAGTGGCAAGTTTCATAGTGGAGAGAGAGAGGGAGAGAGAGAGAGAGAGAGAGAGAGGGGAAGTGCCACATTTTTAAACCATTAGATCTCATGTGAACTCTCTCACTATAATGATAACAGCATCATGAAGGACACTGGCTCCATGATCCAATCACCTCAAACTGGGTACCTCCCTGGACACGTGGGGATTACAATTTGTGATGAGATTTGGGTGGGGATACAAAGCCAAATCATACCCACATCCAGTGGTATTGTTGATGGAAGAGACAATATTTCTGGCAAACGTCAGGGAAAGCCAATGATTCATATAGCTTAAGGATGCTATCTTTGTTGGAGAAGGCATATTGCTGGCTAAGGCAATATGTATGCAGGGAAGATATACTGAGATGCATATTTTGATCTCTAGAGAAACCACCAAAATGTAACTAAGAAATATAGTACAAAACATCAACAGAGAAATTTTAGAAGTGTGCTAAAAATAATTATGTAACATAAATGAAGCCAGTAAATAAGAAACAAAGACATTGAAAAAATGGAGAAAGCATATATAAAAAAGCAAATAGCAAAATGCCAAATGGAAATCCATCACTAATCACCTTACGTATGAAACTTCTAATTATTGTCTTTAAAAGGCAGAGATTATCAGACAGATTAGAAAAGTTAAATCCAACTACATACTGTCTAAAAAAGAAAAGATATCCACTAGATTGAAAACCACAAATAGGTTAAAAGTAAAAAGATGAAAGAATATATACCAAGCAAAGGCAACATACAAGGGAGCTAAAGTAGTTTTTCAGTGACGGTCAAAATAGACACAATATTACCATATATAGACTTATACTATACAAAGGTCACCATATTGTCAAGAAAAAAAAAAGAGTGGTAGTTCATGGAAATTAAAGATTCAATTTATTAGGATGATATAATAATTATAGAACCATATACCCCTAACAAATTCTCAAATTACTTGGAACAAAAATGATGGAATGGAAAGAAAAAAAGAAATGATTTAGTAATAATCATTTAAACCCTTCACTCTCTGTAACTGACAAAACAATTAGAAGTATAATTAGCAGGAAGTCTAGAAAATCATGATCATTGAAGTTGGTCTAATTGACATATATACGATAAATCAGAGTGGCATGTGGTAGTGGGAATTAACTAAGAATTAGTTTAAGGCAAATTTTTGATGGAATGTTCTAAAACTGAATTGTGGTGATAGTTGCAGAACTCTAGAAATTTTCTAAAATATACTGACTACATATACAGGAGGTGAATTATAAAGTATGTGAACTTACATGGTATGTAAAATATAAAGCTGTTATTTCAAGTTCCTACTGTACTCTAGGATAAGAAAGGTAAGACATGAGGCCAGGCGTGGTGGCTCACGCCTATAATCCCAGCACTTTGGGAGGCCCAGGTGGGTGGATCACGAGGTCAAGAGATCGATACCATCCTGGTCAACATGGTGAAACCCTGTCTCTACTAAAAAATACAAAAATTAGCTGGGCATAGTGGCACATGCCTGTAGTCCCAGCTACTCGGGAGGCTGAGGCAGGAGAGTTGCTTGAACCCAGGAGGCGGAGGCTGCAGTGAGCCAAGATCATGCCACTGCACTCCAGCCTGGGCAGAAAGAGTGAAACTCCGTCGTCTCAAAAAAAAAAAAAAAGGTAAGACATGATATGTATGTGATGTGATCAACTAAATCAAGAGAAGTATGGAGAATTAGTTGCCAAAATGTGGACATTCTTACTATGCTATCATCTTCTGAACCCAATATTAACATTTTAAATATAATTGAAACAATTATGGTACTTTTTTTTAATAAGGTGTATAGATGAGCAGAAGATCTTTTCAACTTAAATCTCTAGGTTACTGTTACCTATTGATGTGTATTAATTTGAGTTTCTTGGTTTGGATAGAATTTTAACTTCTTCTCAAAACAACAGACTGCTATTATTTCTTGATTTCAATTTTCTTATCCACACCAGTAGAATAAAAATTCAATACCCAATACATATTTTTACAACTGTTACTTCCTCTGTCTCTATTAGTCCTAGCCCAGTTTTACAGGTATAAAACACTCCTGTTATGTTTTACAGCTGTAATACTGTAGTCTTCCATCCTCTAGTTATTTTTCTATTCAATACATTCTCCACTCTATGTTTAGAATACTCTGTAAAATGCTAAGTTGCTTACGTATGTGACAAATAAAAACTCCTCCATGGCTTTTCATTGCAATCATTATACATTCCAAGTTTCTTAATATAGATGATATGCTATCTATGCCTACTTGTATCAGAATCTACCTGACATCCTGCATGTGAGCCAAGCTGAAATCAGAATATGCTATATGCATCTTTGTCCCAGGTCATTATTTATGTTATTTTCTCTTTCTGAAACATCCACTTCTGTATCATCCAACATTTCTGCCCCTCTGCTGGCTGCCTTTACCTGGTTAATTCCCAACCATCCTTTTAGGCTTAAATCAGATATCATTTCCTCTGGAATGCCTTTCTTGAAGTCCTTCTGAATAGAAAATCCTGCTATGTACTTCCACTATCTTACTAACTTATGGAACAATTGCAGATCTCCAAAGCATTGCAGATAACAGATGTTGGATAATTATTTAAGGAAAGAATGAATTAATGAATTAATGAAGCATTGAATATAGTGTTAATATTTCAGTTGAGCAGTTTAATGTTAAGCCCTGTGAAACTAGGCATATTGGTTAAAGTATGTGCACATTTTCCAGCTCAGACCAACTTTCTGTGATTAAAACCATAAATTAAAGAAGCAACTTGCTGACACTTTGTCAGCATTCAATCAGCTTCCCCCACTGATTATCTAATTTTCTTCTCAAATAAATTTTCTCCTTCAACACTCCCTCAGGCAATAGATTGTGTAAACAGATGAACCTTGAACTGAATTCTGTAGGTCATTCATGCTATTTTAATATGGAAAACGAATTTCAGACTTTAAAAATTTACATTCTTACTGTATTTGTATTTACATCTGTCTACCTGTAAATGAAATAACCTCCTCAATCTAATTTTGTCATTGGCAGATTAAATATTTGTCATAATGTTATCTATCAATAATTTACTTTCATATTACAAATAACTAGGAATTGTTATATGGGTGTATTCTTCATTGCTAATAAATATGTCCTGGAAGGACAAGCTATCAAATGGCTTTATAAGCACAATAATAAATTATTAGCTTAGTATGTTTTAATTATTATATCTAGGTTATTTAAGAGCTCTGGAGTGAACTTATCTAATAAAGGCAGCAGACTGACTTCTTATTAGTGACTTATTCTATGTGGAAAATGATAAAAGTTATTGTAATCACACAGCACTAAATCTTAGGCATTAATATAAAAACTATACATGCCATATTAAACTCGGAGAATGACATGTATGTCTATTAGTAGGGACTTAATAGTGGATTGCACCTGAGTAGATATTTTCAATTATAACATTTTTATTTTACTTTGTTTATTTGGTGATGGTAGCTGTTTCCTCCAGTAAATAAAATAATTCTAAAATGGCACAGTAACAGTTTTACTAGTGTCCAGAAAACAAAGAGTTTTAAATGGTAATTTGATATATTCTATTATATGTATACTATATATTTATCAGTGAGAATATGGCAAAGTAATCTCTTACGTAGTAATTAAGGCTTACAGAATCCATCTAAATCAATTGAGGCACACTCCTCTGAATTTAATAGATGCTGAGTGAAAAATAGGTGGTGAAGATGACCGTGGCTAGAAATTGTGTCCCCTCAAAATCCATATGTTGAAGTCCTAATCCCCAATGTGCATGCCTAACAACTTTACATTTTAAAATATTTATCCTTATAATTTTATTTCTAGAATATGCTTTGGCTGCATAAAAATAGATTACAAATCTTATATTTTACTGAAAATTATCATATATTTATTACTATGGAATCATAATTACGTGTGATTTATTTGTGTTTATTAATCTTTGCTCAGTTATATGAAAGCCTCCTGGTTATATAAATATCTTTCTCCTCTTTAAAAACAAGTATTAAATTTAAATTATGTATGAAAACACAATCAAAATTGTAATCCAATCAAAATCAATGCTATGGTATACAAAAATGCAAGTATGTGTTTGATTAACATTTGTAAAAAGTTGTAATCACTGCAGATAAAAAGTTGTAATCACTGCAGATACTCTTCTCGGTTTTTCTTATTCTTTTTCATTATTTAGAGGTAAATACAGATTTACACATTTTTTAATTTCAATAGAATTTTGGGGGACAGGTGGTGTTTGATTACACAAATAAGTTCTTTAGTAATGATTTCTGAGATTTTGGTGCACCATCACCCAAGCAGTGTACACTCTACCCAATGAGCATTACACTTATTGAGTAAATGACATGTCAGTAATTAAAATAGACTGGATGAATATTTAAGACAGACTCAGAACTAGTATATATCTATAATTTGATCTATTTTAAATACCTTTGTTTAATATCATTTTCATGTATGTGATTAACATTACACAATTTTTTTAATAGTTTGGAAATTCAGAAGGAAAGCGTTAATATTCTGAATTATTTCATATTAATTCAGTTGGTATCATATGAGGATATCAAATATATTATTTTTTTGAATTGATGATCACAACTTTATGAAATAAAAGCCATCCAGAGAAATTACATGACTTAATCCCCAAACCTAGAAGGGCAGAATATAAGCATAACCTGAGTTTCTTTGAGTCAAGCTTTCATCTTCCTTTATGCCCCATTTCATCTTCACATATAAAAGTGTTTATGTGGCAAATCAGAAGGCAGAATGAAGGTAGGTATATCTAGTGGTCTCGTCATAGCATGCACAATATTGGCAAAGCAGTTCTGGGTAGCTTTGAGGGTTTCATTTTATGTACCATTTTACACAAAAATATTCTCAAGCTACAATGGAGAGATTTTAATAAAAATGCAAATAAATAAAACATTGATCCAAGGAAAAGACAGCACATTCCAGCTGTGTGCCACAATTCACTGCTTTCCTGATCAAGTTGTTGTAGCCTTTATAATTATTTAGTAAACCTGTTTTCAACATGAGTGTATCTTAAAGTGATACAAAAGTTCTCATACATTACAGAACAGGTACATGAGAGTCACAGAAATGTTTATAGCTATCATAATCTGATGACTGACATAATCAGAGTTGCTCCAGGGTATCTGTGAAAGTCCTACAGATGCTTATCTCAAAATATCACTGCCTGTTCAACTTTTTTTTTTTAATTCCCCCCACACAAAGTTAATTAATAATTATTTCCTATCACAAACCACTACAGCACTTTGCATATATCTCTCTTACAACTTGTGGGCTTTTAGGGGACTCAGCTTTCTTTCTTTCCCAATCCTACCTAATTCTGTCGCTAAATAGGTGGGAGCTCATTCTCTGAATTAGCAAGTACCATACTGAGACTTTCAGATGGTCCTCTGAAATACTTTTTTTTTTGCTTTGAAAAGAAAAGGTTTCAGGCTACCTTCAACTGAGAATAGTCAGTGAGCATCTCTCACTCTCTCTCCCTCTCTCTTCTTTGCTGTCCTGTCTGTCCATATTCCTAGACCCTTCCTTCCATGAGTCCTAAGAATTTTGAAAGGCTGAAGCTGGTGCTCTACACCTCTGCCCTAAAGTTTCAGGGTTTCAGGACAGGCAGCAACTGAAGACCAACACTGTTAAAGGCAAGAAGCAAATCTTCCTGGATGTCTTGCTTTGTTTGTATTTTTTCTTTCAGTATGGTTTGCTTTTCCTCTGTAGGTTTCTTGTAACCATCATTGTGTTGAAATAAAAGGTGCTAAAATCCAATCCCATGATTTTAAAACACTTAGTGAAAGAAGACATTCTGGCCTGCTTTGTTTCTTGGCCCTAATCTGACCACTGTCTTTAAAAAGGGATGTTCTTTGTATGTTCCAGTGTCAGTCACCAGGAGCTGATCTTAAGATTTTAATCCAAAAAGGTCAAGTATAAACTATATTTTTTGAGAAGGAGTTTCACGCTTGTTGCCCAGGCTGGAGTGCTATGGTGCAATCTTGGCTCACTGCAACCTCCACCTCTCAGGTTCAAGTGATTCTCCTGACTTGGCTTCCCAAGCACCTGGGATTACAGGTGCCTGCCACCATGCCAGGATAATTTTTTCTGCATTTTGATCTTGAACTCCTGACCTCAGGGGACCTGCTTGCCTCAGCCTACCAAAGTGCTGGGGTTATAGGAATGAGCCACCACATCCAGCCAACTATTTGTTTTCTTGATCTTGTCTTCTGTGTGTGTGTGTGTGTGTGTGTGTACACTATGAAGGATAGATTCATGAATTTAGAAATCTGTAATTTAGGATCTATTTTTTGACACTTCAAATATGCCTCTATGAGGTGTATTATGATTATTTGTTCACATATTTGCCTTCTCCTGAAACTAAACTCTTGGAAGCTGTGAATCATACGTTGTCTACATTTTTCTCCCAGAAACCTATATGTCTGGTTAGTAGTTTACTCTTGCTAAGTGAAAGCTCTAAAGCCTGACTGAACTCATGAATGAACAAATAAATGGATCAGATGATAACCTGACTAGTCTAATATCAGCACTTAGGCTGTTCTCTGTAGGTGCCGAAGGAACTTAGAGAGCCTCTACAAAGTCATTGTAATTGTATACATGTGCTACACTTTGGAGATTACTGCTAAATAAAGATCAAGTTAGTGTTTGTATTTCCCCAGAGAAAACAGAGAATTGAATCTCAAAGACAAGTTGTTGCCTTGGAGGTAGAAGAGGATTTTAATCAGCAAAGAGAAGAAAAAGAGTAAGAAATGTAACCTTTTACCCAATCTCTAAGCTAAATCATTTTACCCTTTTAGACATATTTCCCATAGTCTTCACAGAGGGAAAAGGGAAAAAGTAACTCCCATCATTGGTGCCTGTTCCCTTGGCAGTCTCTGTATTAAAGATGCTGGACTGCAGATCCTCACTGCTGCGGGAAAATATTATTCATCATTCTCTCCAAACACAGCATGAGGCCTAGAAAATGTCCTTCCTCATTTTGGAACCTAAGATTGTGTACAGAACAGTCTTACAATGTCAATATTTGGACTGTAGGTAATCATGAAAATGAAGTAAGTCTTATGAGGGGGGTGTGGAGCTGATTTTCAAAAGCACTGTTGCCTATAAAATTTTGAAGGTGTATCATATTGTCAGGAAAGGGCTAATGTACTTTTTGAGTCATGAAATTTTGGTGTTACATTTGGCTTGTGGGTTACATAAATAAAACATAGGTTGACAATTATCTCTAACCTTTTTCTAGTTTTTTTTTCACATTTAGGTGTATGAAAGCATTCTAAGTAGTACTGACATTTTTAAACTCAAAATATCATAAAGTTAGGTAATCTACTTTAAATGCTAACAATAACAACTTTATGTGTTTCATTATTTAAATTATTCCAAGATATTATTTTAAAATGAATAATGTGTAATATTTTAAATACCTATACAATACTTTACAAATGCAATTAACTAACATAAATTTATTTAGTAATCCTTAAAATCAAATGGTAGTTGCTATTTTGAATATTTTTCTCTACTTCTATATTATAAAGAACCAGTATTAATGATCAAAAGCCATCCTTTAACCCCCAAGGAAACAAGGCACTAGAAGAATAGAATTTAATCATAATTTTGCTTTAATGCAAGTGTCTCATTCTCAGAACACAATCATGCAGGCTGCAATGACATGATTCCTCTTCTCAACCTCCCTAAATTTTATATCTCAGTGTGTATTGCTCCTATTTTTTTTAATTATTTTTGTTTCTATTGGTCTTTGGAAAACTGAAAGTGCTGCTATTCACTATTTCACTGTCACCTACATCTGAGAGACTTTTCTGCATCCAAAAACTCCTCTTGTTTATTTTTCTTTTGCTGATATATTGCCCAAGTCAGAGTCAGAGAGAGAAGGCAGAGTCAACCTGGGGAACATTTGACAAGTGGCATTGAAAATATACTGCTTGACAATATTGATTCTTCCTATTCATGAGCATGGAGTGTTTTTCCATTTGTTTGTGTCATCACTGATTTCTTTAAGCAATGTTTTGTAGTTCACAATATAGAGATATTTCATCTTCTTGGTTAGATGTATTGTTAGGTACCTTATTTTTTGTGGCTATTGTGAATGGGATTGAGTTCTTGATTTGGCTATCAGTTCAGATGTTGTTGCTGTACAGGAATCTACTAATTTTTGTACAATCATTTTGTATCCTGAAAGTTTGCTGAAATTGTTTATCAGATGAGAGAGCTTTGGGGCAGAAACTCTGGGGTTTTGCAGGTATAGAAGGATATCATCTGCCAATGAAGATAGTTTGGCTTCCTCTCTTCCTATTTAGATGTCTTTTATTTCTTTCTCTTGCTTGATTGTTCTTCCCAGTGCTTCCAGTTTTATGTTGAGTAGGAATGGTGAAAGAGGGCATATTTGTCTTGTGCTGGTTTTCAAGGTGAATGCTTCCAGCTTTAGCTCATCCAATATGGATGTTGACTGTGGGTTTGTCATTGATGGCACTTATTATTTTGAAGTAAGTTCTGTCAGTGCCTAGTTTTTTGAGGGTATTGAACATGAAGAGATGTCTAATTATTTCAAAAGCCTTTTCTATGTCTATTGAGAAAATCATATGGCTTTTTTTTTTTAGTTCTGCTTACAAGATGAATCATATTATTTATTTGCATATGTTGAACCAATGAGGCATATCAGGGATAACACCTACTTGATCATGGTGGATTAGCTTTTTGTTATGCTGCTGGATTTGGTTTTTCAGTATTTTGTTGAGGACTTTTGCATTTATGTTCATTAAGAAAATTGGCCTGAAGTTTTCTTTTGTTGTTGTTGTGTCTCTGCCTCTTCTCTTCTGTTATTTTTCTAGGTAGTGATCTACCTTGCTTTTTTCAGAAAACAAACTTCTGGATTCATTTATTTTTGTATGGTTTTTCACGTCTTATTTTCCTTCAGTTCAGCTCTGATTTTGATTATTTCTTTTTTTCTGCTAGGCTTGAGGTTGATTTGCTATTGTTTTTCTAGTTCCTCTAGTTATGATGTTAGGTTGTTAATTTAATATCTTCCTAACTTGTTGATGTGGACATTTAGTTCTACAAACTTCCCTCTTATTACTGCCTTAGCTGTATCCAAGATACTCTAATGGACTGTATATTTGCTCTCATTAGTTTCAAAAAATTTCTTGATTTCTGCCTTACTTTTATTATTTACCCAAAAGTAATTCAGGAGCAGGTTGTTTAATTGCATACAATTGTCTGAGTTTCAGTGATTTTCTTGATGTTGATATCTATTTCTATTGCTCTGTGGTCCAAGACTGTAGTTGGTATGATTTCAGGTTTTTGGTTAATTTCCTGAGGCTTTTTTTTTATGTCTGATGGTGTGGTTGCTTTTTGAGTACATATAATGTGCAGTTGAGAAGAATGTATACTCTGATGTTTTTGAATGGAGAGTTCTGTAGATGTCTATTAGGTCCATTTGGTCACGTTGATTTCACAGCCTGAATACCTTCAATTTACAGATTCAGTGCTGTTCTTATTAACTACCAAGGACATTATTCATCAAATAAGAAACAGCTGTTTTAAAAATTACTATGGAACCACAGAGGAACCCAAATAGCCAAGGTAATCCTAAGCAAAAAGAATAAAGCCAGAGTCATCAAGTTACCCAATTTCAAACTTTGCTACAAGGATACAGTAACCAAGACAGCATGCTACTGGTACAAGAACAGACACATGTACCAAAGGAAGAGAATAGATATCTCAGAAATAATGCTGCACAACTGTAACCATCTGATCTCCAACAAAGGTGACAAAAACAAGTGAAGGGGAAATGACTCCCTATTCAATAAATGGTTAGTCATGTGCAGAATCCTGAAACTGAATCTCTTACATTCATTACATACAAAAATCAACTGAAGAGGTACTAAAGATTTAAATGTAAAACATAAAACTATAAAAATCCTACAACAAAACCTAGGAAACATAGGTCCTGGCAAAGACTTTATGACAAAGACTCAGAAAGCAATTCCAACAAAACAAAAAATTAACAAATGAGACCTAATTCTCTAAAGAGCTTCTGCACAGCAAAAGAATCATTCAATCAATAGAGTATATAAATGATCTACTGAATCTGAGAAAATATTTGCAAACTATGTGTCCAACAAGGGCTTAATATTTAGAATTCATAGGAACATAAACAGATATGTAAGCAAAAACAACCCCATTAAAAAGTGAGTCAAGGACATGAATAGACAATTTTCAAAAGAAATCATACACATGACCAACAAACATATGAAAAAAAGCTCAAAATCACTAATTATTAGAGAAACACAAATCAAAACCACAATGGGATACCATCTCACACCAGTCATAACAGCTATTACTCGAAAGCCAGAAAATGATGATGCTGGGCAAGGTTGTGGAACAAAGGCAATGCTTATACACTGACGGTGGAAATTCAAGTTAGTTTAAAATTTACATTTTAAAATTTTACATATAGATTTTAAATGTAAATCAATGTGGCAGGTCTTCAAACAAATTAAAATAGAATTACCATTTGACGTCGAAATTTCAGTATTGGATAGCTAGTCAATGGAATGTACATTATCCTAACATAGAGATAAATGGTGTATATGTTTATTGCAGTATTCTTCACAATAGCAAAGGCATGGAATCAGCCTAAATGTCCATCTAGATAAAGAAAATACGGTATGTATACATCATGGAATACTACAGAGCCATAAAAAAAGAATGAGATCATGTTCTTTGCAGCAACATGGATGCAGCTGGAAGCTATTATTCTAAGCAAATTGATGTAGTAACAGAAAACCAAGCACAGTATATTCACTTAAAAGGAGGAGCTAAATAATGAGGACATATGAACATAAAGAATGAAAGAAGAGATAATGAGGTCTTCTTGAAGGAGGATGAGAGGAGGAGAATGAGGATTACAAAAATCTTACCAATTGGTTACTATGTTTATTACCTGGGTAACAAAATAATCTGTATACCAAACCCCCATGACAAGCAGTTTACCTGTATAACAAACTGGCACACATATGAACCTAAAATATATTTTTAAAAATTAACTACAACTTGAATTGTCAACTCATACAAAAACACACTTTTAATAAAATACTTGGCAAACCCCTAAGTCATGTGGCTTGTAAAATATGATGTCATAAACTTAAGATGTATTACTTACCTACTTTTATATATCAAGAAAGCACTTCACAGACAATAATTGACTAAAGATGACATCAAAATGTGTGAAAATAAATCAAATTCCTTTATTAAACAGGATATACAAGTCTACTAAGATGTTACTTTTCTTCAAGCCAAACTTTATATACTATTTTTGGATTATTTTTCTAGCAAACTTTAATAAATCATAATAGACACAACATTTACTCTCATTTTATAAAGGTGTAAGTATCAGGTATCCCAAGATGGATGGTTTTTTGTCATTTTGTTATACAATATTGAATAATACATTCAAGCTCTGCTCTAGGAAAAATACAGTTATGGGAGCAAAAGAATACTAGGAAAGGTGAATTTAATTTACAGTGGCTTTATGTAGAAGCTTGCTTATAGGGGATATTGATAAACCTTTAAAAATTTTGAGATTGAATTATTTCTCTGCATCTTTATTTTTTTGTTTTAATATTAATGACCATTCATATGAGTATATTTATATTTGTTTCAGAATAATTATATTTATTTGTATTAGAAAATCATCTTCTTCAAAGTATAATAGAGAACATAAACTTAACATGAATAGAAATAAGGACTCTAAGTTAGCCAGAAACAAAGGCAGTGGCTTGCCAACCCTAGGAAGAATGAGAAGTCATTGCAACTATGGGAAAAAAAGAAATAAATAAGGTGGTTAGTTGACAGCCACAATATTCACCTAGTGCAAGTCAAAATTTGTATCCAAATATATGATTTTGATGTTATAATAGTCATTGAAGGAATCTGTTTGCATTAAAGGTTTGAAATATAAACTCTGTATCTCTTTTCATCTCTGTGTTGGCCTTCCAGCTATAATAGAATCATTAACCAATGAGGTGCAATTTCAACAGTTTTGATTGCCTATAAAATGATTATTCAGTCAGCCAGGTGGAGATTTTGTAATAATTGCACTGGGATATCTCCCACCTGATGGGTTGTTTTCTCTCTGACTGATTCTGTTAGAAAATGTTATTTCCTAGCTAACTCTGCTGCCCTAAAAGATCTTGTGTTGGCTCCTGTTACCAAACACTGATTCATTTAGATACTGCTCTGTTGAATATCATTGTGTTGAAATGACCTGCTTCAGTTTTAGAAGGTGAGTGAGTTTATGGTCATAAAAATGTAATCTTACAGCCCAGTAAATAACTCCAAGTAACTTCAGCCAGATCTATTTCTGGTGCCAAATTATCAGTAGTAGCTTACCTTACCTATTTCAAAGAAAAGGCTTTTGGGCACAAGAAAAATTGTTCTATTGATGCTAAAAGTCTATTTTGTAATTTTATTTAAAGATTTGTTATGTAGAGGTATTTATAAACTAATTTTTAAAGTTTTCACCACTCATTCAGGTTTCCAGACTATTTTTGGAAGATATCTCATTAGCAATTGCCATGTAGAATTAATATTTTGAAATTATTTCTGATATATTTCTGGTATGGATCTTCCATAAAATATATAATAACTGAATATCTATTTTATCATGCAATAATTACTGTTTTAACAATTAATAAAAATAAGCTTCATAAGTGAAATATATATCTTCCCAAACACAAAAATTTTTAATTCTCAAATTATTAATGCATTATTTTACAAGAACTTTGTATAATTTACTCACAGCAAATGTCCCTTTAAAGGGACACAACCTATGCATTATTTTCAGGAGAATGTTTTTTTAGTAGATTATTGTATTTCAGTTTTTTTCATATGTAATACCTGCTGAAGATATTCATGTTCATGAACCGATTGTATTTTTCTTCTAAATGTTTTAGTGTCATAAAACAAAAAAACAAAGGCATTGTACTTTTAGAGGTCACATGACCAGTGTCTGAAAGCCCAACCTCCAATATTTCCAAACTGTGTGTGTGTGAGTGTGTGTGTGTGTGTGTGTGTGTGTGTATGTGTTTATGTAGGGATGTACACATGCTCCTGAGTGAACCTGTGTGAGAAAGACGTGGATATATGAGGTGGTGTGAAGATGATAACTATTATGATAAACACCCCAGAATTAATATTACATATCAAGCTTGTGAGAATAATGTTTCAAACTCATGTGTATGATCCCAGCAAACATTTAATTTTATAAGGGGACCATCTGCTGTAGTTGGAAAGTAGTGGCAGGGAGGCAATACTTAGAGCCTGGGCTGTTTCTTAGGCTAAACAAAACAGCTTATGTTCTCTATATTTCTGTATAATTATTTTAACCAGAACTCTGAGGCAATACAAGCATCTTGTATAATTTGTAAACATATATAAACATGCTTTACAAGGCTTGAATTTGGAGACGCTAGCCTATCATTTTGTAGGCTTCACCACTAACCTAAATTCAATGGTCTTAGGAAAGTTCTGAAAACCTTTGCCATTTGAGCTACAAAAATTGAATACCTTGACAAAAATATACATGTGGATTCTGATGTAATTTTTCTAACATAATTACTATACTACAAAAAATGTGTTTCACTAAATGACTTGCAGTTTATTACCAACTTTCATAAAATGTCCTATATTAAATATATATCGTTTTTTTCAAGAATATTTTTATTGGCAGCTATGTGTGCTCATATTTTGTCCACTCACACAGCTACTAAGGACTATTTAGAGATCTCTAAACAAACTAATATTTCAGGGATTTGTTTTTACATAATAAACATGATTTCTATAGATGACTCAAATTAATAACTTGGAAATCACAAAATTGTACTTTTAATAACTTTAGCCCTATTTATTTTATTATACTTTAAGTTCTGTGACACATGTGCAGAATATGCAGGTTTGTTACATAGGTATACATGTGCCATGGTGGTTTTGCTGCATCCATCAACCTGTCATATACAGTAGGTATTTCTCCTAATGCTATCCCTTCTCTAGCCCCAACCCTGCACAGGCTCTGGTATGTGATGGTCCCCTCTGTGTGTCCATGTGTTCTCATTGTTCAACTCCCACTCATCGGTGAGAACATGCAGTGTTTATTTTTCTGTTCTTGTGTTAGTGTGCTGAGAATGATGGTTTCTAGCTTCATTCATGTCCCTACAAAGGACATGAACTCATCCTTTTTTATGGCTGCATAGTATTCCATGGTGTATATGTGCCACATTTTCTTTACCCAGTCTATCAAGATATTGCTAATATTTATAATCCCTTAGATTTATGTATGTCTTAAAGGGGAATAGTGTTCTTATTTGGTAATGTATTGAATGTTAAAGCTTAAGGTACAATTATGTATAAATAAATATATTTTGTATATATGTCTGAAAAGCTAAAAGAACAGAAAAAAAATGGATCAACTTAAATGAAACTGCTGTATTTTTCTCAATTTTGGTCTTCCTGTTTCTTTCTGGAGAGTGACTATAAATTTCAGGCTTGCCCTGACAAGGCTCAAGGGAAGGTGGTCATGGCTGTTTACAGCATGTCTCTCCCAGGATACTTTATTATCCTGGCAGACAGCCTAATGCGTAGCTGTTCAATCTGTGACCAGGTGTGCCTTTCAGAGGAAATTTGTTTATATCACCAGATGCCCTTGTGGTTTTTGTCTGGCTTGTGTCCAGTGTATGTGCCAAGAAAGACACTCTAGGAGAGGACTGACAGGGAGGAGAGTTAGATTTGAGTTTGTCTGTCAGGCAAGACACTGGCGAGGCAGCATGACAAAACGTATGAAGGAATAGAAGCGCTTTGTGAGCCATAGATCCATGAGAGAAGAGGGCTGCCCCTGAGGATCCATGAGGAGTCCAGAGATAGCTGGGAGCTTGACAGGGAAAGAGAAAGGGGGGGGGGGGAGAGAGAGCTTGAGATAGGCCCTGTGGGACTCTGCTTTTATTAAGGTCCCTGGGCATTATCCTTAGGCTTTTTCCACAATTATAAATTGGATAGTTTAAGGAAAGCACACTAAAAAACGGAAATTTATTTACATGACTCTAATGTTAACCATTAGGTTTTATCATGGTTAGCAGCTGTGTGTGTGTTGTTTTGGCCTCAGCGGGATGAGGAACAAGCAGACTGTATTGCAAAGGAGAAGTTTCAGCTAGACCGGGTATGACAGTTACAACTGAGTTCAAACAACTATGTTGGCCTAAAAATAGACTCTGAGGCAGCAACTATATTATACACATTTATGTCAGAGCCATATTTATAAATAAAATATATGATCAGAAAAGATTGGAAATATTGAGACAAAGGATTGTAAGCATTCTGGTAGGAACCATAATGTGGCCTAGGGATCGATCATTGAATGTATGGATACATAGGAGCTGTGGAGGCTGAAACCTGAAACCTCACTGGGGAAAGGGGTCAATGAGAAGCTTGGCTTAAGAGGATTAATAGAAGGAAAAAGCAGAGAACAGCCCAGGTGCAGTGGGATATTTCCAAATCTACAGAACTGTTCTTTAAAATGACACATTTGCAAAGGCTACATCTCCATTTTCATGTGTGATTACTGATCATTCATTTACACGAATAACACTCCTTTCCTGGAAGTCTCTAGTCTCTCTAGTCCAAGAAAAATAAACAAACATGTACACAGGTTTTTTTAGTCTATAATCCATTTCCAAATATCCTTGAAATGAAACCACAATGGCAAGAGAAATAAAATACTTCTTCATATGTATAACTATATATATTTAAAATATTATATATATATATATATAAACTATTATGAGATTAGTCGGATTCTTTTACTTTTTACACATTTCCTGTGCTTGATATAACAAATCAAAACTGAACTTTAACTGAAGGCTTACTTTCTAATTCTACCTTTGCAGCTACTTTCATGAAAGTAACTTAATTTTACCAAGCTTTAGTGTCCTAATATTGCTAAAAGAGAGAGTAATATCTTATTGTGTATTCCAAAAATTAAATATCACGATTTTGCACAACACTTGACACATAATTCTTCTAGAATTATTTCTGTCTTTCTTATGAAGTTGTACATTTTCAGGGCTGATATCCAGTAGACTTATACCCATATGGCAGTATGTACAATATATTTGTGACTGACGCTATTTGGCTAATTAATCCCCTACTGTAACAAGATCATACTTGTATAATTTTATTGTGATTAAATATTTTGAATGTCACTTTTCTATATTTACAAAATTGATTCATGACAGGAAAAAAGTTGTTCATAGATGAGATTGGGGTGAAATGGGACAAGGTGTGGTAAGTAAAAAATGGGGACTAACAAGGTCACATCTAGCTTAGAGGTCTGAATAGCCTATATTTATTTCTTGTGTTGCTCTTCAAGGTAAGAGTAGAGTAATAGGGGTTTAGAACTTCTTTCCAGTTAGCGTGTTCCTGAAGTTTACTAGGGACAAAAGGTACGTAAAACTTTAAAAATGTGTTTCTTACCCTGTTTCCAAAATTAAAGGTTGATGCAGGGAATGCAGGAATAATTGTATGCTGAATAAAATGAACATATTTTAAACAAATTAGACAAAATTCCAAATTAGACAAAATTACTTAGATATAATACACATATGATTATATTAATTATGTAATTTTTTTTTCAAAATTTTAGAAGTATCTGTTTTTAAGAAGTGTCTGTTCATGTCTTTTGACCACTTTTTAATAAGATTATTCATTTCAGGTTGTTGAATTGTTTAAATTCCTTATAGATTATGGATATTACACCTATGACAGATGCATAGTTTGTGAATATTTTCTCTCATTTTTTATCTTGTCTGTTTACTCTAGTAATAGTTACTTTTGATTTGGGGGGAAATAAAAACCTATTTGATTTAATTAGGCCTCACTTGTAAATTTTGGGGTAGAGCCTACATTTTATTCAAGGATTTTATAGTTTTAGATCTTACATTTAAATCTTAATCCATCTTAAGTTAACTTTAATATATGGTGAAAGGTAAGGGTCAGTTTCATTCTTCTGCATATGGCTAGCCAGTTAACCCAGCACCATTTATTGGTCAGGAGTCCTTTTCCCATTGCTTGTTTTTGTCAGCCTTGTGGAAGATTAGACATTTGGAAGTGTGTAGCTTTATTTTTGCATGGTCTCTTCAGTTCCATAGGTCTCTGGGTCTTCTGTTCCATAGGTCTATGCACCAGTACCATGCTACTTTAGTTATTGTAGCCTCATACTATAGTTTGAAGTTCATTAATGTGATGCCTCTGGCTTTGTTCTTTTTGCTTAGGATTGCTTTGGCTCTTATTTGGTTCCATATGAATTTTAGAATAGTTTTCTTCTACTTTTGTGAAGAATGATGTTGGTCGTTTGATAGAAATATCACTGAATCTATAAATTGCTTTGGGCAAAATGACCATTGTAATGATATGAATTCTTTCAGTCTAAGAGCATGGGATAATTTTCCATTTGTTTTTGTCATTATTGATTTATTTCAGCAGTGTTTTGTAGTTCTCCTCATAGCTATCTTTCCCCTCCTTAGGTAGCTGCAGTCCTAAATATTTCATTTTTGTGTGTGTGGCTATGGTAAATGAGATTGTGTTCTTGATTTGATTTTCAGTCTGATATTATTGATATATAGAAATGCTACTACTTTATGTACATTGATTTTGTATTCTGAAAACGTGACACAATTATTTGAAAGTTCTATTAGACTTTTTGTGGAGTCTTTAGGATTTTATAACTATAGCATTATCATCTACAAAGAGAGATAGTGTGATTTCTTCTTTTTCCATTTGAAAGCCTCATTTCTTTCTCTTTCCTGGCTAGGAATTCCAGTACTAGGTTGAATAGGAGTAACATAAGTGTGCATCCTCTTCTTATTCCATTTCTCAAGGGTATTGGTTTCTAGCTTTTAGTCATTCAGTATGATTGTGCCTATGGATTTGTCATAGAAGTCTCTTCTTATTTTGAGGTATGTTTCTTCCATGTTGAGAGTGTTTATCCTGAAGTGATGTTGCAATTTACTGAAATTTCATCCTGAAGTGATCTTGAAATTTTTCCGCATCTATTGAAATGATCATATAGTTTTTGCTTTTAATTAATTCTGTGTATGTTGTGAGTTACATTTGTTGATTTGCATAGGTGGAATAAATTGTGCATCCCAAGGATAAAATTGTGAATTGGTAATTGTGAATTTACTTACTGATATCCTGCTGGGTTCAGTTTGCTACTATTTTGCAGAAAATTTTTGTGCCTATGTTTATCAGGAATATTTGCCTGAATTTTTCTTTCCTCATCATATCTCTGCCATATTGTAGTATTAGGCTGATGCTGGCTTCATATAATGAGTTAGGGAGTAGAACTTTTTACCAGTTTCTTCAGAATACTTTCAGTAGAATTGGTAGCAACTTTTTTTATACATCTGATATAACTTAACTGCGAATCCATCTTGTCTAAGGCTCTTTCGGATGGGTAGTTTTTATATCACTGATTCAATTTCAGAGCTCCTGAATGATTCCTGGGTAAATGACAAAATTAAGGTAGAAATCAAGAAGTTTTTTGAAAACAATGTACCAGAATCTTTGGAACACAGAAAAAGCCACGTTAAGAGAAAAATTTATAACACTAAATGCTCACATCAGAAAGCTGGAAAGATCTCAAATAGACACCCTAACATCACAATTAAAAGAACTAGAGAAGCAAAAGCAAAAAATTTCAAAAGCTAACAGAAGACAATAGCCAAGATCAGAGCAGCACTGAAGGAGATAGAGACACACACACACAAAAAAAAAACCCTTCAAAAAATCAGTGAATCTAGAAGCTGGTTTTTTTAAAAAACTAAAAAAACATAGAGACCACTAGCTATACTAATAAAGAAGAAAAGAAAGAAAAATCAAATAGACAAAATAAAGATGATAAAAAGTATATCACCACTGATCACACAGAAATGCAAATTACCATCAGAGAATACTATAAACACCTTTATGTAAATAAACTAGAAAATCTGGGGAAAAAAATTGATAAATTCCTGGACCTAGATTAAATCAGGAAGTTGGATCTCTGAATAGATCAAAAAGAAGTTCTGAAATTGAGTCAGTAATTTATAGCCTACCAACCAAAAAAAACTCAGGACCAGATGGATTCACCTCCAAAATTCACCAGAGTTACAAAGAGGAGCTGGTACCGTTCCTTCTGAAAGTATTCCAAACAACTGAAAAGGAGGGACTCCTCCCTAAGTCATTTTATGAGGCCAGCATCTTCCTGATACCAAAACCTGACAGAGACACAACAAAAGGAGAAAACTTCAGACCAATATCCTTGATAAACATCAGTGCAAAAATCCTCAATATAATACTGGCAAACCAAATCCAGAAGCACATCAAAAAGCTTATCTGCTATGATAAAGTTGGCTTCATTCCTGGGATGCAAGGCTGGTTCAACATAAGCAAATCAATAAATGTAGTCCATCATATAAACAACCAATGACAAAAGCCACATGATTATCTCTATAGATGAAGAAAACAACTTCAAAAAAATTCAACATCCCTTCATTTTAAAAAATCTCCTTCGGTCAGACATGGTAGCTCACACCTGTAATCCTAGCACTTTGGGAGGCTGAGGTGGGCGAATCACGAGGTCAGCAGTTCCCGACCAGTCTGGTGAACATTGTGAAACCCCGTCTCTACTAAAAAATACAAAAAATTAGTCAGGCGTGGTGGTGTGCACCCGTAATCCCAGCTATTCAGGAGGAAGAGGCAGAGAATTGCTTGAACCTGGGAGGCAAAGGTTGCAGTGAGCTGGGATCGCGCCACTGCACTCTCGACCAGACAACAATGTGAGACTCCATCTCAAAAACAAACAAACAAAACTCTCCTTGAAGAGCTCCTTAACATCCCTTGTAAGTTGTATTCCTAAGTATTTTATTCTCTTTGTAGTAATTGTGAATGAGAGTTCACTCATGATTTGGCTCTCTGTCTTTATTGTTGTATAGGAATGCTTGTGATTTTAGTAGGTTGATTTTGTATTCTGAGATTTTGCTGAAGTTGCTCATCAGCTTAAGGAGTTTTTGGGCTGAGATGATGGGGTCGTCTAATTATATGATCATGTCATCTGCAAACAGAAATAGTTTGACTTCCTCTATTCCTATTTGAATACCCTTTATTTCTTTCTCTTGCCAGATTGCCCAGGCCAGAACTTCTAACACTACAATTAATAGGAGTGATGAGAGAGGATATCATTGTCTTGTGCAAGTTTTCAAAGAGAATGCTTACAGCCTTTGCCCATTCAGTATGATACTGGCTGTGGTGTTGTCATAAATGATTGTTGTTATTTTGAGATGTGTTCCATCAATAACTAGTTCATTGAGTATTTTTAGCATGAAGGGGTGTTGAATTTTATCAAATGCCTTTTCTGCATCTAGTGAGACAATCATGTAGTTTTGTCATTAGTTCTGTTTTTGTCATGGATTACGTATATTGATTTGCATATGTTGAGCCAGCTTTGCATTCCAGGGATGAATCTGACTTGATTGTGATGGATACGTTTTTGAATGTGCTGCTGAAATCATTCTACTATAAAGACACATGCACACATATGTTTCTTGAAGTACTAATCGCAATAGCAAAGACATCGAACCAACCCAAATAACCACCAATGATAGAATGAACAAAGAAAATGTGGCACATATAATCATGGAATACTACACAGCCATAAAAAGAATGAGTTCAACTCCTTTGCAGGGACATGGATGAAGATGAAAACCATCATTCTCAGCAAACTAATACAGGAACAGAAAACAAAACACTGCATGTTCTTACTCATAAGTGGGAGTTGAACAACGAGAACATATGAGCACAGGGAGGGGAACATCACACAACAGGGCCTGTCAGGAGTGGGGGGTAAGGGGAGGGATAATATTAGGAGAAATCCCTAATGTGGATGACAGGTTGATGAGGGACAGCAAGCCACTATGGCACACGTATACCTATGTAACAAACCTGCACATTCTGCACATATATCCCAGAACATAAAGTATAATAAAAATTGATTAATTTAAAATTTAAAAAAGCTCTCAATAAATTAGGTATTGAGATAACATATCTCAAAATAATAAGCATTCTAAGCAATATCTCATCTAAATCTTTCTCTTGCTCTCTAAGTAGAACCTTTATGTTTCAAAACTAATAAACATAATTTCTGTCCAATCAGAGCACATCTCTGTATGCTCTCCATCTTGATAATTAATTCTATCACTCTTTCTAGACAAGGCAGTGCATAGGCAGAAACTAGGGGTAGACAGCTTAGTTAGGATCCAAGGCATCTGGCACGTTCTGCTGCACCCAAAACCCACAGTTTTTGTGCCAACTCTTTGATTTCCAAGTTCTGGATTCTAAGTTTTATTCAAAGGATTTTTAAAAATCTGTTCAACAGATATTTTATGCTCTTCCATTCACTCACATACTTGAAATTCACTTGCATATTTTTTCCATGGATACATTATGTCTAGAAATGCAAGCCCCTAACCCTTGAAGAAAAAAAATGCTGGGGTCACCAAATTACCAGAAAACGCTTATTCATAAACAAGAATGTGTGCCTCCCACACACTGGAAATCCTAAAACCTTGGTAAGTCACTCAGGCAGATTCCTCCTTATTTTACTTTGTGAAGATGTTCTTTAAACTATTTCTGAAGTGAAAAAAAGGGAGACAGTTAAGATTTTAGTTGTATATTGCTATTAGAATTTAAATTCATTAGAGTCAGAAAGTATATCTCATAATGGAATTAAGGAAGATAATAGATATTAATTTCTTACATGGACTTGGATCTACAAGATAAGGTAAAATGCATGAAAAAGATTAAATATGGGATGCATGTATATATTTTAATTATATATAATTTATATGTATATGTGCAAGTAAAATTATTTCAAATTTATCAACAATTGAAAATAATAAAATTGAAAATCATAAAAATAAAATGAATACAATGAATTAATGGGGCTTATAATGATATAGATCTCAAAGAGAACAAGAGTATAAATGACATGAGAAAGAGAAGTGAAATTTTAGTTTTTGCTCTAAAGTTCTTACATCAGCAGGAAGTAATATAATATTATTTGAAAACAGACTGTGATGAATTAAACATTCACTAGAGCAACCACTAAAAAATTCTGAAAGAGTATAAGGGGAAACAAAATATTTTTAAAGAATCTCTAGGGCTTTGGAGTTTTATTTATTTATTTATTTATTTGATGGAGTATCGCTCTGTCATCCAGGTTGCCATGCAGTGGGCTCAATCTTGGCTAACTGCAACCTCCACCTCCTGGGTTCAAGTGACTTTCTTGCCTCAGCCTCCCAGGTAGCTGGGAGTACAGGCACCCACAACCATGCCCAGCTAATTTTTGAATTTTTAATAGAGATGGGGTTTCATCATGTTGGCCAGGCTCGTCTCGAATTCCTGACTTCAAGTGATCCACCTGCCTCAGCCTCCAGCCTCGCAAAGTGCTAAGATTGCAGGCATGGGCCACAACACCCGGCCTAATTATTTTTATTTTATTTTATTTTATTTTATTTTATTTTATTTATCTATTTTTTACTTGAGACAGGGTTTCGCCATGTTGGCCAGGCTGGTCGCAAACCCTTGACTTCAGGCGATCCACCTGAGGATCCGCCTTGGCCTCTCAAAGTACTGGGATTATAGGCATGAGCCACTGTGCCCGGCTGGATTTTGTAAAGCAAAAATGAACAGGAACCCTCCAAGGGGGAAGAAAGGTGAAATGAGAGAGGAGAGCCTGCTGGTATGAGCTCAAAGTGGGGAGAGCCCTGGGAAGACCCCATGCCAAGGAGAGGGTGGCAGGCAAGTCACCCCTCACACCAGAAGCTCCGCTTCTCCTGCGCTGAAGAAATCACCAAGCTAGTTGCCTGAGCACCCAGTCCTTCAAACACACTACATCATTCAGAAATGGCCGACCCAGCAGCTCCGCGCCATGGTGGTCAGCGGCTCTGCCTGACACTACCTGGCCTCAGTGGAGGGAGCTACATCATGGTCAGAGCAAAGGCAGCCAACGCACAAGGTCAGAGCCTCAGGCAGCTTCAGAATCCACTAGCAAAACCTGAGAGTCACAAGTTGTGGGATATCAGCACTTCCCCAGACAGTAAGCGCTCTTAACCTGGACAGTGAGGACAAGAGCATTCATCTTATGATTCATTCAGTGTGGATATGTAACTTTTATCACAATAAAAAATCATTTTTAAGCAGTGAAAAAGAAAAATAAAAAGAGTTGAAAACACTATGAAGTGATAAAAATAGAAAAGAAATACCTAAATGGTAGACTCATCTTTCTATAACAGTATTTACATGAAAAATAAATTGACTAAATTCTACAATTAAAAGGTAGTAATTGTCTATCTGGATAATAACGCTAGCACTAAATGTATCTACAAGTGACACATTTTAATTGACTAAATAATAGTCATTATAAAAGAATGGAAAAAATATATGTATATATATATTTATATATCACATGAAAACACTAAGCATAATAAAGTAGGTTTATGTTTTTTAATATAAGACTAATATATTTTGGTATAAGAAATATTACTAAGATACATATGGCCTTTATATTGCAATTCATTGAGAAGACACTAATCTTAAAGATGTATGGACCTAATAAAGAGTTTCAAAATGTATAAAACAAAAATAGACTAAGAAGAGTAATAAGTAAATTTATGGAATATTTGTAGATCATTACACTCATACTACAGTAATTGATAGAAAAATAACATTAAAAAGTGTAAACAGATGCGATATAAATAACATTGTGAAAGTATTTACCTCACAGAGACTTATAGAATATTACACACTAAAATGAGTGTGTATTCAAAGATTTTGATGTGCCCATGAAATATTCACCTAGACAGACCACATACTGACTCATAAGTCTCAATAAATTTTAAAGGACCAAAATCATACAGATCATGATCTTTGGCCACAGTAAAATTAAATTGGGAAATAAAACTTATCTCGATATAATTTGAAATTAAGCATTTCACTTATTAATATGTGACTCATATTTTAAATGACAGGAAAAAAATAGAAAATGTTGTAATATAAATGAAATAAAAGCAGCACATGGATATTTATAGAATTTATCTAATGATGTCCTAAAGCCTCAAATGCCCATTTTAGGGGAAAAATGTAAAATCAATGATTTTCACTTTCATCTTATGAAAGTATAAAATGAAGAGCAAATTAACCCACAAGTAAATAGAAGTAAATGAAAAGTAAACAGATGTAACAAAAGGAAATAATATAAGAATTGAAAACATGTAATAAATAAAACCAGCAGAGATGACTCAATATTTGTTCCTCTGCACCTGATTTGTTTCACTTGCCATAATGTCCTTAGCTTCTTTTGATCCTTGCCTCAAGATCTGTTTTATAGGGAACCCAGGTGTAAAAGACATAAAGATGCAAAATACAAATTACCTTTAAGGATAATCTTGTTCAGCTATTTAATAGTGCTAACAGCAGAAAGCTCTCCTGCTGTTTCCTTTAGAATCAACTTCAGTTTCAGAGAGTGACCTCGCCTAAAGTCACATAGGACATCCTATGTCCAGTGACTAAATGGTCGACAGGTATAAAACTGGCTATTTTGGCCCACACAGAGAAGACGCTGATGGACAGTTTACTCAAGTGCTCCACCAAGTTAATGGATATTTGTTGCAACTGAATTCCAGATAAACTTACTCCTTCATTCAATCCTTCACACCCTCTTCCTTTCGTTGTTTTTTTAAATGTACAGTTTAATTGCCTTCTGTTTTATAGAAATTCCCCCAAATTTCAGATCAGCTATGTATTTTATTTCTTATTTTCTATCATTCATATGGATTTATTATTGTACTTTATTAACATATTTGTTGCAAGTGGAATTTTGAAGAATGTCGAGAGGATCATGTACTCTTTGAACTCTCTTTAAACGAAAATCACTCTTTTAAAATTAGGTATATTTTATAGTAATTATGTTATTCTTTCTTATTCTAAAACTGAGAATGCAAATAGATTATTAAGTCTACATAATTCAATTTATACAAATGTAAACATTCAGTGAAACAGCAAGGTATGACATCTAATTTGATTGTAAAAATAATAGCAACTTATTTTGGTGCTTTGAGATACAGTACTTTTGAATTTTCTTACAGTGTTTAAATTTGTATTATGTCCTTCTAGAGTACCTTTACCCTTTAGTAGTAAGCTTAAATCCAATTGAATTATTCTTGCATTTTCTTTTTAGTTTAGGCTTCAAGACATTCACCATACTTTCTTGATGCTAATTACATTTAACATCAACATTAAAACGAATATAAAAAGGGCTCTGAGTCCACATTTTCTTTGTTAGGCAACCTTGCATGTAATAGCTTTGAAAATACAGAAAATTAAATCTAATAGCAATAAATGTTGCCCCTTGGAAATCCTGTCCTGAGGAAGGTCTAGTCATAACTGTTCGTTTTATCTTCACAAACACTTGTTTCAAAAATCCTTTAAAACTAAATTCTGTGTTCAGTAAACCAAAATGTCTCCTTGGTACATTTTAAAACACATTTCCTAGTGTCTTTATCTTCCCTAAAAGCCACACAGCTGAAGTCATTAAACACATCATGGCCATTACCACCAGGGTTTTTTCTTGTGCTTCGGGCTTTGCTGGTTCATTACCAAGCAATTGCTGTACCTATAAGATGGATTTATTTTTGATAGTATTCTATCCTTTCCAAATACTCTTAAGGGAATCATGTATATACCACCTTATGGTAAGACTCTCATTAAATTATGTGGTTTATTAAATTAATAACTATAGGTAATCTGAATAATGTATTTATTTCAATGAATAAGGACAGTGTCAAAGCAAAAGAAAAGTACTAGCTCCTAATATGTTGTAATCAACCAAAAAACTAAAGCAAAAGTTTCACATTAGCTCTTACTGTGGAGGCACTTAGTTTTTATAAATTAATTTTCTAAATATATTTATAGTCCTCATTCTGAAATCTTTACTTATTTAGCATTTTGGTTTTGATGCCAATTTTAAGGTAAAGGAAAATATATACCACTTTTAGATTTGTGGACTCATTCAATGCTAAAAAAAAAGTGATTTCAAAATAATTGGTCTTTAAAATTCATAATATCAAAACAATTTATTCATCTAATCATGAGCTTTTACAAATTTTAGGTTTTTACTCAATAGATTTTTGAGACATGAGTTTTGAGAAATAAATTATGTCATTTATCTAAAACTAAATTTTAGTCACTATTATTATGATAAACAATTTTATATTCACCTATCCAACCTAGACTTAAGAAATAAAATAGTCCAATGCAACTTAGAGATCAAAAAGTAAAACCACAGTCATGGTTATTGCTTCACGGGCAGTTTAATTTCCTTCAGCAGCAGTTTTCATCAAGGAAATAAGGATAGATTAGTTGTTCCAAAGATGAAGTGAAAAGCTCGTAAAGCAGATATAAAGCTCAAAGAAGACTTGAACAAAAGTGTTTGGAAGGAGGCTATGGCCTAAAAAACCCCTGAGACAGTCACATTAAACGATAGGTGGAATGGCTCTTGACTACTTCTAGCTACCAATATTCCATCTGCATTCCATCTTGCTGAATTGCAGAGCTATGGAAGAATTTGATAATGTAAAAAATTTTAGAATATACTAACTAGTATCTTGGCTTTATGTTTATATTTTTCTTGCTGTTATTTAATTCATATAGCAAATACATTTGGAAAAAGAAGAAAAACTTCAGCTATATATTTGGACTATATTAAAATTTAAAACTTTTGCTCTATGAAAAACACTGTTAAGAGAATTAAAAGACAAGTCACCACCAGGAGAATCATTTGAACATATGGAAATAATATGCTATATAAAGGATTTATATCCAAAATATAATTCTAAAATGGACTTCTAAATATGCAACAATATATACTTTTTAAATGCAACAAAGAAGATATATGGGTGACAAATAAGCATATAAAAAGATATTCAACAGAATTTGGCTTGTAAGAGGTGCAATTTCAAGCAACGATGAGTTATCACAAACATTAAGTGTGCTAAAATGCAAAAATAAACTTCACAATATCAATTTCTAGTGAGGATGCAAATCAACAGGAAAACATAGTTCCACTATAAGATACAGTAGTCATTTTTTAGCTGCATCCAATTCTTGGTGATTAGGAATATGTCTGCTACAAACATTCCTATGTTTTCCTGAATGAAGTATGGACTTTGACAATCTACTGATATTGATTTATCAGTTGTAACAAATATTCTATGCTAATATAAGATGTTAACAATAGAGGAAAGTGGGCACAAGGTATATAAGAATTCTCTGTGTTATCATCACAACGTTTCTATAAATCTAAAATGCTTCTGAAAGAAAATATTTATTATAAAAATGAGTTTCTACGACTCCAGTGATACAACACAACAGTACATTTTAAGAGAAAAATCTGGATTTGAACCAAGATTTTATTTCAAACTTTTAATGTACAAAGCCTGTTCCTAATAAAAGTAGTAAATAATTTAGTAAATGCTTTATGGTAGAAGTGTACTTTTGGTGATGTTATAAGTGAGATAATTTATAGAAGGCATACTTTGTCTCATCTGCACAGATAATTATATATTTATTGTGTGTTCTGTAAAATGAGAAAAAAATTAAAAATACTGAGTGGGTGTACTAAACGTAAAGGTAAATAGAGACAGTACCAACTGCTCCTTCACATACCTCCTGCTTGTGAACTGATGAAGGATGTTCTGAATGTAGATGTTCCATATCCTTATGATTGAGCTGCAGAAATTATTGTCAATTTCTTTTTTTCTGTAAAATGGCTTGAGCTAGAAGTGGGTTCCTATTTTCAGTTGTTTGTCTTTGCCTTAATGGAAAAAATCCTTTGGAAGGATTTGGGTCTGAATAGCTCATCTGAATAAAGAAGATATGCACTGTAGAGGCCCTAACACTTACCAGATGCTCAACCCCTCTACACTTTAAAGTAAAAGTGAAGTCTCTGTTCCCTTAACTCCTCAGAAATCAGAAAGCTCTTATGGGAGGGACTGGGAGAAATAGGAGGGCTAGGAGGAAAAGTGTCAGACAGTAAATAAATACAGTTTTAAACTGTTACATTTGAATGTATTATGCTGCAATAGAAATGTATGTACTGTCCTAGGTGTAATGTTCTACCAAATATCCAAATTAAGTATATGTCTTTTCATAGGGTTTATAAGAACTGTGATTTTAGTATTAAATATATTCTTAATTATTTTATGCTTGTGTGAAATGCTAAACGTTAGGGCTGGAGTGCAGGCGATGATGCGAGAGTAAGTCTTTCACATTCCTAGGATAAATTTTCCCTAACTGCTCTTAACCCATTTCCCCATTCATTATTATTGCATTATACATGTGGGATGAGTTACCCAATCACTGAATATTGGAAATAACTGGGCACATAAAGTTCAGCTCACTCTGTTTTCTTTTCTCTTAGAAATATGGTACATATAAGAAAGACCCATTCTAGTCAACACTAAGTTTAATGTGGCTAGGCTCTCACAGGGACAGACTAGTCATTGATCTGTCCTGTCTACATTTGTGTAAGACACTTCATCTAATTTGGGGGTTCATCATTAAGGCTATTTGTGTTGCACATCTACCTTTCATTTTCTAAAATCAGCACTTTTAGTGATGGATTTGGTCCCGTTTACACTCCTCTGCCAATCTCAACTTATTCCAAACAAGGTGGGAAACACAGGGATGATATTAATTAGGACTCCCTCAAGACCCAGCTGAAGGTTGGAGAAAACTCATTTGTATATATTTATTTGTATTTTTAATGTATTTTATTTTAGTTTAGTTATTTGGAAATTAAGTTCTAACATTGAATGATTTGCATTGTGTTTTGTGGTAGCTTGAACAATAGAAAGTAATATATGGCCAACTTTGTTCTAGCAGGCATGTTGCCAGTGCCTGTCCAGATATAAGGAGGATTCTTTCCTCATCAGCGTTCATGTTACCTCCTAGTTACAGAACCAGGGAGGAGAAGACAGCCAACTTGCTGAGCTTCTTCTCTGATCCATATGATAGGAGACCAGGGACACCAAGAAAATTTTATCTTTAAGGACACCATTAAAACAATGAATATCCTCTCTGATATTCTAGGGCTTTAACTGTTATATTTTATTAATACCGAAAAGGGGTAAAAGGTCTGCACTTGCTGACCTTATTAAATTCCAGTGCACTTTGAAGCCTCATTCACACACTCCAGGTCTATCTCATTGACCTCCTGGGGTCAGAAGTTGCTTGTCTTGAGAAATGTAGATGAGTTGGATTTAAAAAAGAGAAGAAGATAAAAAATAACATGAAGTGCTCTCTTCACCAAATCCTGCACTTATTTCCTCTGCCATCCATCTACTTTAAAAACAAAACAAATTAATTTTCTCTCTGAAAACTTGATAATAATCATAGCTATAATTTTAATGAAAGCAGAAGGTGCTAAGGAATGGGGGTTGGTGGTGAGCGTAAAACTACTAAAAGACCATGAAAGCCCCAATTCAGAACAGCATGAATTTTACTTTCTCTCATCTCTATCAAATAATTATGAACAGATATTTAAGATTCTGTAGATAAGATGACTATTTGCATAAATATTCCCATTGTATCCCTGAATACATCAATTAGTACTTGCTAATTGTGTTTAGCACATGATTTGTGTCCCCACCCAAATCTCGTGTCAAATTGGAGGAGGAACCTAGTGGGAGTGATTGGATCATGGAAGTGTATTTTCCCCTTGCTGTTCTTGAAACAGTGAATTCTCATGAGATTTGATGGTTTAAAAGTGTGTGGCACTTCCCCCTTCATTCATTCCCTCTGTCTCTTGCCATGATGTAAAGAAATTGTGGAAGACAGTGTGGTGATTCCTCAAGGACCTAGAAATAGAAATTCCATTTGACCCAGCAATCCCATTACTGGGTATACATCCAAAGGATTACAAATCGTTCTACTATAAGGACACGTGCACATGAATGTTCATTGCAGCACTGTTTACAATAGCAAAGACCTGGAACCAACCCAAATGTCCATCGACGATAGACTGGATAGGGAAAATGTGGCACATACACACCATGGAATATTATGCAGCCATCAAAAACTATGAGTTTGTGTTCTTTGTAGGGACATGGATGAACCTGGAAACCATAATTCTCAGCAAACTGACAGAAGAGCAGAAGATCAAACACCACATGTTCTCACTCATAGGTGGGTGTTGAACAATGAGAACACATGGACACAGGGAGGGGAGCACTACACACTGGGGTCAGTTGGGGGGAAATGGGGGAGGGACGGTGGGGGGTGGGGAGCTGGGGAGAAATGGCAGGGGGAGAGATGCCAGATGTAGGTGATGGGGAGGAAGACAGCAAATCACACTGCCACGTGTGTACCTATGCAACAATCTTGTATGTTCTTCACATGTACTCCAAAACCTAAAATGCAATAAAATAAATAAATGGGAAAAAAAAAAGAAAGTTCTTGCTTCCCCTTCACCTTCTGCCATAATTGTAAGTTTCCTGATGCCTCAGGCATGCTTCTTGTTAAGTCTGTGGAACTGTGAGTGCACCTTATTTCTTAAGTGTCATTGTTTGAGTGATAAATTAATTACCACCCTAAATATAGAAAAAGTTTCTTATTTTTCTTAACAATTAAAATGTAGAAAGAAATAATTATAGCCATAGATATTTTCTTTATAATTAACCTATAGCTAAAACACCCTAAATATATTTATAATTAATATATTTTAGGACTGCAAAGTTATAGTTTTACAAAAACTTTAGTGTATGACACATTATTTGGATTTCTCAGTATGTAACACTTAAGTAGTATTTAAAATGTACACATTCAAAATCCATTTATTATACTTCCTATTAAGTTTCTGGGTTTTGGGGTTTTTTTTGCAAGCACCAAAATGTTACGATATTTTTACAGACTTTTATCTTGTAATAATTTTTTTGATTCGTAGCAAGTCATTGCTTGGCAGATTGTATATCTTTGCTCCTCTCACAATAAACCTATAAAAATATCTCATTATTATTCTAATTTTACAGGTTTATAGCTGTAAATAAGAAAGATTAGAAAGCTTTTTCAAGACACTCAGCCAGCAAAAGAGAGTCTACTTTTAAGCTATGATCTGTTTACTGGGGTTCTGAACTCTAAAGCACCATTCTTTATAGACTTGCCTCCTTTTAACATATCTGCCTATGTTGGCATGCAAAAAACTTTATATTAGAATCTCCCTGTCCCAGATTATGGCGACCACTCATTAGCTCATGCCCTCGAAGGCTGCCATCATTTATTAATTGCCTTGCAAAATTCCAATATCTCTATCAGTCTAATCCAGCACCTAATCTCAATACTGCTTGAGAGCTTTCCCTGATGAACCCCACTGTTTATATCATTTTGGACTCTTCCAACTGTGCTGCAAGGAACCCCTTATATGCTCAGTGACTTTACTGAAGTTCCTTACCTTTCTTGAACTTAATATTTGACCCCTCATCTATATACCTCTACTTCCCTTGTCATTATTATTGAACAGTGTCTATAAATATATCTCTCTGTACATAAGTGCATTGTCTCCTCAGCCATGGTATTCCTCTCCTTTCCAAGTGTCATGAAGACATGGAATATTTTATGGAATACTATTTTAGGTTTTAGAAATGCAGTTTAACACAAATTTGAACAGTCCCAGAAAATGTAGTGTTCTCTCTCTCTTCCATTATTGCTCTCCTAAATATTTATGTGTTTTTCAATGTCCCTATAGACCAACATTTTCTTTTCTTTTTTTTTTTTTTTTTTCTAGTGCAAACTTAGGGCTCTTTATTCAGGCAGTAAAGTAAGGAACAGCAAAGTGGGAGGGCTACACCATCACCATGGCAACAGAAAGCCTCAAAAACATAAAGTCCCTCGACTTCTGTCGGGTAGACTCTTTCTAGCTCAGGAGAAACACATTTTAACTGGCTGAGAACAAGGCCAGGCAGCCTGGCCACACTGTGGAAGGACGGCTGGGTGTGCGGCCTCTGTAGACCAACATTTTCTGCTTATTCATTCATATATAATAAAACAAGACTTTATGACATTTATTGAGTTTTACATTCCTATCATTCCAAAACTGGAATGAATTTTATTTTTCCAGTTCTCATTGAAGGCACCTTAGTACAGGCTGAGTGAATGTTCTCTTTTATGGTAATCAACTGCATTGAGAGTAATGATTTATTATTGTACAAATGAAGTCATCTGGAAGTGAATTATATATGGGGATAAGACAATCTCTGTGTTTATCTGGGAAGACACCTCACAAGCTACTTGGCACTTATCAGACTTTGATTTTATTCTTCTGCACTACCTTCCTTATTCTCAGGGGAAGATCTCACATCTGTATCATTGAAGATACCTATGCCATAAGGTGAGATATAAATCTCTCCCCACTGGGGCGGGGGGGGGACTCATTTCCAATTGCTGCCATTCTATTAGTTTTCTATTATTGTATAATATGTTTTTATGAATTTGGAAGCTTGAAATGACACTCCTTTACTGGTATCTCAGTATCTCTAGAAGAGCAACACAGCATGGTTGGATTCTCTGCTCCAGATTTCAAAAGTTTAAATTTACACTGAGAATCACAAAACACTGGTTAAAGAAATAAGAGGCAGCACAAACAACTGATAAAACATTCTGTACTCATAGGTAAAAAGAATTAATATTGTTAAAATGGCTATACTGCCCAAAGGAATGTGTATAGTCAATGCTATTCCTAGCAAACTACCAACTACATTTTTAATAGAAATAGAAAAAACGACTCTAAAGCTGATATGAATCAAAAAATAAAAGTAAAAATAAAAAAGCCTGAATTGCCAAACAATTCCACACAAAAAGAAAAAAGCCAGAGGCATCACATTATTCAACTTCAATATATAGTACAAAGCCACAGTAACCAAAACAGCATGCAGTTGAACTGGGTATTCAGAAGCTTTCAGGGGAAAGGTGAAGCTTTATGTGGGATACAATTAATGTCTAGGATATTTGAAAAGCAAAATATAAATTGAAGATTTTAAGTAGACCAAACTTGAGAAGATGAAATGTGACTAAGCCTTATGGGGGCTGCTTATCTCAAAGTGAAGATACTGATTGGACAACACAAATGAGCAGATAAAATAAACTAGGCAATGTTAAAAATTAACCATTTCTATGAATGAAGACTGATAGGACTGAGGGCTGCATGGCCAGGTAAAAAATCAGATTTGACCCAATCAGATCCAATTCACTATTTCAGACACACGCATAGATTAGATTCTGCATAATCTGGGAATAGAGATGGTTATAAGACAATTA
Organism: Cebus imitator; assembly: GCF_001604975.1. NCBI lineage: Eukaryota > Metazoa > Chordata > Mammalia > Primates > Cebidae > Cebus > Cebus imitator. Next base: position 781,394 of record NW_016107817.1, on the reverse strand, counting down.
ATGTTTGAAAGGGAAAAATAACACTTATCTAAAATTATGTTTCAATTAGTAAATATGTATTCCCCACTACGGTACTATCATAGATACTTTGTTATTACAATGGTCAAGCTCATCTTGCTCCAAAAGAGGCTCCTTTTTAAACAATGAAAGATCACCTCAAGAAAAAACTTTGAAGATAGTAGTATAGTATAAAGAAAAGTATATTTTTGTTATCTAACTATTGGTCTTTATAGAAAAATGTGTATTATTAGACAATATATATTGCAATATAGGGACTAATTTGTCCTTGTATGTAAATAAAAGAGTCTAAGAATAGAAATCCACCACTAGAAATTTTACTGTCATAAGTACCTTTGCTTTATTTTATTCTTATTCAATCCCTAAGTTAAAATTGCACAGAACAAATGCTTGGCAGTTTGGAATGCATTGTCTATTGTACCTCAAGTACCATCTGGCACAGCAATCTTGACTGCAGAAAGTGCTTAATGACCATCCTGACTGATGGCTATAATAGATGTATCTCTGCTACTTTTGCAAGATCTATGAGTAATTATATCCAGAAGGATGACAGTCACAAATCTCAACAGAGTGTTCAGTTATTTCTAATTCCTAAGACATTTTAAGAATGCAAAATTCAGCAAGACAAACAAACAAACAGGCTGGTTAAGAAAGTCATCATATATAATAAAATACCAAATAAATAACAAAAGCATGCCATTGAATTCTTGTTCTGTGTACAACTTATTTTGTTACATGACTTCTTTCCAGGAAGCTAAAGGGAAAAAATTGTTTGCTTATATTTCATGAACAAAGGCAGCATTTCCCTTCTCAAGTCATAACATTGAACCTTCTCAAGTCATAACATCTAACAAATTCTATGTGTGAAGCATGAAATTAATAATGGCAAAAATAGAAAGGAGTCCAAGCAAATCAACAGAGGATGAAAAATAGTACCAGTGTGTAGTGAGACTCTTGGAAGCATGGGAATTCTATTGAATGCTAATTGTCACTTAGATACGTACTTATAACTTCTACATTCCCAGTCCAGATCCCTTAGAGGACCTATGAAGAACTGTAAGTACACATTTTGTACACGAACTCAGAAATCTTACTTTGAGAAGTAATACCTAATGTTATGCATACTTCACTTCATATATATAAATCTATTTCAGATCTCAAGAAGTTAGTCAAAGTTAACTAAATAAAAGAATCACCATAGTTATCAAATTTGTTCCAGAGCTGGTAATTGCCAGTCATAAATGAAAATCACTGTTACTACCTAACTGATATTTTGTAAGCCCAAATTGCACTACAAAGCTGCACTTACTATTTATAATAATAATATTACATTAATACATTGAAACTAGCTATGTTATATAAAATAAATGGCATGCTCATATTTGCAGATGATATTACTATTCCTCTATTGTTTCCTTTAAGAAGTGTCTTCTATATATTACATATGCTAGGTCATGCAAACATTAAAAAGATATGGCTCTTGCCTCAAGGAAGACACAAGTTAGGAATCATGTAGTCTGAATATTTTCCAGCAGTATGAACTACATGGATGTACCAAATCATCTATCTTCTCTGTAAGCTTGTCATCTTAACCAGTGCTGTAAGTTTGCCAAGCCACTGGCTAGCGTACCTATTACACTCACCAAAATGAGGATACAGCTAGGGAAGATAGTGTATTATTATTAGACAGAACTATTTTTATATATGCAAGGTATCTCTACAATCTACTTTGACCTAATTAACTTTGTTACATATTCTAGACAAAGCCACATCAATAGAGCTCTGTAATACACAAAAGGCCAAAATTGGCTGTGTGTGCAAAAGACAAAAGTTCAAATCACTCAGATATTCTTGCTGCCACTATTCAAGTTATAGCCATGTCAAATTCTGATTCATGCCACAATCTTTGACCACCCTGGAAATCTATTGATTATTAAAAACCACTTGCAAGAGTCTGAGTTGGAAAGTAGAGCTATCTCTATAACTTATCATCAGCCCACCCTCTTTCCACAGGCTCTGTGCACTATTTGGTAAGATCCTAAAGAAAAGATGCTATGTCATATTTATTAATTCAGTGTTCAAAGTATTGAAGACAGTATCTAAATTGGAAGGGTGCCACATCATGAGGAAATCTAGTCTGAGGATCAACTATACAATGCTTGAGGCAGAATACATTGTCAGAAATCTCACATTAGATTAAATAAACAGCATCTATAGTCATTTTCAGTATAGAAATACTAAGTCAAGCTATTTCATCAGTAGTAGATTTTGTTATGTAGTAGTTCATATCTTAATATAATTCACAAATTCTAATTATAATCATATTCTACATATGTAAATTTTATATCTTGCAAAGATAACTCATGTAAGGGTGATTCTATATTCACACTTAAGTTTTGGTTTTGTTTATTTCTATCTCTCCCTAGATTTGCATCTTTTAGGTGTGTTTATGGAAATGTGGTTGTATATGAGAATTCATGTGTAATTCTATATGTTGAATATATAGGAAATGTAATAGATTCTCAGAAAATTCTTTAAAAATGTAATATTTTCACCCTCATTGTTTCAAAAATGAGTATTAAATTGTTATGTAACAAAACACTCTTTCAGTGTAAAATATTATCTGAATGTTATAGACATCTTTTAAAACTTTCAGATACACTATATTTTTGCTTAAATGATACATTCTGAGTAGAGTTTGTGTGTGTGTATAATGAAAACAGACTATTTGTCTTCCTTTATTTTCTGTTATGACTTCTGATTCATATCATAATAGTCTGGATTACAGTTATTCTCTCGTACCTATCCAACATATAATAAACTTTTTCCCATATTAATACATTTTTAACTCCTAAAATGATTTTTCTATAACATGAAATAGAATACAGTAATATAAAAAATACATGCTGGTGCAGTGTCTCATGCCTGTAATCCTAGCAATTTTCAAGGCCAACACGAGAGGACTGGTTGAGGCCAGGAATTCAAGATCTGCCTGGGCAACGTAGTGAGACCTCATCTCTACAAAAAATTATAAAAATTAGCCAAGCATAATGGTGCATTCCTGTAGTTCCAGCTATTTGGGAGGCTGAGACAGGAAGATCCCTTAAGCCCAGGAGCTTGAAGCTGCAGTAAGCCAAGATTGTGCCACTGCATTCCAACCTGGGTAGTGGGGCATCACCACATCTCAAAGAGCAAAAAACAGACAAACAAACAAACCCTGTTACAAATACAAAAAAAAACAAAAAACAAAAAACAATAACCAACAACATCCCATGCAAAATATAGAATTTCACTGTTCTGCAATCATGAAAAGGGGTTGGACTTTGATATGCCCTGTTCAAATAGCATTAGTAGGTATTTTGTTGAAGACAGTAAAATACATTATTTAGGAAAATTAAGTGTATTTCTTAAGCTCTTGATTCTGCAGAGCACATTTTTTGAAAGGTTTTATCAGAGGTATGTGAACCAGCGAAACTCCAGCTTGAATCGGAACTGAGTAAAATTTGGCTGAGACCCACTGGGCTGCATTCCCACCTGGAAAAGGCATGCTAAGTCACAGGATGAGATAGGAAATTGGCACAACACACAGGTCATAAAGATGTTGCTGAAAAAAAGTTTGCAGTAAAGAAGCTGGCTAAACCCCAGCAAAACCAAGATGGCGATCAGAGTGACCTCCATTTGTCCTCACTGCTACACTCCCATTAGCAACATGAGAGTTTACAAATGCCATGGTAACGTAAGGAAGTTGCCCTGTATGGTCTAAAATGAGGAGGTGTGATGAATAATCCACCCCTTGTTTAGCATATCATCAAGAAATAAACTAAAATGGGCAACCAGGAGCCCTCAGGACTACTGTGTCAATGGATTAGCCATTCTTTTATTCCCTTACATTCTTACAAACTTGCTTTCACTTTATGGACTTGTTCTGAATTCTTTTTTGCAGATCCAAGAATCCACTCTTGAAGTCTGGATTCAGACCCCTTTCCTGTAGCAACATCAATCAGTTAATAAGCATTAAATGTGGCCTTCAAGGAATTATTGATAAATGTTTAATTTCAATCTTTCATTTCAGGCTTTCTAAATCTTCCAAGAGACACATATGCTAGCATCCTCCATCTGGTTATTTATTTTGTTACTCTTAGGAAAACAAATGAATCCATTTGTCTTTAAAAATTAGTGTGGACACAAAAATGTGCCTGTGTTAATGCTACTAATTTACATAGGGACTTTGTTAGAAATTTACAAATTTATGCCAAAATCAGTCTATGTAGTCAGCGTTTACTATCAGTTCTTCTCACAGAGGATGTAGTAGAGAGATGAAACCATAAGACTCATGTCAATACTTTAACACTGTCTAAAGTGTTTGTAAATGGTAAAACTATAGAAATATACTTTCTGGAAATGAGTTAGGTTTTAATAGCACAGAACTCTAGAGATCCTTTGGTTGTCTGATTTAGACTGCTAGCCTAAAGCAGGATGGAAATTAAAGTTGAAATATCTCGGTTATCCATGACATTTTACTACTGTGTTACTGCTGTGGATATAGAACTGATTATTAAAATATTTGTTTCCCCAGTGGGGTTTTCATTCCGGGTGTTCTGATTGTGATAAGAGCAGTAATCCTTTAACTATCCCTTTGGGTATGATAAAATTCTTTCAAGTAAATGAGAATTAATCATAGATTTTATATAAGCTGGACAATCTTTTATCACTATACTGAGAGGTAGTAGCTGACATCTGCATTTCTTGCTTTCCTTTGACTATTGATTTTATTTTTACCTGTGATTATGTGAGTTCACACCATTTTGGTCTTATTGTGATAGGGTCAGCTCCTCTTCTCTTACAGTTTGTCATCTAATCTGTGGGTAAAGCTCTTCTCTGAATATTGATGAAAGAAGAAATGTTACTGACTCATCTGTTAAAAAAATATGTCAACTATCTATTGTGGAAGCTATTAACAGCAAAATGAACCTTATCTGTAATGGCTGGAATAGCAGAGCAAATGTGTACACATTTGTACACAGACACATGCACACACATACACACACAATTGCTTCTGAAGCATTCAACAAACTATTATTTTATAAATATCTATTCTGGTAAACAACAAGTTTGTGAATCTTCTATTTTATTTCTTTACTGCAGTAATTAAATGCCATGGCTTCTTCCTCATTCCTGATAGTAATTCCCAACTTGGTGACATAGGTATGTGCCACTAATTGTTTACATAATCTCTTTTTGATTAGGGTGTACAGTGTGGCTACACATACTCTATCTCCAAATGGCTGAATTTAAACTTAAAGCTGACTTGGGAAGGCCGACATTTTGATAGCTTCCAAATTCATAATTTTTACAAACTTACTGCTTACTTCAAGGATATAAAAAGTGGGAAGAGACTGATGTTATGAGCAGTGTTACATATACAAGAAGAAAAGAGACATAGAGAGATTGTTTATCTATGCTACCTATTAGTTATCATCATTCTTTCTTAACCACAGAGATATATGGGAACAAGCTATAAAAATACAGAAAAGCACATATCTTGGCAAAATAAGCACACTCATAAAGAATTAAATGTATAACAAATAAAATAGAAGAAAAGAAACAGCAACTATATAGTCAATCACACAGGTATATAGGTAAGGAGGGTGTGTGTATGTGTATATGGTTGCATAAAATACAACTGAAAATCAGACACACACTAGCTAAATAAAGTATGCATGTATATACTTATTTATTTATTCATCCTTTCACTCATTCAGCATCCATTATGCATTTGTGCTAAGTGCCTGATAGTGACATCAGTGTTTTTAACTGACATTTAAGAGTTGCTCTTTGTATACATGAAATTATATTTTCCTAACAAAAGGGTCATGTGAAGTACCATTATGAACTAAATATAATAGATAAGAGGTTGTCTATTTCCACCATGTATAGGTAAAATTGACCTTTTCTCTAAAGGAGTCTGTCGAGATTTTTATAAAGGCATATATATATTTTTTCTGCTAACAGGCCATATATTTTCTCCAGTGTAATTCCATAGTAAGCATCAACAGAATGGAGCTGAGTATATAGGATAAAAATTACATAAAAATTATGGACTATTCTGTACTTTGGAATGGGGATATCTGTGCCAGAATTAAAAACTTGGAGAAATTATAACTTGTAGTGATAGACAAATGGCATTGTATTTAGCCTGGCTGAGCTGGAACCTGAGTATTTACATCTTTAATCTGACCTTAGGAAATGAATTAATGCCCTGGTCCTTCATCTGTTAATCTGTATAATGGGAATAATCATGATAACCAGCTCCAAAGGATTATGGGAAGATTGAATGAGATCATGTATGTAAATCCCTTGACCTATAATAAATTCACAGTATACAGTATATGTTAGTGCTCTTTCTCTCTCATATATATACACACAGATATGTAATGATAATAATAAATAATACATCATCAGTTTAGCATCCTCAAAAGAATTTTCAGTTGGACTCATACTTAGGACACACATATTCAACATCAGCATTTTAAAAGATCAGGAAATATGACAACCTTTATGGCAGTGCCCGATACATTTTTATAAAAGATAAATGGTCAATTAAATATATTTAGGGAGACATTATTGGGAAAATATTATGAAATTATAATGCATTTCACTATAAGTGACTGAAAATGAGGCTATCTTTATATTTCACCTTACCAAAATTACACTTACATAATAAAGTATTCCAAAAATAATAGTTGAGGATGGGTAGTCACAATGGTCATTTTATTTTAAAATTAAACTTTAACTATATTCTTCTACTAACTTATGTAGAATCATTTCAGCAAGTGTGCTCCAAGTGGAAATGGATGATTTTGGTCAGCAGGAAGGGAATGTCTTTAAAAACTAAGGAGATGAAAGGCATCAGTGAAACTCTATATATTCTTTAACATTTAATTCAAGTATTATTTAATATTTTATATGCCTTCATCTCTACATCCATAACAGATAATACATGCCTTTTTTATAGCACATATCGCTCTTTTTCATATTCCTATTTTCTTGACCTCAAGGACAGAAAATTAATGATGCTTTAGCAGGCTTTGTTGCTCCAGGTTCTTAATGAACTTGGTAGTTCCAGCTTATGAAGTTTTCTCTAATGATTTCATTTAATAATTTGTTATTTCTTTTCTACTTCAGTAATAGTATAGAAACGTCTTTTATAGCATGTGTAGCTCTTTTCCTTATAGCTATCTCCCAGACCTCAAAGAAAGAAATTAATCACGTTTTAATGGGCTTGGTAGCTAAGTTTCTTATTCAGTCAGGTTGTATGAATGATTTTTTATTTTCTTATATAAAGAATTTGATTATATAAAACATAGAAATATAAAATAATATTAGAATGAGACAATTCCTATACACCAAAGTGGCTGTGTAAAAGGCACGGCTCCTATATACAAACATTTACAGAAGAATAGTAGGAATTTTTTTTTTTTTTAACCTCTTGAATTTCTCAGAAACATGAAGCATTTACAGAGAAGTTAGAGAAAAGAGAGAACACTGTTCTAGAGAACACTGTTCTAGAGGTCTCTTTGGAATATTTTTCTCCTGCATCACATGCCCACAGTAGAGGAAAGATGGTGAGACAGTGCTACCTTCTAATATCCAACTTTCTCTTATTAAATGTTTTTAATCAACAAAAATTGTACATATATATAGCAAAATATATATACGTATACAATATACTTGCTATATATATGGCAAAATAGTATGTGTATATATATATATATGTGTATGTATATATATATTATATGTAATGTGTGTATATAAATACATATATATATATATATATACATATACATATATATCATATGTAATGATTAAATCAGGGTAAATGGAATAGCCATCACCTCAAACATTTATTATTTTTTTGTGTTAGGAACATTTCAAATCTTCTCTTTTTGCTCTTTTGAGATGTAAAATAAATTCTCATTAACTATCGTTGCCCTATTGTGCTATAGAACATGACAACTTATTCTTTCCATCTAACTGTATTTGTAGCCACTCAATCCCAGCCCACAAACTTCCCATCCTCTGGTAACTATCATTTTACACATTACTTCCATTAGATCATTTTTTTTAGGTCCCACATATGAGTAAGAACACGAAATATTTGTTTATTGCAGCACTATTCCCAATAGCCAAGATATGGACTCAATCTTAGTGTCCCTCAATAGATGAATGGATAAAGACAACATGGTTGTATATACAACAGAATATTATTTAGCCACAAAAAGAATAAAATTCCATCATTTGCAGTAACATAAATGGAACTACAGGACATTATGTAAAGTGAAATAAGCAAACATCCTACTTCTGAGAGATGTTTCAAGGTAATCACTTGGGCAGTGATGAAATGTCTTACCTCCACTGAAGAGAAAGCAAATTTGTGTCTGATTTATGTCTAAGAAAGCTAAAGTTCACCTTTGGGGTCTGATGACATTTATAGAAACCTAGAAGGCTAAAGAAGGGCTGAACTGAATAGCTGCTGGAGGGAAGGGGAGTTTAAAAGTCATTTTGTTTTGATATTAACCTGATATCATAGAGATCGTTGAGACATGGGATTAAAAAAACATGAATAAGGAATAAGTTATGGCAATGAGGGAGACACTGAGTTTGGTCATCTTTTATCATGCCTCATTTTTATTGGATGGAACAGGACCGCCAAGAGAAAGAAGAGGATTTTTCAGATATTGAGAGATGTGTCATATCTCACCAAGGTCAATGAGGGAGATACTGAGTTTGATCGTGTTTTACCCTGCACATGACTCAAGTTGGAAGAGGAAGAAAGGCTTAACCCAAAGTCAAGTTCTAAATTTTGATTAACACATAAGGCTAGACTCGTTCATGTGTCAGCAACTTGAAGATTGGTTGTACTGTTTTAATATCTGAGAATGAGCAGAGAAACAAAAGGCAATTTCGAAGATTAGCCTCAATTAAACTATTTAAAAAACGTTTAGAGGTTTTATTTTAGTAGTGGGTTTTATCATGACTCATGTAAGTTCAACATAAACTGCATATGGTTAGGAAAATAGAGAAATGGGTTAAAGATTGAATTAATAAACTTAAGCTTGTCATAAAAATGCATTCTCAAAAGATGTTAAATAGTTATTAGAGATAGGTCATATTTTTACATGTCTCCTAGGTCAACCTGTCTTTGGAAACTCTTATCAACAATTTTATCATAAATCCATCTGCTGTTCATCACTTCAGAACTGTGGTCTTTATCCTAATGGATGAAATTACCTTATTTTTAAACCAATGATTCTTAGCTGCTTCCTTATTCTCATCTGAAATTTCTATTAATCACTGAGTCCTATCAACTGTACTTTCTTTGCATCCCCTAAATTGCTCCCTTTTTTTCCATTTCTCACACCTAATTCCTTAATTTAGCTTTCTATAACCTTTTGTATATATTAGCTTCCTAGCTTGTCTCTCCATTTTTCGGTTTTTACTTCTTTGTATTACATACACCTGCTATCCAAGCAGAGTACATGAATCACATAATAATTGTTTAAAATGCTCTTATGTGATAATTTTTTTCAAAAAAATAACACATAAGCTTATATTTGACCTAAACAGGATAAGGACTACATGTATTACAAATTCATTAAGGATTTGACTTTTGTTCACCTATCCATAATCTTTTCTCAATACTGAACTAATTTCTATTCTCACACCCTATTCTTTTTATCTCTGTTTTCCATACCTGACATACAATATTCATGGCTCTTTTTTTAATCTGAATAACTCTACTAATGCTACAGATTCAACTTCTACTTCATGCTATACATTACATCTTTAGACTTATTCATCCTACATAATTGCTAGTTTTTAACCTCTGTAACTACTTCTCATTTCCTCCATGCTGACCAGTCCTCAACAGAAGCTAAATCCTGTTTCTTACGGACAACCATAACCTACTAACTACCTTGTGACTTAGAACTGCACTGCTCCTTGTAGCTATCTGCTTCCAGAATGCCACCTACCAGCATACTGAGCCCCTGGGACAGCAACAACTATTTTGGAGCTAAAGGTTGACTTGGGATCTTTGAATACTAGTATAGACCACTAGTTCTACTCCTCTTCCCCAGGGACTATTGAATCAGTGTTTTCAGGGATCAGTTCTGCCTGCACTGCCTTTCTCTTCCTCCACACACACTAATCTGGTGGCTGTGCCTAGGGGATGTGATAGCCCCTACCAAGGGACCTGCTTCAGAGGAGATTTGTGCAGAAATGTCAGCCAAGACGGTGTTTCATCTTCTCCAGGAGAAGCAGATAAATCGTCCTGAGTTCTGTCACTGAACAAAGGCCCACTTCCAGGGAATAGGCAGGACAGAAGAGGCTCCTGGGGAAATTTGAAAGAGAAAATATCCTAAAGTACCATTGAAAGAGTATTTTAAATAGAATTTGGAACAGCCAGACAGAACAGATAACTACTCTGGAGCTGTAAAGCCTACTTTCCAGGATGTCAGTCAGTGAGGAACAAGGAATTTAGTCATCTGAACATCCCAGAAAACTAGAAAAGATCCACCAGGAATTAAAATCTGGGGCACTTGGACAGTTCATGGGATGTAGGTCTTAGTATAACATCTTTACTGACCTCTCTATGTTCCAAAATTTGAGAAGATATACATCATATTTCCCTTCAGTATTGTGATAGAGAGTTAGTGCGGAGTCACCAGACCACATTGACTTTATCCTGAGCACACATTTAAAAGGCACTTTTTAGGTTCCTGTGCCATCGGTGGAGCCTGTGACAGCAGGCTGTCCATCAAACTCTCTGCCCTGAAACCTCTGGTGCCTGCACTAGCTCCCTTTCCTGGTCTCCCTTCAGAAAAGAAACTATTCACTTGAACAGTAGGGAATCCTAGAAGAGAATGGACCCACTAGATGGATGCAGGCAACCTGATTATCAGGATGACTGAGTGGAGAAATAACCTCTCCTCATCGCTGTCTCACATTAGTCGGTGACTACATAAAGTAACACTTTTATTACAATAAGCCACTGAATTTTGGTTGGTTATTTTTATAGCTGTTAGTATGTCTTTGGTAGTAAGAGTTAATAGAAGTCAACGTGATTGTGGATAGTGCACCTATTTCCAATTAGTGGTACTCTTTCCAGCCATGGACTATTACATACAATCTTGCTATGAATATTTTTGTACATTTAAAACTTGCCCACCATGCATACATCTTTGTTAAGCAGATACTCACAGGTAGAATTGCTGGTTCACATGATGTAGATTTCCTCAAATTGAGCTTGGAAATGCCAACTAGTTTTCAAACTTGTTACACCTTGGTTATATTAACATTTACATGTAGCAGATTTCCCTTTGCTCCACATTCTTGGCAATACTTGTCTGTCGTTCTTTCCTTGGTTAGTCATGAAAAAGTGTAACTTGCCTCATGGTCACTAGATCTTTGAATATTTTCTTTTGCCAGTTTTCCTAACAAGTCAATAGTATTTCTTGCCTTGGTATATATGTTTCTAGACTCAAAGAACTTTGATACATGCATTTAGTTTGTCTCATTTGGTTCAAATAGCATGATTAAAACAATCAAAGAGATTAAGGATAAAAGCACATTTATGTTATATATTATTCAGTGTATCACTTTTTTTATATTCAATTTAAACCAACACTGACCAACAATGTAGTTAAAAAAGCAACAACACATTTTACTAATAGTTCTATCTGGACATCAACAATAAATTTATGTAATCTAACACTGAACATTCATGTAATTCATAGTCCCTTCTACTTCACAGAATAAAGTTTAATATCATTCCTAAATGAGGCCTCTACCAGGCTGAGAGAATGAAAATGATTAGCGGTGGAATAGCCATGGCTGAAAGCCACCTGTGCTTCATTATAAATATTTGTCTGAGAAACCTGAAGTTATAATTCATAATGGTAGAATATGATGGAGAGAGAACGGTACATTTATAATTTTATTGACTGCCTTTTGAAAATCTGGGATTATAAAGAGTTAGCCATCCAGACAATCAACTTATAGATTATAATGGAAAGTGAATATTAAAATGTTTTGGTTTTAGAAAATCCTTAATTGGTCATTTTGAAGAATTCCACATGAAAAAAGGCTCTGACCATCCAATCAGAAGAGTGTCTGGAAACTAAATTTTAGGGTAGTTGTTCTCATAGAAAAAAATATAAGAAAGGTAGAAGTTGCAGATATTAACTGTGATTTGGAATTCTACAGTGTTATTAGGCTCATATCACAACTCAGAATTTCCCCTTGTTCTCAGATAGGTTATCTGAAATGAGTTTAGGCCATGAAGATGGATTATTCTTTACATTTTGGAGGAGATTACCTAACTTTAATTTTCTAAAATTTCTATAGGACATATTCCCTCACTAAGATGGAAAATAATTTATTGTAGTTCATATTTTGTTTAATCTTCTCCTCACAACTTTGTTTATCAATCTATTAGCAGAAAAATCTAGCCTTACTTTTTTCTAGTACAAACCTATTTCTTTTTACCTACTGATGAAGCACTATAAAGAAAAACTTTTTTTTTTTCCTTGAGAAAACTCAGTATACTCTCAATAGCTCTTAGATAGCATTCAAGTGGGACCATGCCTGGGATTTTTCTGTTAATAAGTTGATAGTAATAAAGAGGCTGTTTAACCAGCTGCACAGACTAGGCCTCATCTGGTGTTTAAACCTTATTAAAGTAGTCTAAGCTCTGTACTGGTCTTCAGCTTTGTAAAATTCAGAATAACAATTTTATCCATTTATCCAAAGACATTAGCCCATGCTTAAATTAACTAATTTATAAATAGAAAATCAGTGTATTAGTCTATAATTTATATGTATACATAAAAATAAATGTTGTTTCTAATTTTTGTAGGTAAATAGGTTTATAAATAAATATAAATTGCAAGACATATAAGCATATTTTTTCCAAAGAGAGAGATGATTATTATGATTACTCAAGAAAGTATCATAAATTGTATTTTTCAAAACTAGAAACATTTGTTACTGAATAACTGACACCTCTTATTCTACTCTGGGCTTGCTTTCACTCCCTCCCTCCCTCCCTCCCTCCCTCCCTCTCTCCTTCCCTCCTTTCTTCCTTTCTTTCTTTTTCTTTTTCTTTCTTTCTTTCATTTCTTTCTCTCTTTCTCTCTTTCAATCTTTCTATCTTTCTTTCTTTCTTTTTTTGAGATATGGTCTCATTCTGTTGCCCAGCCTGGAGTGCAGTGGTAGGATCATGGCTCACTGCAGCCTTGATCTCCCCAGGCTCAAGTGATCTTCCTACCTCAGCTTCTTGAGTTGTTGGGACTATGGACGTGTACAGCCATGCTTCGCTAATTTTTGTATTTTTAATATAGATGGGGTTTTTCCATGTGTTCCAGACTGCTCCTCAAAATCCTGGGCTCAAGAGATCTGCCCACTGTGGCCTCGCAAAGTTCTAGGATTACAGGCGTGAGCCACGGCGCCCAGCCTACTGGGCATATTTTGTTATATAATTTCATCATCACTCTGTGCAGGATACAGCAATGTTGCAAATTAACAATTTTTATTTATTCTTAAAGCATTAAACACTGGTATCTTTGGCAGCAGTTTGGAGAATACCTATAGTCCTTTGAGGAGCTATGGTGATATGCTGGTCTTATGTCCCCATCCAGGGGCTTCCTGTCCAGATATAATGTGATTCTTTCCTGTGTAACATCGCAAACTTTGTATATGTATAGAGAGTGTCTGTGACTCTAGTTTTTGTAGTAAATACAGAATGATCACTCTCTGTGTCACATAAGATTTTTCCATTAAATAATGTATATTTGATATTCTTTCATATTAATATATATAAATATACTTTAATTTTAAACAGTCTTGTTGTATGGAGATAATATAACTAGTTACTTATGAATAAGCTCATTCCACATTTTTTCCATTTTATAAATTATTCTGTAAGGAAAATTGTATTCATATACCTTAATGCAATTGTGCAAATTTATTTTTATAACATCTTTTACAAGATAAATTGATAGAACTATGAATATGAATGCAACCTGGAAAAGTGGGTTATTTGTCAGATCATCCTCCAAACAAGTTGTTATTGCCCGCATTCCCACCACAGGCCTGTTCCCTCATATCTTCTTTATGATTTATTATTTTAAAACTTATTTTTTTACCAATTTATTGGTAAAAAGCAGGACAAAGTAGATTTTGATGATGTATCACTAATGGATAAACCAATAGTACACGGAGCCGATACGTCTTCCTCTTTCCGTTACTGCCTTTCATTCTCCCTCATTTTTCTCCTGCTTTTTATTCACCATCAACTCTTTAAAACTTACAGTTCAGCATATTACTTAATGGGTATAATTCATGATACTTGCTTTTTATTTTATAATTATAAAAGGTATTTATTTTAAAAAGTAAAATCGGCAGTTATATGGCATGTGTTCATAAAATTTTCCTTTGAATTAACCATACAAAAGGCTTGGAAAAGCAAAAATACTGCAGATACGTATTGGATAGTTATTTTGCTTTTTCTGGGGTAGAGATCCCAAATTGTCTCTCTTACATCATTACCCTGTACATCACATTACACTTATGGATTTTACATTTTTGTCAGAGATTATCTGAAATAAGGAAAATCATTTTAGTGTATAAAAAAGTATAATTGTCCATGCCTTCTTTATACATTTGTTTAAGATGTGTTTCCGTTGGAGTAAGGATATAGGGAGAGTGCTACTCTGTGTGTAAGATTGTTATTTTATATGTGTGTATGATTTGATGAAAAAATGAACAAAGAAGTTATAAAATCATGACAATTGAGATTTAAATTTACTTATACTCTGAAGTCTCAAGAGGTTTAATTAGATTCTAATATTTTAAGTTATTTCTGGTCACATTAAGTTACAAATTAATCTGGGCAGTTTATTGGCCTCATGAGTTTCATTTATTCAGTGTCAAAACAAAAGAATAAATACTTCTAAAATATAATTTGAATGCCTAATCAGCTGTGATTATTTACATGATAGATAAATACAGTCTTGCCACTTGGCAGAAGCAATAGTAAGAAGGACAATAAATACGTATATTGGGATTTAAAGGACATTCTTTTTCTCCAGAGCTGATATAGTAGACAAGAATATAATATATCTATATTGCTTGGTGGAATTTTAGATTTAATGGATAGTGCTTTTGCTTACTGTGAATATAAGCCAAAAATTGAGCCATGCGGCTAAGCAATCATTCTTGGTTTAAATTTGTACTCACCTCAACAATTGACTAGTCATTAATGACACCACTAATCCCTTAAATGAAAATGATGTCTGAATCCAATTCCTCTCAGTAAATAGGTTTACATTGCCAAACCAACTCTGGGAAGCTTTACACAAAGATGTAATGTTGCAGAAACTTGCTCAGTTAAAAATATATTAAGAGCCACCACACAAGAAATACACTTATGCACAAACACAGATATAAACTATTGCATACACATACACTCACACATACAGATACACAACTTAACAACTTATTTATTAACAAATATGTCAGTATTACTTCTTCACAGTGTTGTAAGTTGTCATTGCAGACTGAATATTTAGTATGGTTAAATTCACTGGGAAAAATGCATTATTGATATTATAAAACTGAACTATTTAAAATAGGTTCATAGGCATTTCACTCAAAACCATGGATAGTTTTTTTTTTTCCCCACTTTAATCAACTTAATAAAGAAATGTAACCTTTAAACAAAGTTACAGAGCAATATAAATAACGAAGGAGAGTTTTAACAAACCACCTGCTGGTAGAGTATTTCAAAATATTGAACTTGAAAAGCAAAAGAAACAACACATTGATTGAGGAAGAAGTAAAGACAGTTGTGAACAAAAGGAACCAGGGAGAGACCAGTGTTCAAAAACAAGTAGGGCTCATCTTACAGAGAGAATCTAAGAAACACTGAAAAGATAAAAGTACAGAGAGGTTTAAAGGTGAAACTAAAGGAATGTTCAGTGAATAATTGTACTTTAATAGTATAAGGTGAGCTCAACAGCAGAGAATAAAGTTTTGAGAAAAGTCCCAGAAGCAAGAAAAATGTGAAAACAGATATGGTTTACCAAATCTACGCTCTAACTTGCGTCTCAACAGAGAAGTCTTGGGAAAGTCATGTAATGTCATTAAGTCTTAGATTTCTTGTATGTACATTAAAAAGCTGGTCTATACCAGTGATTTCCATGTCCTAGCACTAGACTGCCCTGATCTAACCCTCAGAGTTCTCCTAGGCAAAACCCAGTGGATCAAACAAAACTTACATAATTTTGTTTCAAATTCTAAAATACCAGTTATTTTAGGATAAATTCTAATCAAACATTATTAAATCAAAAAAGCATCTCAGGCCACCTAGATAACGACACAATATTTTTAAAGTAATTTTAACAAAATGAATGAAAATACACTGTGTGGTTCACATTTTGGATACATTATCCTGATGGATGGTGCCACCATCTACCCAATCACCAAGTCCGCAAACCTGGAAGTTATTCTAGTCCCTTTCCTTTATCTCTTTCTTCTTCCCCTATTACCAACAAATAATCACATGTAATCAGTGACCACGTCCCGATAATTTCGCTCATTAACTTCTCAAATCTGCTTTCACCCCAATCCAAGTTAATGCCAAGTTCTTGCACCTTGTCTCCTGCCTAGACTACCATAATTATCTTTCTCTGGTTTCCAACCTCAAAATGTACTTCAACACTACCCTGCTAAGATAGAAATCTTTCTAAATGTCAAATTTACCTTACAGTCACTAGTTTAAAGTTTTCCATTATTCCCTATCATTAAGAACTACACCATCCAATATGGTGATGGCAAATCACATATGGATATTGAGCACTATAGATGTGGCTAGTTTAAATGAAGGTGATATGTAAGTATAAAATACACATTACATTTCAAAGACAGTAGAACAAAAAAGTAAAATATTCAATCTTTTTATTTTATTGTTAATTGATTTGTTAATATTTTGGATATATTGAGTTAAATACTTTAATGCCAAAGTTAATATAGCCATATTCCCCTTAAGTAATCTCTCAGCAAAAGCATTTTGAAAACACCCAAAGCCATGATTCCCTAAGCCCACAAAATAGGTTGTCTGAGTGTTTGATACCTGCTTGCTTATAGCTTATACATTTACATGCTACAGAATTAGGTCAAGGAGGTCACCTATACACTAACACATTTCAAGTATTTAGGAACTACCTTGCTATCACCTGCCTCCGGCTATTGAAGATCTACCAAAAGGGTAGTTCAAAAACACCAATGGAAGGTTACAGATAAAGGGGCTGTGGTAAGAGCATCAGAAAAGGCTCACAGAGAAGATGATATATTGGATACAGTGAGTTAATAATTCATTATCAAAATAAATTTTGCCTGTTCCTTTTTATTTTATTTAAATGTTCCTACCAAAAAAATTAAAATTACCTATGTGGCTTGCATAATTGAATTGTGCATTTCTATAAGACTAGCAACATATCTTGGGAGGCAAAATTAAAATTCAAAATATGGTAACTCTTTACAAAAAGTAGAAAATGTGGTGTTAAAGGTACTAAAATACTTTTTCTTCCATATTCTCTCTCTCACTATGCCATGGTGTATTTCGTTATTTAATGTAGCACTCTCTTTGACATGGGCATTTGTTGTGCAGTTACACTGGTGGGAAAGAAAAGATGAGAGAAGACTGCTGCAGAAGCCCCCATGACTCAACTTGTGAGCAGCCCACCACCTGCTGGATGGCCATTCTTCACCCTAGTGCTTGCACACTCATGAAGCTGGTTATGTTTTCTAGGAAAATGTTTATCAAACTGCATGTTTTGCTCTACTGGTGTCCAAGAAATAAACTCATTGGTTCAACATCAGCATGTCAACAAAATAATATAGAACATATAAAAGAAAACAGCAACAAATACAGTATTAGAGTACATATTAACTAGCAAGATATAGTTTTGTAACATTCATATTTCCATTGTGTTTCTGTCAGATCATATAATAAAAATATGTATTTTCTGTGAGTTGGGCTCAACAAAGTTTGAAAACTACTGAAGTATATACCGCATAGGCCCCTTTAAAATCCTGCCTCTGCCTGCATAGCTATATTAAAATTCTTAAATTTCAGCCATAGTTTTGTTTCCTGAAGAAACCATGTTCTCTAAGCCAGTCTCCATAATAGTACCTTTGCTGAATTTCTTCCTTGTCAGCCCCAGTCAACATGGCAAAGTCTTACTAACTTTGTAATACTCAATAAAAGCAGCATATTATTTGTAATCCTTTTCTGATACTCTTTCCACAGCCCCTTTATCTTTTACCTTTCATTACTATTTTGAACTGCCCTTTTGGTAAATCTCCAATAGCTGGTGTAGGTGATAGCCAAGTAGTTTCAAAAATTTGAAATGTGTCCGCATACAAGTGACCTCTTTGACCTAATTCTGCTGCACATATATTTATTAGCAAGCAGGATTCAAACACTCAGGCAACCTATTATGTGTGCTTAGGGAATCATGGCTTTGGGTGTTTTCAAAACACTTTTGCTGAAAGATTACTTAAGGAAAATATGGTTATATTCATACACTTAGGGGCAGGTTTTGGAAACCAAAATTCTTTGGACAATCAGACCCAGAAACTGATGACTGAATATACTGAATGCATGCAAGCCCAACCAGATTTGAAAGACCATTAATGCTGGGGGAAAGGGGAGGATGCCTGTAAAATATTTTAGCCAGACAACACATATTTAATATTGCCAGCATCTTCTAAGAGAGTCAATTTCAAACATTCACTAGCTAATGTTATTAATATTTTCAATAAAAACCCAATTATATTTAGCAAGATAGCAAAGTCACTATGTAGATCAAGATAAGAATAGCTGAGCTCATGACTACATAAAGAGTAGTCTTCCTGGAAAAATTAACCTGGACTGTGAATTTCTGATTATATCAATTATCTTTAAGCCATAAATTAAACTATTACATATATGATTTCACAGTCTCTTTGTCTAATCTGTTTTAGGATTAGTTGTATACATAATAAAACTCTAGAGAATAGTTACAGACAATGTGGCTTGACTGTTAATCAATCATGATATGTTTTAAAAATTAATTTAGGTCATAGTTACACTAGTACCAATAGGTATGAATGTCCAAAAATGGGGAAGAATTCTGTGAATTAGTGTTAGTATTCCACTGACCTCCAATAATATATGATTTAAATATGACAATAATTTTTTTAAATTTCCATAGGCTTTTAGCATCTGTGGGTGGTTTGCCTTCCAGAAAATAAAATAACTGATCTTCTATTATCCCAAAGCATTATGCTTATTCCATGATTGATGCTTATTATAAATTGAACACAATGTTAAAATGGGATATTTTTCTTATCACTTTTGAATACATTTTCAGTACCATATGGTATAAAAGCAAGGTTAGTATAAGATGACTATCTTCCTTCTATATGAAAAGTTACAACGTTTTCCAGAGGTTCTCTCATGCCTCATTGACCAAAGCATAACAACACAGATATAAGAAGGGGTCAGCAACTAAGCGAAAGAAGAGTGATTTGTGAAACAATTTGGAGAAGGTTATTGCCCTTCTTGGAGGCCCCACTCTTCTTTTTACGAGAGAGTAGAAGGTACCACCTCACAACGTAAAGGTAGATTATGAGCCATAAGAGAGCTTTAACATGTTCTTTGCATACATCAAAGTTATATACCTAACTTATAACCATGAAAACCAAAGAGAAAAGAGAACTGGGTTGCTGCTGCATAGGAATAGATATGGTCAGTCAGCATTTACTATTCTCCGTCAGAGCAGGGAATGGTGAAGTGCTTCTATTGGATGCACTAAAAGTGGCCACAAGAGAAAAATCCATCCCACGCCCTGTTCAATAGGGTTACTGTCACGTTGGTACAGGAAGAGAGGAAACAATGAAAAATCAGCAGAAGAGTCTGAAAGTAGAGCTCTCAATGGCCAAGAGCTGTGGTAAGAACTCAAAAGATCATCCAAGGTAGATATGTTTCTGCCTGGGTCAAAGGAATTGTTGAAAAATAAACCCAGCAAGAAACTGTTCAAGAGCACAGAAATGGCTCCTCATGGCTGACTTGTCTTGCCAGGCGGAAACTTGCAGAGAAGCTGTTTTAAATATCTGCATGTTCTGGGAGTATGAAAGTGATCAGCCATATAAAAATTTTCCTATCTCTTAATTTCTCCATAGTTCCACAGTTTTGAGTCCCCGGTGAGCATACACATAATAATAGGAAGAAAGTTAAGAGGAAAAGAGTAGAAAAGATCTCTTGTCTCTTTTCTAATTAAGATAAACATAGGTACAATGCAAGAAGAGATAAGATATACCACTCCTCAGTCTGATAGAAATTATTCAGAAGACCCACGTACTATCACAGATGTTTATTTTGGTTCATTTTATTTCCATGATTATATATATAACCATATTCATCATTAAAAATCTTATGGTATGTGGTTGGAGAAAGGGAAAAATATAAATAACCAAAATTACGTATTGTTTTTCAGTATTTCCATCACATTACACAAACACACTCACACATACCCTAACAAGGTCTTAGCCTCCACCTATATTATGATCACTGCCACTAATGAATTGTTGTGACATACAAAATGATCCTGTCAGTTTAATGTTTTCTCCGTAAGAGTAATAAATTGGTAATGCTCTGTTTCTAAAAGGGTCAGGCAATGCAGAGATAATTTGTGTATCTGGGCCTATGGGAGAGTTTGCCACAAAGGTCCTTGATATGCCCTTGAGCCTTTTTTTTTTCAAATTATCTATGCTATTAGCACTTACATTTTTTAGTTAGGCAAATCTCTCCAGCAAGTAGTTACTCCACGCCTGCTTGAATTCCTCACACAAAAAAAGTTTTTTCTGTCTCTGCTAAATGGCCAGGGTGTGAATTTTCCAAACTTTTATGTTCTGCTTCCCTTTTAAGTTCCAACTTTAGATTCATTTCTTTGCTCCTGAATGTGAGCATATGCCATTGGAAGCAGCCATGCAACATCTTGAACACTTTAATGCTTCTAAATGTCTTCCACCAGATACCCTAGGTCATCACTCTCAAGCTCAAACTTCCACAGACTCCTAGGTATAAACAGAATGCAGTCAAGTTTTTTGCTAAGGTATAATATGTATGACCTTTGCTCTAGTTCTCAACAGGTTATTAATTTCCTTCTAAGACTTTGGCAGCTTGGAATTCACAGCCCACATCACTATTAGCCTTTTGATATAACCATTTAACCAAATTCTAATAAGTTACCAATTTTCCCTCATCTCCTATATTCCTCTGAGCCCTCCAAACTCTTCCAACCTCTGCCTATTACACAATGACAAAATTTCTTTCACAACATCAAATACCTTTATACCAATGCCCCACTTATAGTATCAATTTTACATTAGGCTGTTCCTGCATTTCTATAAAGAAATAACTGAGACTGAGTAATTTATAAAGAAGAAAGGTTTAATTGGCTCACAGTTCTGCAGGATGTAAGGGAGGCATAGTGGCAGCTGCTTCTTAGGAGGCTTCAGGAGGCTTATGATCATAATGGAAGGTGAAGTAGAAGCAGGCTACATCACATGGTAAAAGCGGAAGCAAGGAGGCAGGGGTGCCATACATTTTTAAATTAGACCTTGTGTGAACTCAGAATAACTCACTTATGACAAAGGGGATGGCCCAAGCCGTTCATGAGGCATCTGCCCCCATAATCCAAAATCTCCCACCAGGTCCCACCTTCAACATTGGGAACAACATTTCAACATGAGATCTGGGCAGGGACAAATATTCAAACCATATTAAATTAATAGCTAAAGAAAGGTCCTTCTGGAGTCAGAATAAACCTCAAATTTGGCCTCATAAATAATTCCTGCAAATGAACCCACACTTTATTAAATCCAACTGTGGAAAAATGTGTCATTCAAGGCATTGTCAACACAATAAAGCAAACGGTGACAATTAGTGAAGCCTGACAATAGGGTGAGATTAAAACAGAGGCAGCTAGGTTAACAGAGTTATAATGGAAAGAGACAATTAAAGAGAACCTTGCTAAACTACTGTCCTCCCAGTATAGCTGCATGCATACCTAAGGGTTTGCACTCTGGGGAATGACATCAAATAATTCATACTGTGAGAAAAATAGATTATAGAATTGACTAAAGTAGTCAAGTTAAAGCAATACACAAGGCCAATGATAACAAGTCTAAGCGTGGGGGCAGGGTCAGTTTTCAGAGTGGCTGAAATATATTATCTAAAATGTATAATTTTTCAATGATATTTATAACACATGCAAAGAAGCAGAAAAGTGATGTATACACAAGGTAAAAAGAGAATAATAAAAAAGTTTTCTGAAATAATACAGATGTTATGTTTGCAGGCAGATGATTCAAAGCAACTGTTTTAATATTTTATGCTTGAGAACCACAAGAACATACGCTTATTGAAGTAAAGGCATATATAATGACGATGTCTCATTAAAACAGAAAATTAGTCAAGAGACTGAAATTATTAAAAAAGAATCATTTGGAAATTCTGAAATTAAAATATAGAATAAATGAAACAAAAAATTTACTAGTGGGGCTTAAGACTAGATTTGAAATAGCAATGGGAAAATCAGTGAGATTGAAGAAAGATAGAGGTTGTATAATCCAAAGAGCAGAGAGAAAAATGAATCACAAAATAGTACAGATTCAGAGATTGTGGGACACTACTAAGTGTACCAACATACATGTCATGGGAGAAGAGAGAAAGAAATGAATAGAAAAATAACCAAAAAAGAATGATTGAATGGTGGAAATATCCTCAAATATATTGAAAAACAATTATCTGCACATCTGAAAACCTCAAGAAACTCCAATTAGGATAAAAACAAAGAGATGCACACACAGACACCCTATAGTAAAACTAATAAAACCAAACATAAAGAGAAAACCTAAAAGTGTAAAAGAAAACTACTTGTCATGTACAATGAAAACACAATATGATTAATAACTTACTCCCTGGATTCAATTTTTTGACTTAATTTCTTTTTTTATTGACTTTTTAAAATTTTTATTTATTTTTTATTTTTTAACTTCAGTATGTTTTGGGGGAACCGATAGTACTTGTTTACATTAATAAGTTCTTTAGTAATGATTTCTGAGATTTTGGTGAACCCATCACTTGAGCAGTATACACTGTACCCAATGTTTATTCTTTTATCTGTAGCCACCCACCCCCACCAAGTCCCCAAAGCCCCACGTATCGTTCTTATGCCTTTGCATCCTCAGCTTAGCTTCCACATATGAGTAAGAACATAGGATGTTCATGGAAAATGAACAACGATGTCAAAATCAGGACTAAACTGCTAACTATAGGGGAGCAATTTTTTTAAAAAAACAATAAAATTGAATATTTAATAACAGTTTAAAAATATTTCCTGATAACTAAAAGCATGGCATTAATATTGGATTTCTGAAAAAACAAAACAAAACATAGAAAAAACTGCATTAAGATCAACTAAAATGCAAAAAAATAATAATTATGTCCTTAATTAACTATTGGGTCACATGAATTTTATAATGAATCATTTTTCCTCATGAGTATATATTGATTATATAGAAATAGCCATCAACAAAAATAATTGCTAAATGTTATTAAATAGATGAGACAATTTTAAAAGTAATTATTAAATATAACTATGACTAAATAAATATTATAAAACATAATTCAATATTGTATTGTATTTATGTCATACAATATTGAGTTTTTATGTTTTATAATAAGATAAAACAAGCTAAATTAGAATGTGCAGTATACACATTTCTCAAAAATAAAAACATTGATAACTGCAGAGTTTGATATCTAACAACAGTTTTAAGGAGAGTTTTAGGTTTATAGCATAATAAAGAGAAAGGTACAGAGATTTTTCATATATCCCCCGCCCCATACATGTATAGCCTTCCCCATTATTCACATCTTCCACAGTGTGGCACACTGGTTACAAGTGATAACCCTACATTTACACATTATAATATGACAAAGTTCGTAGTCAACATTAGGGTTCACTCAGTGTCCTCCATTCTATGGATTTGGACAAATGCATACTGACATGTTGAACCATTATAGTATTATGCAGAGGAAAAATAACCTGCAAAATAAATCACGATTTTTCCCCCAGAGAAACAGAAGGAGGAAAAAAATGAACAACCAACAAGAGATAGTGTTTCTACAGAAAGAAAAAAAGTAAATGAAAGAGGGAGTTATAAGAATCTGGGTTTCAAGATGAAGCAATGTCACATGTTCTAGGTGTCAAACAGTGAAATGAATAAAATTATTTTGGATTTAGTAACTAGAAAATTCATTAATAAAGTTGAAAAGAGCTATTTTGGAAGTTAGAATTTGGGGTGCTGAAATTGAGATATGAGACATATAAAGGAGGGGAAACCACTGATTAATTCAATGTACAAGGGATAAGATAGAGTTAATGGGTTACTTGAGAGGTGTAAATTTTTAATGTTGAGTGTTTGAATGCTGGATGCAATGTACATAAGGAGAGGATGAAGGCAAAAGAAAAATGGATAACATGTGAAAAGATATCTGAGAGTTTTAGTGAAAAATTTAATCAGGCAGAGATTAAAGCATTATTGTTGATCAGGAGATGAAAATCCATCAATATACAAAAAATACGACATTTCTTAGTTTGGTTCTGATATTGTTTCTCTATGTAGAATATTTGTTATTTTTGTTCCAACATGAATTTCCTCTTTTTCAAAATTCAGTAAACTGTGAAAAAGATGTAGGATTTAGATTCATTCCAACAATGGTCAATTACAGAGGCTGTGAGGGAATAATGAGACTTAATTAAGCATAAGCAAAGCTACACATTTATATAAATATGAAAATAACCAAAAGTGTGTTTAACATCAAAACATTTGGATAATGTATCATTCCCAAGCCGCTCTTTAAAAAACGAATTAGAAATAAAAGTAACACCACTCAAAGAATAAATCCATCCAGTCAGATTCTAATTGATACCTTCATGGTAATAAGGATTACCTTATTTATTTAGTTTTAATTTAGAACTGAGGCTAAATTCAATTATAGTAAACAGCATAAATAATATAAAACTAAAAATACATTGGAATGCTATTATTCTTTATTACAAAAATGAGAAGAAAAGCAGTCTATGTTGTTCATAAAAAATAAAAAGTGAGTGACCATTAAAACTATAAATAAAAATATATTAATTGAATATAGAGGAGTAAGTCAAAATCCTCTAAAAATCATACTTTCCTTTTTAACAATTCTTAAGTAGAAAATAAAATAAAAATTACATCAAAATACATAAAACAATAAGGAGAAAACAACTACATGGACCATGAATGCAATTAAGCTAAACCACTCAATGTAAAACCCAAAGCTTTAAAGGCTCACATTACAAAATACTAAATTATGATGAAACAATTAAGAAATAAGAGTATCTGTCAACATATTTTACAATGTTGATGGCTCAAAAAACAAATAGGTTATACAACTGTATTAATGGAATAATTGGAGTGTTTAAGTACCATCTTGTTGCTGTTTGTTAACAAGAATTATCAGCAATTTCTCAGACTTGATTATAAATTTTTCCTTTCCCCCACCACTTTTTCTGTTTTTTAATGAGCCTTTCTGAATTTTCTAATTCATTTTTGTTGCACTGAAATACATCTAAATAGTCTTTCAGAGGATACTACTAAGTAATAAACTATCTGAGTCTGGAAATATGAAAATATTTTAATTATATCTCATTGAATTATGTAATACAAAATTATGGGGTAAACTTAATTTTCCAAAATCTTTTATTGGTATTACACTGTTATCATCAGTAATTACATCGACATCTTAAAACATGGCTGACATACTTCTTTTCTTTATAGAAAATGTTTTTATTTTTAAATTTTAATTTTGGCACTAAAATTTTGCTAAGATGTGCCATGATGTAAGTAGCTAGACGTTCTGCCCAGAGTTTCTTAGGCCTTTTAATCCACTAAATTTACTTGCCTTAATTCAGCATTAAGATATGTTCTGTTAGTGTTTATATCCACCCTTTCTCTCATTTTTCTCTCATCGTCATGCCTATTTGATTGATAATAAGATTTTTGGAGATGTATCCTACATTTTTTCTAACTTTTCTCAATTATTTTCTTTATAATATTGGACTGATTTCAAGGCAGCTTCTGATGTCTCAATTTTCTAGATTGCAGATTTTCTCTTCAGTATTGTCTACTCATATATTCAAACTTTTTATTGTTTTTCTCTCTCCCCCTCCCTGATTTTTAACTTCCAAAATATCTTAACAATTTTCTCATAGGTATAATACATTTTCCATCTTTAAGAAATGCTGAATGAGGAACTCTGTTGAAAGAAAAGCATTCTATAGAAAAAGATAGACATTAATGGCTAAGAATTAAAATATTATTAATAATTTGGTCTTGGAATGTGAAAAATGTTCAGCTATAACATGAACAATTAAGTATACTTAAAACTTTATTACATATAAAACATAGTCTATTTTTACTTTATAATTTATAACTAAGAGTCTAACTGTATTTTTTTCAAAAGCAGAATATAAAATTTTAAAGTAAAGAAATGTTTGTGTCATGATTTGAAAATCAGAATGTCTTTGTTTTTAGTGGCATATAAAATAGTGATGAATCATAGATGCAACAAAATACTATATTCAAATAAAATGCCATGGTAAAGGATAGCCAGATAGTTAAAATATGATGTAATGTTTTAAAATTTGCAATTAAAACATGGTTAATTTATGTAAGTAAAAATTGCTTGGTTCACATGTAACACTGCTGTTGCTATGTCTGATCATACAGGATCCTATAGGCTTTTGTTGTGCTCACATCATGTCAAAAGAGGCAAGTTCCTGCCAGTGAATTTCAAAGAATTAGTTTTAATTTTTACGTAACCTACTTAGCTAAGTGAAATTATTAATCTCTTTATATTACTCAGAGGTCTCTGTTAATATGCCACCATCACAAATAGGCAAATTCGAACACAAAATATCTATTTTGTGTAGAAGTGATACTTTGAATTTAGGTAGTGGGAGGCTGAAATTTTGAAATCCTTTATTTTGCTTCTAATCCAAAAGTCCATTCAAGCTTGGGCAGATAAAACATACATTTCAATTACATTTTAAGAGAACTCTATTCACCCTGCAAACAGCTAAAACATTTAATTCTAAAGTTTTATTTTTTATTTTTTCTAGTTTAGTCCGTTAATATTCTGGCTCATAGTCCACAGAACATGAAACAATCTCCAGGCTATCTTTTCTTCCTTGGTCAAATAAGAGTCTCACTGAAATTATCAATGTTGGGGTGGGGAAAACGACGATGAAAATGTGGTAAATAATCTAAGTTACAGACAGGTATTTGCACCACATGTGGTAAAGTACCAGTTTTGATGGAAACAAGAATCTTAAAAAGAGCTTCCTTTCCAACTATTTTTAGGTTGTTATCTAGGAAACCTTCACAAGTTTCAAATTTCATTCAAGTGCCTGAATCTGACACTAGAAATTAAATGATACAAAATCAATGTGCAACAATCATAAGCATTCCTGTACACCAATAACAGACTTAGAACCAAATCAAGAACCAACTGCCATTCACAATTGCTACAAAGAGAATAAAATACCTAGGAATACAACTAACAAACTATGTAAAGGACCTCTTTAAGGAGAACTACAAACCACTGCTCAATGAAATAAGAGATGACACAAACAGATGGAGAAACATTCCATGCTCACGGTTAGGAAGAATCAATATCGTGAAAATGGCCATACTGCCCAAAGTAATTTATAGATTCAATGCTATCCCCATCAAGCTACCAACGACCTTCTTCACAGAACTGGAAACAACCACCTTAAACTTCATATGGAACCAAAAGAGAGCCCGCATAGCCAAGTTAATTCTAAGCAAAAAGANTGCCCAAAGTAATTTATAGATTCAATGCTATCCCCATCAAGCTACCAATGACCTTCTTCACAGAACTGGAAACAACCACCTTAAACTTCATATGGAACCAAAAGAGAGCCCGCATAGCCAAGTTAATTCTAAGCAAAAAGAACAAAGCTGGAGGCATCACACTACCTGACTTCAAACTATACTATAAGGCTACAGTAATCAAAACAGCATGGTACTGGTACCAAAACAGATATATAGACCAATGGAACAGAACAGAGGCCTTGGAGGCAAAGCCACACATCTACAACCATCTGATCTTTAACAAACCTCACAAAAACAAGCAATAGGGAAAGGATTCCTTGTTTAATAAATGATGTTGGGAAAACTGGCTAGCCATGTGCAGAAAGCATAAACTAGACCCCTTCCTGACACCTTACACTAAAATTAACTCCAGATGGATTAAAGACTTAAACATAAGACCTAACACCATAAAAACCCTAGAAAAACCTAGGCAAAACCTTCCAGGACATAGGCATAGGCAAGGACTTCATGACTAAAACACCAAAGCATCAGTAACAAAAGCCAAAATAGACAAATGGGACCTAATTAAACTCCAGAGCTTCTGCACTGCAAAAGAAACAATCATTAGAGTGAATCGGCAACCAACAGAATGGGAAAATGTTTTTGCAATCTACCCATCTGACAAAGGGCTAATATAGAGAATCTACAAAGAACTAAAACAGATTTACAAGAAAAAAACAGGTCCATTCAAAAGTGGGAGAAGGATATGAACAGACGCATTTCAAAAAAAGACATATATGAGGCCAACAAACATGGAAAAATGCTCATCATCACTGGTCATTAGAGAAATGCAAATCAAAACTACATTGAGATACCATCTCACACTAGTTAGAATGGCGATCATTAAAATATCTGGAGACAACAGATGCTGGAGAGTATGTGGAGAAATAGGAACACTTTTACACTGCTGGTGGGAGTGTAAATTAGTTCAACCATTGTGAAAGACAGTGTGGAGATTCCTCAAGGACCTAGAAATATAAATTCCATTTAACCCAGCAACCTCATTACTGGGTATATATCCAAAGGATTATAAATCATTCTATTATAAGGACACATGCATGAATGTTCACTGAAGCACTGTTTACAATAGCAAAGACTTGGAACCAACCCAAATGTTCATCGATGATAGACTAAACAGGGAAAATGTGACACATATACCCCATGGAATACTATGCAGCCATAAAAAACAATGAGTTTGTGTTATTTGTAGGGACATGGATGAACCTGGAAACCATCATTCTCAGCAAACTGACACAAGAACAGAAAATCAAACACCGCATGTTCTCACTCATAGGCAGGTGGTGAACAATGAGAACACATGGACACAGGGAGGAGAGCATCATACATTGGGGTCTGTGGTGGTGGGAACTAGGGGAGAAGCAGTGGGGGGTGGGGAGTTGCGGAGGCATAACATGGGAAGAAATGTCAGATATAGGTGATGGGGAGAAAGACAGAAGACCACATTGCCATGTATGTACCTATGGAACAATCTTGCATGTTCTTCACATGTACCCCCAAACCTAAAACGCAAGAATATATATATGAAAGAAATTATATGACAGCAAAGGTTTGACCCTGCTGTCAATTTTAGGACTATTTAACTATATTATCGTTATTGAATATGCCTATAGGTGAGATATAATCATTCAACAATGGAGCTTGTTGGTCAATAAACATCTAATTATGCTAAACTGCTGTATTATGTTGGATAAATCTCTTTTTTTTTAACACCTCAATTAATAAAAGAAAGGTATTAAATCTTAGAGGCAATCTTAGATGTCCTTCATAAGGAGCTTCCTATGATTTAAAGTATCTTTTTCAAAGATCTAATTTGTCTTCAAGGAATCATGCCATAGGTAAAAATTTTCTGAGATCATTGCCTGAAGTAAAGAACAATCACTACCTTGCTAACATCTTACATAGGAGGTGGTTTGGAATAATTGTTTCCTCATGCATACCTCAATAGGATGCTGGTGATTTCTTCCATTCTCTCAAGCTGCATTATGCCTAAATCTCTGAGAGCATTACCTACAAGTCAATGACAAGGCCTTGTTCCTATTCTCATCAAACTTATTTCAGACAAAATAATCCTAGAATGATACAGATGTTTGTAATTCCCATTAGCTTCTTTTATGCTTCAGAGGCTGCACCCTCCCTGAGTCTACTGTACTAGAATCCAATTTATCTCATGCCTGCTCTGTTCTCAATACTAGCTTAGTATTGAACCAGATTTGATGAATAATTTCTTCAATATGATCTCATCCTTTTCGCTTCTTACCATCAGATGATATTTATTTTCTTTGATTCATCTACCACTCCATCTATTTTTCTTTCTCTAAATATTTTACTTGTGTGCTCCCAAATACTGGTGGTTTTGTTCGGCAGGAGTTACATTGATAATTTACACATGAATTCAGAGTTATGACAGTCATTGAGAGGTCAAAGTGTCCTTGCTGAGGACATTGCTAGGGGAATAGGATGATAAAAGCCGAATCTAAGCTTTGCTCATTTTGTTGAGTGTATTATCACATGTAAGAAAACTTGACTGTATAGTAAATGAAGCAATAATACACACAACAGAAGACAATAACACCACATCATCTATAAAATATAATTTTGTCTGAGATGATTGCCTTTAGAGAGGTGATGTCAAATAGCAAGAACAATTAAGGACGCCAAAAGAATATTAGCAAACACAGGATAGCTTCAATCCTGAACAAGTAGGTTTACCATCTTATCATTTTTATTCTCATTTATAAGTTGAGTTTGGTATGTATGACATTGTAAAAAATTAAACTTGTTAATTGTGAATAATTCAATAGAAGTTGCTTTTAAATATTACAGATAGTTCTTGTGTTTCTTTTTACACAGATTTCCCCAATGACATCTTATGTAATAAAAGTATAATTATCAAAACAAGGAAATTAACATTTTGTTGGTGCAATACTATTAATTCAATACTATTAACTAAACTGCATTATTCAAGTTTCTCCAGTATTTTTTTTATCTCTTCCTCCCTTCCCTCCCTCCCTTCCTTCTTCCTTCCTTCCTTCTTTCTTCTATTTCCTTCTTTTCTTCTGTATAGTTTTATGGAATTTCACCATATGTATAAAGTCACATGACCACTAGCACAAAGGGGATAAAACAGCTTAATCATCTAAAGGAAACTCCCTTAATCTACTCCCTTTATGATCACACCCTTCCTTAAATCCCATCCCTGGCAACCACACCTCTGATGTCCATCATTAAAATTTTGTCATTTTCAGAAAACATTCTGAAAATGGCAAAATTACATAAATGGAATTATGCAGTTTATACACTTTTGAAATAGGCTTTGTATTTCTCTATGATAAATAGACAAGATTGCTCAGTTGTGTCATAAGTGTACATTTAACTCTATAAAAAAAAAAAAAGCAACAACTATGAGCTATTTTGAGTTACTGTTGTCTTTCACATTTCCAGCAACAAGTAATGAGTTTCCAATGTCTTGCAACCTCATCATCACTTGAATTTGTTAGTAGCCTTAAGTTTAGCCATTAAATAGATGTGTAGTGATGTTTTATCATGCTTTTAACTTAAATTTCCCTAATGTCTAATAATGTTGAACATGTTTTCCTGTGTTTATTTGCCATCCACATATTATCTTTAGAAAATTCATTTTTATAGTAAATTTATATCCCCAAATGTTTCTAAGTACAGTATCATGTAGTGAATAAGATATTTATTAATTCAGTGCATAGATATATAAACACAACACTTATCAGGCATTCAAAAATGGGTTATAATTCACTTAACCATTTCAGGTAAGAGTGTACTTTTGGTAAACTGTTCAAAAGAAAAGTGGAAAAATTAATATTTGGCATTCCTTGAATGTATAAAAGCTTTATAGCTAATTAGTGTTAGTGCATTTTTGTGATATTTCCATGTGATTGGAGCATCCTTGCAGTATTTCCAGGTGAAGTTTTTCTCCAATGATATGATATTTAGGAAAAATTAATTTGTCTTTACTGTTGTCTTTAATTACATGCCCCAAAATCCCAGTGGTGAAAATTGTAACTCAGTGGTAGATTTAATTTAGGTATGTAGCCAATAATTCAAATATAAATAATAAAAATGTATTTATAATTAAATATTTAATCAACTAAATATTTGCTAGTAAGAGCTCAGTCTTTTAAAATCAAATGTTAAATATACTATTTGCTTTGGCATTTAACACACTTTGAAAAAAACCTCTTCAATTACTACCTGTTTAAAAATAAAATTCTTTTTTTTTTTACATATTGCCAGTTATTGTAATATTATCTATTTGTTTCTTTGCTTATTTTTCAACATATAGATTTTATTTTTAATGTTTGTCTATACATTATAGGTGTATGGATTTATAGGGTACATAAGATATTTTGATGGAAATATGAAATATATAATAATTACATCGGAGTAAATGGAGAATCCATTACCTCAAGCAGTTATCCTTTCTTTGTATTAAAATATTCCAATTATATTCTTTTTGTTATTTTTAAATGTACAAGAAATGATTGTTGACTGTAGTCCCTCTGTTCTGCTATCAAATACTAAATCTTATTGATTCTATCTAAATCTATTTTTGTACCCATTAACAATCCACATTCCATATGCCCCCTCACTGCATTTCCCAGTCTCTGATAAACATGACTTTACTCTTTATTATTTCAATTGTTTTATTTTCTTACCTCTCACAAATGAATGAGAACATGCAAATTTTGTATTCCTGTGTCTGGCTTATTTCACTTAACATAATGTCTTCTAGTTCCATCTATGCTATTGTAAATGAGAGAATCTAATTTTTTTTTTATTACTGAATAGTACTGATTGTGTATATGTATGATATATTCTTTGTTCATTAATCTGTGGATGACACTTGGGTTGCTTCCAAATATTGCCTATTGTGCAATAGTACAGCAATAAACAAGGAAGAGCAGTTATCTCTTTGATATACTAATTTTATTTTAGGTATATACTTAGCTGTTTTATTGCTGGATCATATAGGAATTCTATTTTTAATTTTTTTTGAGGAACCTCTGAACAGTTCTCCAAAGGCATTGTTCTAATTTACATTCGCACTATCAATGTATATGGGTTCCCTTTTTTCCACATCCTCACTAGGATTTGTTATTGCCTTTGGGATATAAGACGTTTTAACTGGGGTGAGGTGATAGCTCATTGTAGCTTTTATTTGCATTTTTCTGATAATCAATGATGTGAGCACCTTTTCATATGTCTTTTTGCCATTTGTATTTCTTCTTTTGAGAAATGTCGATTTAAATATTTTGCCTATTTTTGCAATAGGATTACTAGGCTATTTTTCCTATAGAGTTGTTTGAGCTCCTTATGTATTTTGCTTATTAATGTCTTGCCAAACGGATGGCTTGCAAATATTGTGTACTGTTTTGAGGATTGTTTTTTCACGTTTTTGATCATTTCTTTTTTCAGAGCTGAAGCTTTTAAAATTTTTAACTCATTTATTTTTGGTTTGGTTGCTTTTGCTCAGGGGGTATTACCAGATAAATCTTTGCCCAGCCCAATGTCCTGGAGAGTTTCCTCAGTGTTTTCATATAGGAGTTTCATAATTGGAAGTCTTAGATTTAAGTCTTTAATTCATTTTTATTTGATTATTGCATATGGTGAGACATGAGTGTCCAGTTTTCTTATTTTGCACATGGATATCCAGTTTTCCTAGTACAATGTGTGTAACAGATTTTCCTTTCCCCTATGTATGTTCTTGGCACCTTTGTCAACAACAGATTCACTGCAGATGTATGCATTTATTTCTGGATTTTCTATTGTATTACATTGGTTAAAGTGCCTGTTTTTATGCCAGAGCTATGCTGTTTTGGTTACTAATGCAATGTAGTATAATTTGAATTCAGGTAATGTGATTTCTTCAATTTTGTTCTTTTTGCTTGGGATACTTTTGACTATTCTGGCTATTTTGGGGTTCTATATAAATGTTAGGATTGTTTTTCTTAATTTCTGTGAAGAGTGTCATTGATATTTTGACAGGGATTGCATTCAATCTGTAGATGCTAAAAATAATATTGAATTGCTTTTAACAATATGAATTCTTCCAATGCAAGAACATGCAATGTCTTTCCATTTTTTGCATCCTCTTTAATTTCCTTAGTGAGTTTTCTATAGTTATAATTGCAAAGATCTTTAACTTCCTTGATTAAGTTAATTTCTAGGTATTTAATTTTATGTGTGGCTATTGAAAAAGAGGTTTCTTTTTTGATTTCTTTGTCAGATGTTTCATTGTTGGCTTATAGAAATGTTGCTGATTTTTGTATGTTGAATTTATTTTCTGCAATCACTGAATTAATAAATACAAATGATTTTTTGGTGGAGTCTTTAGATTTTCCAAATATGTCTTCTGCAAATTATGATAATTTGACTTCTTCCTTTTGAATTTGGATGCTTTTTGTTTATGTATTTTGTCTGCTTGCTCTAGCTAGGACTTCCAATACTTTGTTGAATAACAGTGGTAAAAGTGGGCATCCTTGTTTTTGTACAAATTTTGGATGAAAGGCTTTCAGTTTTTCTGCATTTTGTATTATACTAGCTGTGGGTTTGTTTTATATAGCTTTTATTCTGTTGAGGTTTGTTCCTTCTACATAGTACTCATAGCAGTTTCTAATAATCCTTTGAATTTCTGCAGTATCAGTTATAATGTCTTCTTTTTCATCTCTGATTTTATTTATTTGGATCATCTCTCTTTTTTAGGTAGTCAAGCTAAAGATTTGTCATTTTGTTTAACTTTTTTAAAAAAACAGCTTTTGGAATTTTTTTTTTAATTTTATTTTTGCTGTGATTTTTTTTTCCTTTACTAATTTTGGGTTTACTTTACTCTTACTTTTCCAGTTCTTTAAGATATACCATTAAGTGTTTATTTCAAGTTTTTCTTCTTTTTTGATTGAAGCACTTATTGCTATAAACATTCTTCTAAATACTGCTTTTGATTAATACCACAGGTTTTGATATGTTGTGTTTCCATGTGTGTGTGTTTTTCTTTTTTTAATTTTCTTCTTAAATTTTTTATTGATCCACTGGTCATTGGGAAGAATATTATTTAATTTCCATGTTTCTGCATAGTTTCCAAAATTCCTCTGTTATTTATTTCAAGTTTTATTGCCTTGTAGTCAAAGATACTTAATATAATTTCAATATTGGAATTTTTAAGGCTTGCCTTGTGACCTAACATAGGGCAGACATTTAAGGATGATCCATGTGCTGATGAGAAGAATGATAATTCTGTAGTCATTGGATGAAATGTTCTGTGAATGTCTATTAGGTCCACTTGGTCTCTAGCCCAGCTTCAGCCTGATGTTTCACTGTTGCTTTTCTGTCTGTCTGATCTTTCCAATGCCGAATTGTGGTGTTGAAATCTCCAGCTATTATTTTTTGAGGTCTAGCTCTCTCTTTAGGTCTAATAATATTTTCTTTATATATATATATATATATATATATATATATATATATATACACACACACACATATATATATATTCATAATAAATATTTTTATAATAAATATATTTATATTTATAATAAATATATATATAATAACAATTCTAAATATATGTGCTCCATTGTTGGGCACGCATATATTTAGAATTGTTACATTCTCTTGCTTAGCTGATCGCTTTATCATTATATTGTGACATTTGTCTCTCTTTATAGTTTTTGTCTTAAAATCTATTTTGTCTGATATAAGCATAGATACATTTTTTTTCTATTTTTTATTACCATTTGCATGGAATAACTTTTTCCATCCCTCTATTTTTAGTTGATATGTGTCTTTATAGTTGAAATATGTTTCTTGTAGGCAACAGAATTTTGGGCCCTTGTTCTTTTTCATCTATTTATCTTCTTTATGTTTTTGATTAGAGAGTTTAGTCCAAATTCATTCAATGTTACTATTGATAAGTAGGAATTGATTCCTGCCATTTGTTGCTTCCTGATTGTTTTGTGATCTTTTCTTCCTTCCTTTCTTTTAATGAAGGAGATTTTTTAATTGTGATATGTCTTAGTTTATTGCTTTATATTTTGTGTATGTATCTGTCTCTTTGGAATTGGTTACTGATACCTTATTTAGTTCATTCAGTAAGATCATATTTTCCTGGATGGTCTTGACGCATGGGGATGTCCATTGTTTCTGGGCACTGAAGAGTTAGATATTTATTGTAGTTTTTACAGTCTTGGATTGTTCATACATTTCCTTGGCAATTTTTTCCAAGCATTCGAAGGTGCTTGGGTGTTATGACCTTAGTATTTGGTCACTGTAGCCATGTAGACATTAGGGAGCACCCCATGCACAAAACTACTGTGTCTCTTGCAGACTGATACAGGTACTGTCTTGGTAGTCTTGGAAAATCCCCTGGGATATCAGTTGGAAACTCTTGTTCTTTTCCTTTACTTCCCCCCAATCAAACAAAGTCTCTCTCTCTCTCTCTCTCTCTCTCTCTCTCTCTCTTTCTGAGCTGCCTGGAGCAGGGGATGGGTGACACATGCACCCCTGTGAGCACCAGCATTGGGACTGTGCTGAATCAGATCCAAAGGCAGCACAACACTTGGTCTTGCCTAAGGCTTAAAGTGGCTACTGCAAGGCTATCACTTACGTTCACTCAAAGCCCAAGGACTTTACAAATAGCAGGTGGCAAATCCCACCAGGTCTGTGTCCTTTCCTTCAGGGACAAGAGTTGCCTTCAGCCCTGGTTGGGTCCAGAGATGCCATCTGGTAGCCAGACCTCACAAAAGGAAACTTAAGTGTCTACCTGGTGCTGTATTGCACTGTGGCTGAGCTGGTACCAACACTGTAAGACAAAGGCCTTTCCACTCATCCCTCCCCTTTTTCTCAAGTAGAAGAATCTCTTCCCATGGCCACCACCACCCCAGGTCCATGGCAATTACTGCCTGGTTACTGCCAATGTTCACTAAAGAGCCATTGAATCCTGCCTGGCCTGATTCTCTCTGTTCAGGCCAACAGGCTCTCCTCTCACCTAGGGCAGGCCCATAAATGCTATCCAAGAGCCAAGGTCTAGAACTGGGGACCCCATGAGCCTACTTGATTCTCTACATCACTGTGGCTAAGCTGGGACCTAAGCTGCAAGATCAAATCCCTTTCATTCATTCATTCTTTGTTTCTCAAGCAGAAGGATTCTCTTCCCATGGTTATCACAGATGGGGATATGCTGGGTCACACCTGAAGCCAGCATGGCCCTGGGTCTCACTGAAGGCTGATGGTGAGAACTGCTGGGATACCACTGATGTTTATTGAAGGCCCAAGGGGTTGAAAGTCAGCAAGTGATAAATCTTGCCAGGAATCGACCTTTCCCTTCAAGGCAATGGGTACCATTCTAATCCAGGCTGTGTCTAGAAATGTCAACCAGGAGATAGGGCCTGGAATGGGGGCCTCAAGATTTTTCCTGATACCCTATTCTTCTGTAGTTATACTAATGTCTAAGTTTCAATACAAAGTCTTCTTTACTCTCCCTTCTCCTCTCCTTAGGTCGAGGGAAGGGGTCTCTTCCAGAGCTGCAAACTGTGTTGCCTGAGTTTGGGCAGGGACGATGCAAGGACTCCCCTTAGCTGCACTAGCTGCTATTTCAGGTCATCTCCACCAAATATCCACTGGCTTCAAGCCCAGCACATCACCAAAACTTATCCAGGAATTTCGGTCTCTGTAGCCTAGACTGCCTTTTAAGTTTATTTAAGACCCCAGAGACCTTTAGCCCATGGTGGTGGGGCTGGCCTGAACTCAGGCTCCTACCACTGGAATGGAAGATTTGCCTCTGGCTAGAGCTGATCTAAAAGCTCCCCCTGTAGACTCTGGCTGAGTTATGCCCTGGGTTGCTTTCTGCTGTGACAGGGCAGCACTGAGTCCGAATGTCAAATCCCACAATTAATGTGTGCTGCCTCCCTGAATGCACAGATTGTCTGTCTATGCCATGCAGCCACTGCTGGGGGATGAAGGAGGGCTGGTGTAGGTGATTCAAGGTTGTCTTTCCTACCCTTTTAGGTGCTTCTTTCTTTAAGATAATGGTAAATTATTTCTTTAAGATACTGTGATTGCTCTCCTGATTTTTTATTCTAATGGAGGTGCTTTTTTTTGTGTGGATAGTCCTTCAATCTGGTGTTCCTGTAGGGTGGACAATTGTTGGAGCCTTCTTGTCATACATCTTGCTCCACTTTCCTCAGTTATTATATATTACTGGCCTTCCTCAACTTCTAAGGTATAAAATAGCATGTAATTTATTATATTGTAATTTATTACAATATAATACAGGTAAATTATATTTTAATACATGTAATTTATTATATTGAAAAATAGCAAACATTAATAAAATAAACTTAGATTTTAAAAAAGGAAAAAAGTCTCTATGGATAGACAAGCTGGACAAATTAATGAAAATAAGATTGGTGAAGAACAGCCTTCATGAATAGAGAAAAATGAACGGGTCAAAGGAAAGAAAGCAAGTTTATCAGCCATTACAGTCCCTGAAGAAAGAGAAGGAAGAACACATCACCTTCATCTGGAGATAGGCAAAAAAGTCACATGAGGGGGTGACATTTGAATTTGGAATGGAAAGAATGGCTGCCATTTGTTTTTAGGTAGAAAATATATAGTAGGTAGCATAATGCCTTCTAAAATATGTCCATATCCTGACTTGTAAATATGCTACTTAAAATGAAAAAGGGACTTGGCAAATGGCATTATATTAAATGTCCAAAATGGATATTACCCCACCACATGGGCTTGATGTAAACAAGAACCCCAGAGAGAAGTGGGATGATGAGCCCCACTGGACGAGGCAAGAAATTAATTCTCCCCTAGAACCCTCAGAGGAAATGATGTCCTGCAGAACCATTTCAGACTTCTTCAGCATTGTAAAATAATAATTGGTGTTGTTTTTAAGCTGGGAAGTTTGGGATACAGGTATTGATCGACTTATGACCTATGCAACTTACAACCATTCGACTTTATGACCACAATCCCTAGCCATGACTGCTCCGCGTCTGGCAGTGCAAATGTTGCCCAGCTGGGCATACGACAGTGCGGACCAGCTTCCAGCAGCACTACCATCTCCGTGTGCACCATTTCAACTGTTATCCCAGGCTCAGTACGGCAATTTGTGTTTTGCGTCTTGGATATTTTTCATCAAACCCCTCCCAATAAACTTCTTATACATTTCAAAGCAATGGACCCAAACATCGAACGATTTGCAAGGATTGAACGGACGGCGCATGATGTGTTTCGTCTGTATCATGAAATTTATGAAGAAAAAAGGAAACATACAATTCAGACAAAGCTCACTGTGTTTATGAAAAAGCCAACTCCGGTAACCCCAACTGCTGCCTCAGATGACGACATCAACGATCCGCAGCCAAGCACCAGCGGCCAATAAAATGTGTCGTACCTGTTTATATATTTTGATATGTTTTGCAATTGGGAAAATGTTTCCTATGGTATTTTTTACACCTGTATTTTGTATTTTTGTATGCACCTGTATTTTGTAATTTTGTATTTTTTGCAAATATTAAACCAGTTGTACAGGTAATGCAGTGTTTTACTTAAACCTGACAAATGTAAAAATAAGAAACAAAATGGTGTAGAGATGATACAAATGGCATAAAATGAACAAAGAAAATTATGATATATAACAATAGTGAAATAAAATGATAAAATATGACAAAAACTTTTATAACATCATTTCACATTACCGTACATATAGCCTACTCAACTTATGACCAAACCATGTTATGACTGGTCTGTCGGAACCAATTGTGGTTGTAAGTCAAGCACTAGCTGTACTTTGTTACAGATAGGAAACTAACACAGATGGAGAAAGACATCCTAAGAATCTGAAAAATGCAAAACTTGATGTACAGCCTATTCAGAGAATGGGAGAAAGTTTCAAGTGTTTTGACTCTATGGTATTGTAGAAGAAGGTCTGGAGAAGAGATTTGTGTAAATTGAAACAGGTAACATTACTTAAAGCCAGACAAAGGATCTAATGTGAATTTTTACAGCAGATTTCTATCATAGAAAATAATTCTAGCAGTAATGAGCTGCAAACACTGGAGTTATAAGACTAAGAAGATTTTTATATTCTATATAATTTTACTGTAATCTGGTCATATAAACCCTTCATAAATGCTTACATTAGATGAACAGAAGATAGGTTTAGTTAACACTAATATTCTCTGCTATGCTTTTTTCTTTGCTCATAATGATTCCTCATTTCTCCTTCTTTTATACAAAAATGAACATAGGAAATCATTATAATAGGAGTAGAATTGTACTGTAATTTCTCCTAGGAAGCTTACCACATGGTACCTGTCTGTTATTTAATTTAACTTGATCTGTTAAATATCAGACTTGTAAGAGCTCATGTGTCATACTCATTAAAGTTTCATATTCTTTTAAGAATCTAATCCCAAAGAGACATGCATCCAACCTCTTGATAAAAAATATTTTATACCCTACGACTAAGAATAAAAACTCAATACATGCTCAAGAAATAAAAGGCATTTTAAAATAGTATTGCAGATATTTTTTCCTCAATCTTTCTTTTAGTAATTCACCTGGGAAAATGTAGCTAATGATAGATGCATGCAATTAGGTATTTAATTTGCCTGCTTATAAGAATAACAATTTCTCCAATGTAATTTACAAAAGTAAATAACACTGATGTTTGCCAACATTAATAAACAAAGAAATACAAATAAACACAATTTGATGACTAAAAGTATATCATTTTAAAAGTGTCACAATGAAATTAGCATATTTACTTCCAGAAGGACTTATAAACTGCACAATTCTGTTAAATAAAATGACCTTGACTACCAAGAGTCATAAGACTTTTGTTTGCTTTATTAATATTGTGGTAGCCTAACTTGTGCTAGCCTAACTGACTCCATCTTAGCTGTATGGCTAACAAGCTCCATCTTAGCTTCTCCTTCCCTGCCACGGCCCCCTCAGGTGCATTACTGGGTCACGCTGTACTCAGAGCCTTGAAACACTGAGGTTTGGGTCACGCTGTTCTCAGTACCTGTAACCCATGTAACAACATCCTGCTTGGCAAGCCCACCTGCTACTGTGAAAAAAAAAAAAAAAAAAAAAACCCTTGGTGATTGATTGTATGGAAAACCCACCCTGCTACCCCCCTCGATGATTGTATGGAAATACCCTTTTTAACCAGCAACTATGGGAACCTCCTGCCTCCTGGTTACCAGTTTCCTCCTACTAACTTGCTTGCTCTGCTTCTGTAAAATTCTCCTTTGTCACCCCCTTCTCTAAGTAAGATACAAAAAGGAATCAAGCCCCTTCTTCGGGGCCTAGAGACTTTGAGCTTGAGCTGCCTCTTGGTTGCCCAGCAATAAAGGACTCTTGATTCAATCTCAGAGTGTGGCCCTTTCCTTACAACTCCCTCGGTTACAACAATATAAAATTAATGTATGATTGTAATATTAATAATTCAAAATAATTATTCCTTTTTGACAATTTCAAAAACAGTTCAACAACAACAAAAGTAAATTATCACAAAGATATAGCTCAATAGTATGTATTAGTAAAATTTGAAAATTCAAAATAATCTAATTATCTAACACAAGAAGGTTAAATCATAACACACCGATAACTATGAATTATTACACATGTAATTAAAATAATAATTATGATGAACAGTTAAAAAATAGAAGTGTCCTAGTATAGTGAAATGAAAATGACATAATATTTTGATTTCTATGACAAGAAACCTAGTTATATGTGTAGATTTTAGGATGTCAAAATGAAATGCATTAAAGGTGGTATAATTGTTTTTTCTTTTCTATTACAGATTCAGTGAGGACATATTTTTTAAACTAATGAAATTCCATTTAAATAGAAAGTTTTTCACTGTGAAGTTGAGATTTATCTTGAAAATTCTGGTTTGTAAAACTAAATATTACTCATTTAAATATACAGAAAATTGAAATAAACTTCTATCTTTCATAATCTAAATAGATTTTAGACTTAGCTTTAAATTTAGAAATAATCCAAAATATTGAAATAACATCCTGAAATGCTTTTTCTGTAAAACACACAACTATTCCTGCTTTTAGGCATATCATTAACCTTGTCTTATAACCTGTTTTCCTGAAATCCAGGAAAGATATCTTGGTACCCCCACAGTAGGTGACATGGTTTCAGGAAACTCAAAGAGATAGGGTCTCACTGTCACCCAGGCTGGAGTGAAATGGTGTGATCACTGTGTCCTTGACCTCCCATGCTCAAGCAATCCTCCCACCTCAGTCTCTTGAGTAGTTGAGACTAGAAGCAGGCACCACCACACCCAGCTGTTTTTTATATATATTTTTTAGAGATGGAATCCCACTAAGTTGACCAGGCTGGTCTCCACCTCCTGGCCACAAATAATCCTCCTGCTTCAGCCTCCCAAAGGGCTTTAATTATAGGCATGAGCCACCATGCCTGGCCTTGAATATAACGTTTTACTTTTATTACGATGTGTGTGATTAAATGTTTGCAAAGATTCTTTATCATATTAGGACATTTTTCCCACATTCCAATTTCACTTAATTTTTTTTAATATTGGATGAATTTAATCAAAATTTCAGTCCTTAACTATGTGTTTATAACATAACTGATTAATTTGTATTAATAAGTCACCTGGAATAAGAAATACTTTATATCAGCTAAACCTCAAAGAGAGCGAATCATATTATTTAAACTCTGTTACCTTTAATTTGCTGTTATTTTACTCAATTTTATACATAACTAAAATGTATTTATACAGTATATGTATTATATTTGTTAACCTGTGACATTAACCTAATATGTTCATAGCCTACAGAAAAATATCAATCCATCTTACAGTTATCATTTTAGTTTGGCTTAATTATTCTGTACCTATTAGTTATTTGCCTATTTTATTTAGCTATTCAGAGCACTTTTAATTTCAACAGTTAAAACTCCATTAATTTTACTGTTTAGGTGAATTAATTGCATTCTCCTACTTTTATGTTTCATACTTTTATGATTTTTTGAATCTTTTATTATTTTTATTAAAAGAAATCCATTATTATTAGTATTATCATTGATGACTGTGAGAATCTGCAGAAGAAACAATATGGAACTACATCTTCACATTCTTGAGAAAAGCTTGCAGTGTAAGATGCTGTTGTTTGTGATGCCTGAGGAAGGGAGGCTGGTGAAATTGGAGTCAAACTCAGTGAATTGGAAATAGTTTTAACTCTCCAATGGAGCTCACAGTGAAGTCTTCAAGACCCATGATTTCTCAATGATACCAACCAGTTCAATAAGCAAAGAGAGAGTATGTTTATTTCTACTTGTTGCACAATGAAAGAATCATTGATTCCAGCAGCAGAAAAGAGTTGGTAGTGCTGAGCTGCTGAAGGTTCACGACTGCTTAGGCTTGAGAATGCAGGCCCCACTAAGTACTCTTCAGAAGAGATGTCCCAACTTGTCAAAGGAATTATGGTAAACTCCTTATTTCTGTTGCATATTCTTCCCTCTGCTAATACCAATATGCTCAATATACTGACTTTCTTGTCTGTTAAGTGATCTCACATATTTTAAAACCAAGTTCAGGTAAACTCACAAGTGGGTTAAGGGGCCAGAATAGTTTCAAAAAATACAAATACTTCATGATCTCACTTATAGGTAAATTTTAAAATGTTGACCTTATAAAAGTAGAGAGCAGGATAATGGTTATCAGAGGCTGGGGGGTAGTGGTATGGGGGGGGATGGTGATCAAAGGTACAAAGTTTCAGTTAGGGAAGAGAAACATGAGATTTTTTCTTCTGAAGATGGGATCTCACTCTGTTGCCCAGGCTGTAGTGCAGGGGTGTGATCTCATCTCACTGCAACTTCTCCCTCCCAGGTTCAAGCAATTCTCCTGCCTCAGCCTCTCGAGTAGCTGGGACCACAGGAGTGCATCACCATGCTGGGCTAATTTTTTGTATTTTAGTAGAAATGGGGTGTCACCGTCTTGCACAGGCTAG
This sequence comes from Cebus imitator, assembly GCF_001604975.1. Classification (NCBI taxonomy): domain Eukaryota; kingdom Metazoa; phylum Chordata; class Mammalia; order Primates; family Cebidae; genus Cebus; species Cebus imitator. The sequence continues at coordinate 737,211 of NW_016107817.1, read as the reverse complement.
TCTTAAACTCCTGAGCTCAGGCAATCTTACAGCCTCAGCCTCCTAAAGTGCTGGGATTACAGGCGTGAGCCACGGCGCCTGGCCAGGAAGAAGATTTTGAGATTTTATTGCACAGAATGGTGACCATAATTAATAATAATATATTGTACATTTCAAAATTACTGAAAGTATATTTTAAATGTCCTCACTATGAAAAATAAATATAAAAGGTGATAGATGTGTTATTTAGCTTGATACAGTCATTAAATTATGAATATATATCAAAATATCAAGTACAATTATTATTCAAGTAAATTTTTAAAAACTTTAAAAGACAAGAAGTTATCATTGCTGTGCTGATGAAACACAATGAAGAAAAGATACATTTTGTTTCTGAAATTTAAAAATGAGAATTTCTTAATTTAAAAAATGTGACTCTGTAATTGAAGACAAAACTTGGAAAGGCAAATAAAGATAACATTTTACAGAAATAATAAAAAATGCAATGCTATACAAATAACTAATAATATCGCATGAAACAAATAGAAAATGTTTCAAAATTTCAAACAGAACTAAAAGAAAGAAACAGATGAGTGAGAGAATGTTAGGATAGGATAATAACAGCGAGAAATATCTAACTATTCATGATATATTTAACTGCTTCCTCAGTCTTAGACTGTACAATTAAAAATTAGAGAAATCCTAACCTAAATTCAGCAAAAAGAAACTTACTAGCTAGACTTTAATATTTGTTTAAAAGTGTACTTGTTTTTAGCTTTAGGGCATATAGTCCAAACGCAGTGTTCAGGCTTTAATTGGGTTAATTCATTTGCCATTTCAGGGTGAACATATTATTTATTTGAATTTAGTTTGGTTCATCTGTTTCTGTTTGAATTCTATTTATTGTGTGTTTTCTATGATTATTGATTATTTTTGTTCGCTCACACTCTCTCATACGTGAAAGATTTACGTGGTTCTTATTATCAGAAGCATGCCATAATGTATATTCAGAGAATGACACAGTGTTACCACCTTCATTCCTTCTACTATTTGCACTATGTTCCCATCTACCACCGCACAGGTAACCTATCCTATCCATCTCTGGCTTAGTATTCCCATTTTTGATTTTAGAGGAGCCACCAGAATGTTTTCTTATCTCCTCCCCTTTTAAAATACAACGTAGAATATATTATAGTTTCTTACGCGGTTTTTCACCTAAATATACCCTGCTATATATTACAATATATAATTATAATGTAATTATGCCATATTAACCTAAAGACAATTTTCCCATTTTTATAGCTACATAGTACTGATTTGTGACTGTATACATTTCTGATTTAGTCAATTTTCTTTGTTTGGACATTTAGGTAATTTTTACTATTTAAAAAATTACAATTATTCATACACACACATTTATATGTGTGTGTGTGTGTGTGTGTGTGTGTGTATGTATGTATGTATGTAATACATCCTATTTTCAGCTTAAATCTGTAATATCCTATCTTCTGGTTGAATTTGTGGAAGTGAAATTGGGTTAGTCATAAGAAACTATGTAGATTTGCTGGTTAAAACCAAATGTCCTTTAGGACTGTGCAAACTGGCATTTCTTCAGAAGTTCATGGGAGTGCATTTTGCATGTATCCTCACCACAGAATGCTGTAATATCCCCATCAGTCTCTCTGTCACTCTTTCTCATCTTTCTATCTAACTGTTCCTAAAATGACAAAAAAAGAAATGAAATCTCAGCTTAGTTTATACTTATAGTTCCTTTGCAATTAGTAAAGTTAAACAAATTTTCATATTTCTAAGGGTTTTTGACACACTTTGTGAGTTCCTGGTTTACATCTCTTTTTGTTTCTATCAAATTTTTGGTCTTTCCCTCTCAATTTGTATTAAGAAACCCTTTATCGTTAAAACAATATTGCAAATATTTTCTCCCAGTGTTTCCGTTGTATTTTAATGCTCCTGTATAATGTTGTTGCTTTGCAAAGTTTGTCTTTTTTTTAATGTAGTCAAATGTTCCACTAATTTGTTTCATTGCCTCTAAATTTTTATTCAGACTTAGAAGATTTTGACCCAAGTCAGGTTATATAGTAATTCATCTGCATTTTATCTTATCCTGGAATATTTTGATTTCTTTAGAAAATAAATCCTACATTTATTTTTAATTATTATTTTATATAATGTGAGAAGGGAAATGATTCTATCTTTTTCAAAGTGGCAAACTGATTTGTTTATCTATTTAACTCAGCCCAGGCATTACAAAGTTCCTCAACATCTCAGTGTTTTAAGATTCTACCTTTAGATTCTACAGTTTATTTTTAGTTGAATTTATTTCTATTACATAATTCCTTCTTTATCCTACTTCACTGTATATCTGCATTGCACCAATGCACGTTTCAATTGTAAGGTTTTATATAGTATGTTTAACATTGGGTAAGGCCGATTTCTTCCCCTATATCACAGCTTTCTTTTTAGTATATCCTAATTAGTTTTGTATATTTATTTTTTTGTACATTTTGTATACTGTTATGTTTATCATATTTTATATATTTTATATGTTTATTTTTACATGTAATTTCAGAATCAATTTGTCTAATTATATAAAGGAATTTACTTACATATTGTAGAGATTGCAGTCAAATTATAAATTAACTTATGGGAAGCTAATGTGTATTCTATAAAATTGAAGCATCTTATACAAAAGTAAAATACTTCCCGTTTAAATAATTCTAATTTTATATTTTTCAAGTTTTTTTTAATTTTTTCATTTAGATTTTACACATCTTTTTCTTACATTTATCTCTTAGTATTTTATAGTTGTAGAATATTGATTTTATGTGTTATCTGTTATTGTTTGTATATGTATTGTATATGCTATTTTTTATGTTTGCTGTACTATTGAATTGTTTTATTTTAAATTTAGTTTTTATTACTGAATCTCTAGGGTTTTCTAGTCACAAAACCTTATCATCTGCAAATGGTTTTCCTTTTTGTTTCTGATTCTTATGTCTCTAAATAAGTCATTTTGTCTAAGTAAATTAGCTAACCTCTACTAGTAGGTTGAACATTAGTAATAAGAGTACAATTCATTTTTTAAGATCTTATGGGAAATAAAACTATGCATTAAGTAAAATACTAATTTTAGGATTAAGATTATATAAAATTATCATATTATGTTAAGAAATTAAACACCAGTTACAAATTTTGTATTTTTTTCATCTCAGTAATAAATTATACATTTTGCAAAGGACTTTCCATCTCTATAGAGAAAAAAATGGCTGATTTTTACTCTTAGATGTATGAATACAGTGTGCAGAAAGAGTTAACATATAGCAGACCTGATTTCTATCCTTTGAAAGCCCTGATGAAAAGATTGGGCCTTGGCTGATGCTGAGAACATAGATTTTGGAAGTATTTCTATCACTCTGTTGGATAAGAATGGCTAACTGTGCCTAAAATGTTTGTATAAACAATGTGGTTTATTCTAACCTTTTTCTTTCCTCCTAGGAGACTGCAATTTTGAGAGGTGCTAGGCAGAAGGTACCTCATGACTAGACCCTAACAGAAACCCTAGGTACTAAATCCCTAATGAGCTTCCCTGGTAACAACATTTCACATGTGCTGTCAAAAGCTGTTGCTGAGGGAATTAAGTGCAGCCTATATGATTCCACTGGGAGAGGACTCTTAGAAGCTTTCACACCTGGTTTCCACTGGACATTACCACATGTCCCTTTTCCCTTTAATTATATGCTTTGCATCCTCTTACTGTAATATGTCATAGCCATGAATAAGACAAAATGCTGAGTCCTGTGAGTCCTCCTAGCAAATCATCAAACCAGATGATTCAAATGGTTTTTATATCAATGGATTTCCTAATATGGTGTCAACATCATATACTCAGAATGAATCACATTTGACTAAAATGTATCAGTTTCTTAATGATGTGTTGTATTCTGTTAGTTATATTTTTATAATTTAATCAATATTAATAACTGATATTGGTTCATAATTTTATAACTGTATTAGGTTTAGGTATAAATGTCATACTTACTTTACAAAAATTATTAAATTTTCTTTAATTTTTTGAAATACTCTTCTTTATAAGCTGCAAAAATTTCAAAATCGTTGGGACTATCCAGGCTTTGAAATTTTGATACAATTCTTTGAAATCATCTGGGCTTAATGATTGATTTTGAGGAAGTGTGTTGACAAATTTTTCTTTTCCTAACAGAGAAATGAACTTATTTAAATTTTTTACGTATAGCAAGGTCAACTTGGGCAAATCATATTTTCCTAGGAAATTATAACTTTCAAATCTATAGCAGAGAGATTGTAGGATTTTTTTAAATGCAACATATGTCATGTCACTGCTTACATCCCCCATGTACTTTATTATACATATATCTCAGTTAGGGTAGCTACTAATGGTTCCTTTTGAAATTTTTTACCGAAAATGATTATTTAGTAATTATATATTGTGTTTTTCAATTTAGATAAATTGTTAAAGCAAATATTGTTGATTTTTGCTTCGTCTTTTTTTAATTTTTCTTTTGTTCTTTTTTCTTTTCTCATCTTGTTTAACATGGAAATTTCATTCATTTATAATTTTTATTTTTATTAATAAAATGTTTACAGCTATAAACCTTTTTCTGGCTACATTCTTGAATGTATTGCAGGTGCCCTGATATAGAATGCTTCAATTATCCACAATTTTTATTAAAAAATACTTTTAGAGTATATTTTACTTTTAACCCAATAGTTTAATTTAAAAAGAGAAAGAAAAATCATAGAAGTAGGCCAGTCACAGTGGCTCACACCAGTAATTCCAGCACTTGGGAAGGCTGAGGCAAGAGGATTACTTGAGACCAAGGGTTACAAACTGGCCTGGGCAACATAGTGAGACCCCGTTTCCACAAACCATTTTTGAATATTAGCCAGCTGATTTGGAAGAATGGCTTGAGCCCAAGAGGTCAAGGCTATAGTGAGTCATGACTGCCATTGCACTCCAGCCTAGAAGACAGAGTGAGACCCTGTCTTTAAAAAAATTATAGAAGAAATAATATCAAAGTTTACGTGCTGTTAAAATACATTGCAAATACCAAATATTTTGCTTATTTTAAATTTCTAGACTAAGTACGTACAGCTGTAACAGTGTATATCCTTCACTTCTCACTAAAAGACTTATCAAAGAAGGACTTAAAATTTATGGGAAAACCATGCACTTTGTATTAAAAACTGAGTTTCTTGGCTTCCTTATTTCTATCTGATGGAGGCTAAAGAACTTCAGTAGCTCCCAGGCTATGCTGAAACAAATTAGGAAAAAAAAACAAACAAAAAATATAAAACAGAAATATTCTGTGTATAACACATTCCCCAAAGATGAGACAAATTGGTCTTTCTAAAAATGATATGGTGCAATGGAGACATTTAAGAGCTTGTTAGCAATTCCTACAGGTCCCAAGGGGTTCTAACAGTTCAGAAACAGAACAGAACTTGGTTTAGTATATTTTCAAAGAATTCAAAAGTTTTTGCAAAACTCACTCAGGAAATCTTCAGGGAAAAACAAACTTCACTACTTTTTTATTTTGTAGCTTTCTATATTCTCAAAATAACCTTCAAAACCATTTTATATTGGCTCCAACATCCGACAAATCTGGCAACATTGATAGACGTCATGTCATTCTGACAGTTGGACCTGACTAAACTAAGTTAGTGGCCACAAGTGTCTGTCAATTTTAATTATAGTAAACAGATTTCCCAAAGTGGTAATCACTATGAAGGTTGTTTTGTTTTTGTTTTGTTTTGCCTGTTTTGGCACTCCTTTCTAACAAGTATTCTCTTAGTATTTTTTCTCTTCCCACTCTTTCTTTTTGCAACTTGCCTATGTGCAATCATCACTTGCCCATAGCAGTAACTCATTCATTAACCCTACTACATTCTTCTAATTTACTTCATTGCCCTTCTGCACTTCCTCAGTTCCTCACCAGGCTTCCTGGAAAAATAAATGTGGTAATTGTATGTTTGACATATCATTAATTCTCATAAGCCTTTAATGGTAACCTTTTAAACTTTAATAATGGAAAATTATAGAAGTCAAATAAAACGTGAATGGTGAGATACACTTTCAAATTTATTTTTAAAAGTATGTGAATAAGATTACTGTGAATTTTTTTAACTGTTTTGTCTCTTTGAGAAGAAGTAACAAAAATGAGATTAGAAATATATCAAATGGACATAGGGCAAAGGCATACAAAAGCAGTTAATGTAGTGGAAGAAAGTAATATATCTCTTTTATTTAAGCTTTCCATTCTCCACTTTTACCTTTATTATGAGGAAGTTGACCTTGTGTAGAAAAGGTAAGGGGTAAGAGAACATGAATAAAAGACTATAGAAAATACCAACTGTGCATTTAGTGTCTGTCATTATGTCGACATCAAGTTTTCAAAAATCCTTAAATTGTAATCATAAATTTTAATATGGAAAGATTCTTGGAATATTAGTTTTTTCAAGTAAGTGCATTTGAAATAGATATTACACTTAATAGTAAGAAAGAGTAACACATACCGGTAGCTTTTCATGCTTTTTTTTTTGGCAAAATGTAATTAAGCTCATGGAACTGTAGTGAGGATAAAACGAGTTCAATTATTTAAGGTACTTGGTCCAGTGTTTGGCACAGGGTAAGTGCTAAAAATCTTATATAAACAAATAAACAAAATACATTCTGGAAAGTATGTTAAAACTTTATCTTCTTGGAGATAAATTGCCTTGTCTCCCATATGGCAGTGATATTATCAGATACTGAGTCTCTGAATAGGTAAACTTTAGTTCTAAAAGTCCTTTCTTGTGTTCCTATAATGCTTCAAAGCAAAATATTTGCATTTATTTCTATACTTTAGAAATCTGGGAAAGGAACTACATGTTAAACACAAATCTGTCCTCTGTTTGCTTTAGTTGCCAACAAGTGAGTAAGAATTTAACTCTCTTTTAGGATACAAAATAATATAATTTATACAGTCTTACAAAAGTAGGACATTCCGTCTTTTGCAAAACCATGAATAAACGTGGAAGACATTATGCTAAGTAAAATAAGTCAGGAACTGAACGACAAATATTGTATGATTTTAGCAATATGTGAAATATTAAAAAGTGAAACTCACAAAAGTGAACAAAATGCTGGTTATCAGAGGGTGGTGGAAAGGTGAGAAAAAGGGGAGATGCTGGTCATTCTATTGGACAGGAGGAATGAGATTTAGTGATCCATTGTACAGCATGGTTATCACAGTTAATAATACTTTCATAATTCAAAATTTCTAAAAGTAAATATTCTCACCACAAATAAATTATAAGTAAGTGAGGTGATGGGTTAATTAGTTTGATTTAATTAGTTTACAATGTATAAATATATTGTATCTCAAAAACATAATTACTGTTAATGAAAAATACAAAGCAATAGAATTTAATTATTCTTTATTTGTTAAAAACCCTTATAATTTTCTGTCTTTATCTTGGGTCCTCACTTTTGTAACTGCCTTACACGTGGTAGTGCCATTGAGAGATTAGGAGGTGTTATAGTATAAAAAACATATTACCTTACAATACACAACATAGCATATGGTGGAATATTGAAAGTCAGAGAGATGTGCTCCTGTTTATTTGGAAGAAAGCAAAGAATCATGTTGTGAACTTTTTTGGGGGACATGTGGCCAGGAACTGAGCATTGCCTCTAGAAGTTGAATGTGATCTCTATTCAGAAGTTAGTAGGAATAAGGATGCCTTAGTCATACAACTTTAGGGAAATAAATCTTGCCAATAGTCAATGTGTTTTGATAGTACCCTGAGGCACCAATGTGAATTGGGACCCCAGATGACATATTTATTTTTATCTGGTGGTCCTGAGCACTAATTACCTTTACTATAACTCCTGCCCTGTGGAAACTGTGAAATAAATTTATTTTAAGCCACTAGACTTGTGGTAATTTGTTATTCAGAAAGAAGAAACTAACAAAATCACTATTCTGTGATGATGTGGTAACTAAAAACCAGTTAGTTGCTTTTTCCTTTGCCAATGATTTTTACTGTTAGTTATTATCAAAACATTATCTTTTATAGATTTGTTTATCAAACTTTAACACAGAATTAAGGGGCTATTGAAGGAATAACAGAAAATTAATCATTTTATTTTAATTGTGCATTGCAATGTAATTCTGACATAACATTGTTGCTGCATATGCAGATATTGATCATCTAAATTCAAACTGTATATTGGCAAGTTAATTATATAAAATATGTATATGTTATTTGACAGAGACTAACTGTTCCTACTATGTTTGTAGCTATTTTCAGTGATGTTAATGATGTTCGTGTGGATATTCTTAAAATTTCATCTATTTAAAAATCTTGGCAAAAAGAAAGACAAGATGTTGTGTTATAAAGTTTAATATTGTGATGATAAAAGATGTGCTTATTAATATTCACCACGATGACAGAGATTAATGGAGGAGTGCAGCTCACTCAAAATTATCATAACCTTGTATAATCTAAAATGCAACCAATAAAAATATACTGCCTTTATGGTTGAAATCATGCTACTTTACTCCTGATTTCAGAGCATAGCTCTGCCAATGACTGTCTGATGTTTGTATTTTGCCTCAAGTATGACCATGGGGAAGCTAATCATTGATGAGCTTCCATATGTATGTTATTATGCATTAATAGATGATTTTCTGTTTGAAGAATAAAGAGAAGTGGCACATTTTTAAGAATAAAAGATAAAATTTTCACAACATAATATAGTTTTATCACATTCATTATCAGGAAGATTCACACTAAACACAACAATCTAGGTACTATTCTATATATCTGATCAAAATATTAGAGATACATCAAAAGTGAGGTCCTGAGAAACTACTTATTGCTTTTCATAGACAAATTTGATAAGTAAATATTTCTTTATATATATATATATATATAATTGCACTTTAGGTTCTGGAGTACATGTGCAGAACATGCAGGATTGTTGCATAGGTACATACATAGCAAGGTGGTTTGCTGCCTCCATCCCCCTGTCACCTATATCTGGCATTTCTACCCAGATATTAAACATTAAGTATAAAGAGTTACCCCTCCCCAACTCTTTACCCTGGCTGTCCCTCCCCTAGTGCCCCCCAACAGGCCCCAGTGTGTGATGCTCCCCTCCCTGTGTCCATGTGTTCTCATTGTTCAACGCCCACCCATGAGTGAGAACATGTGGTGTTTGATTTTCTGTTCTTGTGTCCATTTGCTGAGAATAATGTTTCCAGATTCATCCATGTCCCTACAAAGGACACAAACTCATCGTTTTTTATGGCTGAATAGTATTTCATGGTATATATGTGCCCTATTTTCCCTGTCCAGTCTATCATTAATGGCTGTTTGGGTTGGTTCCAAGTCTTTGCTATTGTAAACAGTACCACAATGAATATATGTGTGCATGTGTCTTTATAATATTTTTATAAGAGATTTATCTTCATTGACTAATAATATATAAAGAAAAATTATAGAACAAATAAACACAAATACTTGATAAAGTATATTGTTGTTATTCAAACATTAGCAATTTCCCAATGTCCTAATTGAGAGAATGAAAGGTACCTGAGATTTTTGATATTTTTCTTATTCATTATTCTATTTCACAGTCCCAAATAATAACAGGAAAAATCGAATTAGATGGTGTTACATGCTATATGATGTTCTTTTATGCTCTTCCACTTGCTACCTATAAACTTAGTCAAATTGCATTTGTGTGAAAAATGTTATTGTTTTACATTGTTTTCAAATCCATTTAATGTCTGCCTTAACAAAAGGCAGCTGAATTCTCATATCTGTTTTTCATTAAATTTGTTACAATAAGTTGACTGAGGTATATAAAGGAAATCAAGTTGCATGTAAATATGTAGTTGGAAAGAAAGAAGGAGTACTTTAATGGTCTTTTTGGCTAATTGTAGGTAGTGTTCTTTAATAAGAGGTGAAAGCTATTTAAAGGTTAGTTTAGAAATGGAAACTGAAAAATATCAAAATTCTATATTCTGTTACATTAGAATCAATTGACCTATGAAGAACCTTGAATGAATCTTTTATTCATACGTAATTTTATAGCATTATGCATTTGTCATTTGGAAAACATGAGTTCACTGATTTATGAACATCTTTCAAATGTAGCCAAATTTCATTTTACAATATCAAAAATTAACATTTTTAATATAATTATTCATTTAGGTAGAATATTCCTTTATGTATTCAGAGGCCATCAAGTTCATAGTGATGGAAATAAAACTCTAAAATTCTAATTTTTGTTTTATAAAAGTTTAAAAGTTTATTTTCCACATAAATTGTCAGTTGTCTTCTGTGACAGGCTTATTTTGCTCATTTTTGCGGAAACATCTTTCAAATACCAAGACATGAATTAGCATAATTTGTCTCTAAGTCATTGTCCTTAGTAAAAATTCTGGTCTAAGAAATAAATGGTTAGTTTTGCTGGCTACTCAAAGAAAACACTGATGTTCCTTGAGACAGCCATCATATTTTGGTAAAGGCTCACTTGTTTCAAGTGTACATTTCCTTTTGTCAAGGAGATTGTTAAAAATAGATGTATGTGCATTAAGGATCAAGTTTTTGTTTATAAATACTGTTTTCTAAACATTTAAAGATATTCTTAAGCTAAACCAATACTGGATTATATGGCAGTGCATGGCAATGCATTTTATTACTAACTACAATACAGTAGTAAGTAATAAAATGTGGAGACACTGTCTTGCTATCTTAAAAGTCACTGGAAGTTTATCTACCATTACTTTTCACAATCAGTATGCTTACTGACACAATAAAAAGGCAGATAACATCTTAGAATTATTATAAAAATAGGTTGTATTTCCTTGACAGCTCCCTCCCCAAAAGGACCAGAGAATTCTCCAAGGATTTAGGGACAATAATTTAAGAATTAATATTTTAAAGAGAGTCCCATTTGCTTCAGAGCCGTGATTTTGTCACAGGAGATTTGATAAGGCTGGAAGTCTTGTGCTTCTAATCCAGTTTCCACAATTCCCCTTTGCATCTTCCTCCTCTAGAGCACTCCCTGCAGGATTAGGTCACTTAGCTAATCCAGCTTACTGGGTTCACTTTACAGACATCCAAGGTGAGTTTAGGTATCTAAAGAAGCCATGCCACCATTTTTTGCCCTTATAGTCCTGTTCACAGGAAAAAAAAATCTGATGTTCACAAAATACCAATGTCCTGGAAAATTACTGTAATGGAACTTGAGCTGATACTTGGAAAATAAGCATATTATGTCAACATCAAATAGAAAATGCCTATTTTAGGTATAATTTTAAAAGTAAGTGAAATCTTACTAAGGCTTCTAGCTACAAAGTATTCTATTATGCATTGGTCATCTAAAGACAATACAAGATTACACAGAATTACTCTATGTTTCTTTCTATTGTATTAGCATATAGATAATACACAGAAAAGAATAGAAATAAGGTTAACATGGAATGGAGAGTTAGTAAGGGAATTTAAAAATACACTCTCATGAAAAATGTAAATTATATTGTGACTTTTCTCCTGTTTCCTAACAAAGGTAAAAATGCAGTGTTTTACAAATATTTGATTTAAAAAGTTGTTTATGTGGAATGCATAAAGGGAAGAAAACAGTGAACTCAAAGAGACCAGTTAGAATTTTTGATTTCATATTGACTTGCGCATGAGAAGAATCTCCTTAGGTGGCAAACTGTGTTCTTCCACGGGTGTATAAAAACCAGTGCATATTTAACCTGTTTAAGCATGAATTTAAATACAAATACAATCTAACTGTATAGAGTTTTCTACATCATAGGAAAATGAACTGTTTTATAATACAAACTTACAGTCTCTGGCAAAACAATTCTTGCTGCAAAATTTGTTAATCCATAATGTAAAATTGGCAATATATTAAGGGCATGATTGTTTGCTTATCCTTGTGTATACATTATTTGTGTTTCTTTCATTAAAAATCAAGTTTCTCTACCAACAAATTCTAAGTTTTAGTGTTGTTAATGTCCTCTTCCAAGTCTCTAAACTTTTGTAATTTCAGCTCGTTTTTGTGTTTGCTCAGCCCTAGGGTTTTTAATTGCATCCTACATTTGCTACATCCATGATATATTAATGTTCAAATTTTGCCTTTTATTTCCTTAAACTCTTTTCACAATATTTACATTAAATCATTTCTGACAAATAATACTGTAGGTTTTATCTCCTCATGGAATAAGTATTTGTTGTCAGATGATGGGTTTCAGGGATATCAAAGGAATCTTGTCAGATGACTGAAGAGCAAAAATACTGAACCTGACTAATAGTGGATGGCTTTTAATCTTTGAATATTACACATTGTATGGTTGAATAAAAATATCACATTTACTTATCTATATGTACAACTATCACATATTCATAATAATCAAATTAATAACAAAGTATATGGCTACAGTACCATAGTCCCTCTTAAGGATGTCTTGAAGGACTATGGTTAAAGAATTGATTCTCAATGGGCAGATCTTCAAGCAGTATACATGGGTTTTCACATTTTAAACACAGAGATGTATGAAGCACAAACACTTTCTGTGACAATATGGGTGTCCCATGGGAACGTCAACTAAAAACATTACAGAGGTGTCTCTCAACAATTAAGTTGAAAAACTGAATCATTCTTCAGCTATGAGGCAGTCTCTTTTCTCAAGTACCCCAGTATTTGCTCAATGGGTCAGTCTGCAACGTATCCTTGGTAGCATGGATAGCGGCAGTGCATAGACTTAAAATTTTGAAGTTCTGTTAACCAAAGCATAGCTGCTTACAGCTTATTCTGAGTGCCTCGTTACCAATAGATATCAGATATCAATTCTGCATTTTGGAAGCTCTTGCTTCCTACTGATAAATATTTCTACCAGAGAATATCTCAGTAGTTTTATTGAATTGGAATGCTTTTTGACAAACCTCAATTATATTTTTCATCCAGCTTTATTTTGTGTGTATTGATTTTAACCACCTCTAATATTTCATTGATATATACATATATAAATTTATGTAATTTTAAGTATAACAACTGAACACAATCTTGATCTCTAATTATCTATATATACCCAAGAAATCAGTTTGACTAAAAAATTGAATTTAGCCAAACAACTAGTTATTTTCAGAATAATTGATTAACAAACACTTGTTAATGTGTGTTAATTAAATTTGTGTTTAGACTTGTAAAGAAAAAAATGCCTTAAGAATGTATGTGGAAACTCAATATTCTTAGTCACATAACTTTCTAGCAGTTAAGCGTTTTAAATATAGATATAGACACATTTTCATCCATCATAATAATTATAATTTAGCTCCAGATGGAGTAACACAGTTTATATATTTATATTTATTATTCACAAAGTTTGGTTATTACTGTTTCTAATTTTCTGCTGAGGAGACTGAGCCTTGACTGTGTGGTGTACTAGCTAGGGTCAAAGTTGTTAGGTGGCAGAGACAAGATCTGAACCCAAACTTGTATGCATCAATGTCTATGTAACTGGCCAAACTATGATTTCTCTACCAGTACCCCAACAGCCCATCCACAAATTAAAGGAACTCAACAAAAAGGATTCAAGTGTGTATACTTGCTAATATTACTGTTATTTCTAGATATGTTTTTGTATTTTTAATGTGTTAATTAATGTTATATGTAAACTTTATTAGTAGAAAGAATTTCTTTTTCTAAAAAATAAGATTTAAAAATGTCACCATGTTTAGGTACATTCTTCAAATAATTTTGGTTAGTTAATTCTGAAACATTCAGAAGAAAATCATCCTTAAAATTTTTCTAAATAAAAAATTTAATAATTGAACGTAGAAAATTATTCTGACATTGTTTCACTTAAAATGTAATCAAGTACTTTTCCCCTTTATTGTGGGAAATCATAAGTAAGAATTCTGTGGAATAAACTTTCTCAATAATATAAAATTGTTGACTGATATATCTCATTGTGTAAATCACTACTTGGATTTCTTATGCTTTAATACTGTGTAAGTTAACTTGTGAAGTACTTATAAAATATCTGGAAAAATTAAATACCACTCAAAAACTAAAGTGATTCTGCCTTGGGCTTATTACTAAAGAGCAGATAGGATACTAGATTTTCACTGAGACAAAATGAGAAGTAATCCTAAACCTCTTTAACACACAAAAAGATTATGGGAGTATTAATACCTAGCAGGTAGTGTAACTTACCCTTTTAGATGTGGATGGTAACTATTTTTTCCTTCTTACTGAGTAGTGCCAACATTCAGAAATATATGAGGCAAGAGACCCTAATGTGGCTTGAGAAACATTAGAAAGTAATTAACTTTCCCTTTATTCAAATAAACCACAAAAGCCAGTTAGTTCAATTTATATAATAAGGAACATATTCCTTTATTTTAAGGCATTAGTCGCTTTGAAAATGCTTGCCTGACTGGTTAAATTATTTATTCAAATGTAAATTATCAAATTCTTTCTAATATTATACCTCATTGAGAGCAGCCAAGGGAGAGAAAAACAAATTGATTTCCCTAAACATCTTAGGGAAGGAGGAAGGAAATTAGAAGCCAGACACTGAAGTCGTCAGGATGTATATGCTGGAAGGCAAAATGTCAAGTAGAGAGGTTAGAAGACTGTGTTTAGAGACATGTGGTTGAACTAGCTAGATATAAAAAATCTACAGTCCCTTTAATCTCTACAAGAAAAGAGCTTATCAGAGCTCCACCAAGACGACAGAATAGGAACAGTTCCAGAGAGCAGTTCCCAAGCGTGAGTGATGCAGAGGGTGAGTGATTGCTGCATTTCCAGCCGAGGTACCAGGTGCATCTTGATGGGACTGGTTGGAGAGTGGGTGTAATCCAAGGAGGTTGAGCTGAGGCAGGGTGGGGCACTGTCTCACCGGGGAAGTGCAGCAGACTGGAGGACCATCCCCCACCCAAGAGAGCCATCAGGGGCTTATCCAGACACTCTGGCAATCCAGATCAGATACTGTGCTTCTCCTGCAGTCTTTACATCCACAGACCAGGAGATTCCTGCCAGCTGACAAGGGCCACATGTTTCCAGCACAAAAATATGCATAAATATGGGTGGCCATGTTAACTGGTGCCTGGAATGCATGCAAGACAGAGCTGCACGTTCCCCTGAAAAAAGAGGGGGCTGAGGGCAGGGAGCCAGGTGATCTGGCTCAGCAGATCCCACCTCCACAAAGACCAGCAATCCGAAATGTACTGGCTTGAGAGTTTCACAGCCAGGACAGCAGTTTGAGCTTGACCTGGGATAGCCGAGTTCTGTGGGGGGAAAGGCATCTGCCATTACTGAGGGAGTCCACCATTACCAAGGCTGTTCACCATTACTGAGGCAGTTCTAAGCTTACCTTAAAAAAAAAAAAAAAAAAAAAGGACATTTACACAGCAGCTGGACAGAGCCTGAGGCAGTTCAGCAAAGCCTCTGCAGGCAGACTGTGACCAGACTCCCTCCTCGCTGGGCAGGGCATCTCTGAAAAAAGGTGGCAGCACATCAGTGACTTATAAATAAAATCCCACCTTACTGGGACAGAGCACCTGAGAAAGGGGGTGGTTGTAAGTTCTGCTGTCACAGACTTAAATGTCCCTGCCCAGCAGCTCTGAACAGAACAACCAAGCTCCCAGAACAGCACTTGAGCTCTGATAAGGGATAGACTGCTTCCTCTAGTGGTTCCATGACCCCCGTATATCCAAAGAGGCACCTCATAAAGGAGAGCTCTGGCTGACATCTAGTGGGTACCCTTCTGGGATGAAGATACTAGAAGGAACAGGGAGCAACCCTTACTGTTCTGCAGTCCCCACTGATGATTACCAGTCAAGCAGGGTCTGGAGTAGACCTCCAGCAGTCCTGCAGCAGAGGGTTCTGTTAGAAGGAAAACTAAAAAAACAGAAAGAAATAATTTCAACATCAACAGAAAGGATATCCACTCAGAGACCCCATCGGAAAGTCACCAACTTCAAAGACCAAAGGTAGATAAATCCATGAAGATGGGAAGAAACCAGCAAAAAAAAAAAGATGAAATCACCAAAAACCAGAATGCCTCTACTTCTTAAAGAGATCACAACTCCTTTACTAGCAAGGGAATAAAACAAGATGGAGAATGAGTTTGATGAATTGATGGAAGCAGGCTTCAGAAGCTAGGTAAATAACAAACTTCTCTGAGCTAAAGGAACATGTTCTAACCAAATTCAACAAAACTAAGAACCTTGAAAAAAGGATAGATGAAAGGGTAACTAGAATAACCAGCTTAGAGAAGAACACAAAAGACTTGATGGAGGTGAAAAACATAGCACAAGAACTTCGCTAAGCATACAAGTTTCAATAGCCAAATCCACCAAGCAGAAGAAAGGATATCAGAGATTAAAGACCAACTCAATAAAATAAAAGGAGAAGGCAAGATTAGAGAAAAAAGTATGAAAAGCAATGAACAAAACCTCTGAGAAATATGGGATTATGTGGAAAGACCTAATCTACTTTGATCAATTGTACCTAAATGTGACAGGGAGAACAAATCCAAACTGGAAAACACTCTTCGGGATATTATCCAGGAGAATTTCCCCAACCTAGCAAGGCAGGCCATCATTCAAATCCAGGAAATAAAGAGAACACCACAAAGATATTCAAGAAGAGCAACCCCAAGACACATAATCATCAGATTCACCAGGGTTGAAATGAAGGAAAAAAATGCTAAGGGCAGCAAGAGAGAAAGGTCAAGTTACCCACAAAGGGAAACCCATCAGACTCATAGTGGAACTCTCAGCAGAAATCCTATAAGCCAGAAGAGAGTGGGGGCCAATATTCAACATCCGTAAAGAAAAGAAAGAACTTTCAACCCAGGATTTCATAACAGCCAAACTAAGCTTCATAAATGAAGAAGAAATAAAATCCATTATGGACAAGCAAATGCTGAGAGATTGCATCATCACCAGGCCAGCCTTGCAAAAGCTCCTGAAGGAAGAACTAAACATGAAAATGAATAAACAATACCAGCCACTGCAAAAGTATACCAAACGGTAAAGACCATGGACACAATGAAGAAACTGCATCAACTTATGGGCAAAACAACCAGCTAGTGTCAAAATGGCAGGATTAAACTCACATATAACAATATTAACCTTAAATATAAACAGGTTAATGCCACAATCAAAAGGCAGACTGGCAAATTGGATAAAAAGTCAAGACTTATTGGTGTGCTGTATTCAGGAGACCCATCTCATGTGCAAAGACACACACAGACTGAAACATACCATAATCTCTGGGACACATTTAAAGCAGTGTCTAGAGGGAAATTTATAGCACTAAATGTCCATATGAGAAGTGATAAAAGATCTAAAATCAACATCCTATCATCAAAATTAAAACAACTAGAGAAGAGAGATCAAACAAATTCAAAAGCTAGCAGAAGACAAGAAATAACTA
The DNA here is from genome assembly GCF_001604975.1 of Cebus imitator. Taxonomy (NCBI): domain Eukaryota; kingdom Metazoa; phylum Chordata; class Mammalia; order Primates; family Cebidae; genus Cebus; species Cebus imitator. The sequence continues at coordinate 719,723 of NW_016107817.1, read as the reverse complement.
AGATCAGAGCAGAACTGAAGGACAGAGAGACACATAAAACCCTTCAAAAAATCAATAAATCCAGGAGCTGGTTTTTTGAAAAGCTCAACAAAATAGACCACTAGCCAGACTAATAAAAAAGAAAAGAGAGAAGAATCAAATAGATGCAATAAAAAATGATAAAGGAGCTATCATCACCAATTCCACAGAAATACAAACTACTAATCACTGATACAAAATACTACTACTAATCTCTGATACAGCAATTACTACAAACACATCTATTCCAGTAAATATAAAAGAAATGAATAAATTCCTAGACACTTACACCTCTGAAGACTAAATCAGAAAGAAGTTGAATCCCTGAATAGAACAATAACAAGGTATGAAGTAGAGGCAGCAATTAATAGCCTACCAACCAAAAAAAGTCCAGGACCAGGTGGGTTTATAGCAAAATTCTATCAGACGTACAAAGAGGACCTGGTACTATTTCTTCTGAAACAATTCCAAGCAATACATAAAGAGGGAATCCTCCTTAACTCATTACCAAAACCTGACAGAGATATTATAAAAAAGAAAATTTAAGGCCCATAACCATGAGGAACATCAATGCAAAATCTTCAATAAAATACTATCAAACTGAATGCAACAGCACATTAAAAAGCATATCTATCACGATCAAGTAGGCTTCATCCCAGGGTTGCAAGACTGGTTCAACATATGCAAATCTAAAAACATAATCTATCACATAAACAGAACCAAAAACAAAACCACATGATTATCTCAATAGATGCAGAAAAGGCCTTCAACAAAATTCAACAGCCCTTTATGCTAAAAACTCTTAATAAACTAGGTATCGATGGAACATATCTCAAAATAATAAAAGCTATTTATGACAGACCCACAGTCAATATCACAATGAACACATAAAAACTGGAAGCATTCCCTTTGAAAACCTGCACTAGAAAGGGGTGCCCTCTCTCACCATTCCTATTAAACATAGAATTAGAAATTCTAGCCAGAACAATCAAGCAAGAAAAAGAAATAAAGGATATCAATTAGGAAAAGAGGAAGTCAAATTGTCACTATTTGCAGAAGATGTGATTGCATATGTAGAAGACCCCATCATGTGAGCCCAAAATCTCCTTAAGATGATATTCAACTTCAACGAAGTCTCAGGATACTAAATCAATGTGCAAAAATTGCAAGCATTCCTGTACACTGATAACAAACAGTGAGCCAAATCATGAGTGAAGTCCCATTCACAATTGCTACAAAGAGAATAAAATACCTATAAATACAACTAACAAAGGACATGAAGGACCTCTTCAAGGAGAATTACAAACTACTGCCCAAGAAAATAAGAGAGGACACAAACAGATGGAAAAACATTCCATGCTTATGGGTAGGAAGAATCAATTTCATGAAATGGTCATACTATCCAAAGTAATTTAAAGATTCAATGCTGTCCCCATGAACCTACCATTGACCTTCTTCACAGACCAGGAAAAAACACCAAAAGAGAGCCCACATAGCCAAGATAATCCTAAGCAAAACAAAAGAAAACAAAACAAAAAACCTGGAGGCATCACAATACCTGATTTCAAAATATACTACAAGGCTACAGTAATCAAAACAGTGTGGTGCTGGTACCAAAACAGGGATATAGACCAATGGTACAGAACAGAGGGCTCTGAAGTAACAACAGAGTAACACCACACATCTACAACCATCTGATCTTTGACTAACCTGACAAAAACAAGCAATGGGGAAAGGATTTCCTATTTAATAAATGGTACTGGGAAAACTGACTAGCCATGTGCAGAAAGCTGAAATTGGTCCCCTTCCTGACACCTTACACTGAAATTAACTCCAGATGGATTAAAGATTTAAACATAAGACCTAACATCATAAAAACCCTAGAAGAAAACCTAGGCAATACCATTCAGGACATAGGCATAGGCAAGGACTTCATGACTAAAACACCAAAAGCAATGACAACAAAAGCCAAAATAGACAAATGGGATCTAATTAAACTCCAGAGCTTCTGCACAGCAAAAGAAACAATCATTAGAGTGAACTAGCAACAAGCAGAATGGGAAAAAATTTTTGCAAGCTACCCATATGACAAAGGGCTAATATCCAGAATCTACAAAGAACTAAAACAAATATATAGGAAAAAAACAAATGACCTCATCCAAAAGTCATCAAAGGATATGAACAGACACCTTTCAAAAGAATACATTTATGTGGCAAAAAATAGGAAAACATGTTCATCATCACTGGCTATTAACAAATACAAATCAAAACAACATTAAGATATCATCCCAGTCAAATTAGAATGGTGATCATCAAAAAATCTGGAGACAATAGATGCTGGAGATGATGTGGAGAAATAGGAGCACTTTTACACTGTTGGTGGGAGTGTAAATTAGTTCAACCATTGTGGAAAACAGTGTGGCGATTTCTCAAGGACCTAGAAATAGAAATATCATTTGACCTAGCAATCCCATTATGGGCTATATACCCAAAGGATTATAAATTGTTCTATTATAAAGACATATGCACACGTATGTTCATTGTGGCACTGTTTACAATAGGAAAGGCTTGGAGCCAACCCAAATGCCCATCGATGATAGACTGCATAAAGAAAATGTGGCACATATACATCATGGAATACTATGCAGCCATAAAAAAGGATGAGTTTGGGTCCTTTGTAGGGACATGGATGAATCTGGAAACCATCATTCTCAGCAAACTGACACAAGAACAGAAAACCAAACACTGCAAGTTCTCGCTCATAAGTGGGTGTTGAACAATGAGAACACATGGACACAGGGAGGGGAACATCACACACTGGGGTCTGTTGTGGGAGGAAGCTAGGGAAGGAATAGCAGGGGTGGGGAGATTGGGAAGGGATTACATTAGGAGAAATATCAAATATAGGTGACAGGGGATGAAGATAGCAAACCACCATGGCATGTCTAAAGCTATGAAACAATCCTGCAAGATCTGCACGTGTACCGCTGAACTTAAAGTAAAATAAATAAATAAAAAGAAAGGAGCTTGTCTAATTAGAATTTGTAAAACTGTATCATTTGGAAGTGTTTGACATCCCACAAAAGCAAAACCATATACTAACAAACAAGCAAACAACAAAACAAATGCAGACCATCTTCTGAAGAGAGAAACTAAACCAAAACATGATTTACATAATGTATCCTGTAAATGCTGTATGAAAATAAATGATACCAGTGGCTGGTAGAGTACTAAGTACATCCAAATATCTTATTTAATTCACATAAACCCCATTAAGATTATAAAAATTATCTTCGTATTTACAGAAAAAGAGATTTCCTCTTACAAGTTTAGCTTATTGTTGGTAATCAAGAAGTCAGTTGGTGGCAGAGCTAAGGTCCAAGTTTTCATCTGTTGAACTCTAGAATTTCTTTTCCCTCTACCTCATTCTGAAATAAAGCTTTATCATTAAGATAGTTATCCTTATTTAACACAATTTTAATAGCAAGATGATTTTATATCTAGCTAATTAAATTTATTATGCTAAGAAAATTACAAAAAAATTAGATCTGAGGGACTGAAAGCATTTATATTTGAGTAAACATTAGATATGTTCCTATTAGCATTAAAGATTTGCTTCTTTTAAAATAGTAAATAATTCTGTTAAAAATCTTAAGTATATTCCTGTTTATAAATTTGGTTAATAATGATGACACACAGCAAACTTTTTAAATATTCAATTTTCCTATAAAATGGGCCCTGTCAACTTTTGTAACTCTATTTTAATGTACTGTTGGGTATTATGCAGGCTTACATGGGATCCACAACCCAGAGGCACATATAAAGAACATCAGGTCTAGGAAAAGCCAGCCACTCCTCCTCCTGCCCTGTAAAAATACACACTATTTCATAAAGAGAAAAGCAGTCAAGGCAGGGAAATGAATGTGAGCTTTCAAGTCTGGTAGTATTTGGATTCAATCTTAACCTGGGCCACATCCAACTGTGTGGCCCTGGCTCTATCTTTGTACTTCAATGGAATTCAATATTTCTGTTCTTATCTGTCAAGTAAAAGCAGTAATTCTTGACCACCAGTCCCCCAAAGCACATGGACACCAGCAGTTGTTTTGCAGGTCTGAGATTCAACTAGTAAGCTAACTTTATACCTGGTAGATACTATGTCCTCATACTGTCATTCCCTACTAACTATTGAGTTTTTTAAGACGTTTGGGCTTGTTTTTTCATTTTACTTCATTATAAATTCCAATATTCCTATATCCTCTATTCACTAGCGAGTTAGAGGGATAATGACTTTGTGTGCTCGTAAATATATGATTGTGGGTATTTGTGTGTGTGTGTGTGTGTGTGTGTGTGTGTGTGCATGTCAGTCAGCAAGAGATACAGATAAATAAGAAGAGAGGAGTGTGGAGGAAGAAAACAGATACATAAATAAGATTTTTTTTAGGATTAAAGAATGGACATTTGCTTATTAAAGCAAAATAAATTTTTATAATGACATTGATCTATTAACACCTGAAAAAATATAGCTAAATTTATTTCAGTTGTTTGAAATTTTTTTCTAGAACTCTGTTACCAAATGTAAGTCAGAGATGGGAAAACTGAAATAGAAAATAATTCATTAAATTTTTATTCTCTAGTCGTTATGTCTTTATAGCTAAAATAAATAAATTTAAACTTAGGAGAATGTGTATATATTTCGCATATTAGCAACATGAATATTTAAGGGTTAATGCAGAAATTTTGCATACTGAAATATTTGCAGAAACAATCGACGTGTTAAAAAAGACATAGCAAACACAGAGTGTTTGCATAAAGGATATAATGCAAATTAACTTTCATCAAAAATGTTACAAGTCTGTTTATTTTAAACTGTGAAACACAGTCTAATCATCTCTTCATACATTTGCAGAAGCTTTTTGGTTAAATTAGGAAGATCAATGTGATGATGAGGCTGTTGATGCAGGTTAAGAGACGTCCTGGCACAGTTGCCTTACCTCTTTCTTGGTAGCTTTCTTGGGAAGAGATGCCTTTCACCTCACACATGTTTGTTATCCAATCAACCCTCAGCATCTGCTATAGCAGATGGGTTCTACCACACACCTGGAACCATGAAGCAAGTGTAACCAGTGCCTTCCTCACCTTTGTGTGGATTTAGTCATGCTTTACTAGTTAGCATGAGTTCATCCAGAAAATATTTATTGAGCATCTGACACATGGAAGACTGGTAGCTGAAGAGTTGAAAGCAGATCTGAGACCTAACCTCAAGAATCTTGTCCAAATTTACATGTAAATTCTGTGATTTTTTTCATTAGATTTATCTCTGATATGATAATCCAGATACTTTATGCTATAGTACTTTTATTTTCATTTGATATTTTTTCTTTTATGTCCACATTCTTTTATCTTTATGTATGTATTCTTTTTATTTACACTCTCCTTAGGTGCCTGTTATTCTTTATCAGCTATCCAATCTCCAACCTTTACTGAACCTTCAGCTTTTATTTCCCTTCCTAGGTGTATTATCAACTCTAAGGGTTTCTTAGTGATTTTAAATTATCTAAAAATGTTTTTTTTCCCAACATGCACATGCAATATCTTGATCCAAAAATATCTGATTGAGTAGGTGTCAGGTGGGCCATAGTAGTCATGTGTATTCTGTCTAGTGTTTACACACACCGCTAACACTGAACACTTAATCACTGATTTTAAAAAATGACCTCAAGACTATGATGGTATTCCTTTTCCTTGAACATTAGGAATGACATTTCCCATGGTCGAAGCAGCAGGAAAAATATGACATGACTTCATGGTAGTAGCCTTGCACATTACTATGTCATAAAGGTATGAAGGAGGATTTTATATGGAAGGTTTTGGTCTAATATGCATAAAACTGAGGCTGAGGCAGGCAGATCATGAGAACAAGAAATTGAGACCATTCTGGCCAACATGGTGAAACCCCATCTCTACGAAAAATACACAAATTAGCTGGGTGCGGTGGTATATATGTATGCATATATACACATTTATATTAATATATAATATATGATATATATCATATACATGTAAAATAAATATATAAATGTAAATATAAACATATATAAATGTGTGTGCATATATACACACACATATAGCTGTGCTCTCTAGAAGCTTTAGGCTAAAAATATTCACTGATTTGTACTGTTTTGATATCTATGCACAATTTATAAAAAAAGACCAGCTTATTAGTTTTGCTTTTGTGAAATAAGTAAAATAACCCACTAAGTAAATAACCCACATATCTTTGACAAATAAGAATCATTAGACTATTTAACTGAGCAAATAATTTAAAAATTTTAGAAAGAGCACAAATTAACCAATATTTCTGATCTCTTTTATCTACAGAAAATGTGTGCTAATATTACCCTCTCCCTTTCTATTCATCTCCACCTCCTTTAATTGCTTCTTATATACTGAGGCTGAAGAATCCAAGTATCCAGTACTTACAAAATTATACACAGTACTGTCCCTCATACATTAGAGTACTATGAAACTTCAGCTAAATACATTTGAAGGGAAAATATCACATTTTAATAATTTTGATTTGTCACATACTTTTTATTTTATCCTTTTCAATTATTATCTTTAGGTCATGAGCTTATTCCTCCCACAGGAAGATGAAAGCATATTACTTCTTTCATGATTTGCCTGGAAGCTATTGCACACATACCATGATATGTCAGCAGTGAAAGCCAGGCAGAAAATGAGTAGACAAGAATCACAATGATCTCCACAATTACTTTATAAAAGAGAAACTGTTGACAGCCTACATACTGATGAACTTAATATTTACTTCTGATATTTTAGACTATGCTTCAGAGAGGACTTAAATATTTAGCAGATGTTTTACTTTAGTCATGCAATTTTGTTCTAAAGGCAATAATATGGTATTCTAAAAACAGCATATTTATTTGTTGTAAATTTGAAATGTTTGGATTTTCTGACATACTGACAATATATCATTGCTGAAACAAAGCAAAACACAAAACATCAACGGAAATATCACACAAAAAGGAATAATGGGTTTGTCATCTGAAGCTCAGCAAGATTTTATGACTAAAACATTTCAAGAAATCAATCAGTCTTGCCATGTTTTTACACACCCCAAGGTCTGATTACTAGACTGAAGCGTGCTTTCCTAATAGATTTGCTGCCTCTCGTACATCTTTTATCTGTTTCCCCAATCATGCCTACTAATATTCTCTACCACAGTCAGGCCTTTTCAGTTAAAAGTAGATGATCTGAAGAAGACACAATAAAATCTCTTACCTGCCCAGCACTGCCACTTCCTCATCAGGGTATCCTCACAAAGATGTTCTCCTCCTCTCCTTTTGCACTCTCTGGTTTGGCCTAGTATGTCTACTTCAGGCACACATGTTACAGCACTGCAGATTCTTCTTTGCCAGTCACTGTGCTGTGATATCAGAAAAATAATCTGCTTATTTGACTCACTCTGAGATACATGTAAACCAAAGTAAGTCTAATGAAATCTAATATATTTATAATACTATTTGTGATATACATGTGTCTAGGTGAGAAAAACAATTGACTTTTTCATGAAAGCAGATAGCCTAAGCATCACCTTTAACTACCAAATATCCCTTGAAAACATCTAAAAAGTCTTTCCAGATAACTCAGCAAATACTTAATTTATTTTCCCGTTTTTTTTTTTGGTATTTTTTTAAGTTTCCTCTTTTATATATAAACTCCCATATTACACCAGAATAGAGATAATTTATAAAACTATTTATAGGCAATGAAATTGAACATGTAAATGTATAATGGGTACAGGGGAAGTATACGTAAGATAGAAAATATCAGGAGGGCAGACATTATAATAGCCTAAAATAGGGCTGCAAATTTAGCTCTGCACTTTTCTGTTATCTTTGGAAATGAATTGAGATTTTAAATGTGCCTTTATTATTCTGATGCATCACAAATGAGGCTGTTTATATATTTATAGGAGCTCCAACCATCAAACATGCATTACAAACAAGAGCAGATTCAATAACCATTAAAAATCTTAGTCTGCAAGTTTGCTTTCACAAATATGTGTTATTTTTATAATCAAGATATAACTAAGTAGTCAAGTTTTAAAGAATAAAATTTCTTTAAGCAAATAATAATTTAATTTATTAGCATTATCATTCAATAGCTGTGGCAAATAATTCATAATTCATAGTTAAAGCTAAGATTTCATAAATTATAAATAATAACTTTGGAATTTAGGACATAAGTTATGTTTGTAATGACTAATATTAAGGTTATAGCTCTAGAATTGCAATGAATTATCATTGAAACAGGATCACTAGTATGAGAAAGCATAATTCATACTTGTCTTATGAGTATTTGTGCTCCAATATGCTCTTCCCACTACAGAAATACTCGCATTAAGTTGATTTGAGGAAAAGAAGATAAAAAGACAAACTTTTAAGAGTTTCCTTCTACTGTATTTAACATACAACAAAGTTTGCAGAAGAAAGAATGTTAACAGCTACTCTGAACATAATGATATTCTTTCAATTCCTGAAACACATTAATAGTACAGTACACAAACACATACACACACACACACACACACACACACACAAACACACATCTATCAAAACACAGATATATAAGCACATACAATATTGAAAGAAAAGTGTTTATCGTTTTTTTAAATATATATAGTATTAAAGTATTACTGAGACACACAAACTACCTATATTTAAGACATATTATTTGATAAATTTTGACATACGTACACATCTATAAAATCGGCACCATATCAAGGTTATGAACATAATCATAATTTCAAAAGTTTCTAGGTGTACCTTGTAATACATCATTCTCACCTCTTCTCATTTCCTCAACCCTAGGTAAGCACAGATCTGTTCTCTATCACTGTGAATTTGTGCATTTTCTAGAAATGTATTATATCATACACAATATATGCTCTTTTTAAACCTGAGTTCTTTCACTCAGCATAATTATTTTGAAATTCATTTATATTTGTTCAAATAGCCCTTACATTTTAGTCCTGAGTAGTATGTGACACCACAATTTCTTTATCCCTTCACTTGTTAATAAATATTGGATTGTTTCCAATGTTAAGCTGTTAAAAAGAAAATAGGGAATGGTAATTTATATATAAGTATTTGCAAGGACATATGCTTCATTTCTCTTGGAGTTCCTGGTTCATATTTTAAGTGTACACTGATAAAAAATCAAACAAAACTGACAACTACTTTCTTCATTGGTTGTACCATATTATGTATCTACCACCAGTGTAAAGAGAGTCCCAGCTGCTCCACATCCTTGTCAACTCTTGGTATGGTTAGTCCTCTTAATTTACTTATTTTACTAAGTATGTAATTATAGTTCACTGTTTTGTTTGAATTTACATTTTCTATAGGACTAATGAGGTAGAGCATATTTTTAAGGGCTGCTTTTGCATTAACATATCACCTCTGGTGAAATATCTATTCAAATCTTTGGCTTATTTTTAAAAATTGAGTTGTTTATTTTATTATTATTGAGGTTTAAGACTTCAACATGTATATTTTCTTTTTTTTTTTTTTTTCAGATTATTTGCTGTTGGCATATAGAAGTGCTACTGATTTTTTTTTATTGTACTTTGGGATCTGGGGTACATGTGCACATCCTGCATCCTGCAGTATTGTTGCATAGGTCCATACATGCCATGGTGGTTTGCTGTCTCCATCCCCCAGTCGCCTACATCAGGCATCTCTCCAGGTGTTATCCCTCCCCATCCTCCCCACCCCACACTATTCTTTTCCTCCCCTCCCCTCCACCCCTAAACCTAAACCAGTGAGTGTTGTTTCCTTCCCTGTGCCCAAGTTTTCACATTGTTCCTCTCTCACCTATGAGTGAAAACGTGGTGTTTGGTATTCTGTTCTTGTGTCAGTTTGCTGAGAATGATGGTTTCTAGATTCATCCTTGTCTCTACAAAGGACACAAACTCATTTTTTATGGCTGCATAGTATTCCAGGGTGTATATGTGCCAATTTTCTTTGTCCAGTCTATCATTGATGGGTATTTGGGTTGATCCCAGGTCTTTGCTATTGTAAACAGCACTGCAACAAACATATGTGTGCTTGTATCTTTATAATAGAATGATTCATAATCCTTTGGGTATATAGCCAGTAATGGGATTCTGGGTCAAATGAAATTTCTATTTCTAGATCCTTGAGGAATCGCCACACTGTATTCCATAATGGTTGAACCAAGTTACACACCCACCAATAGTGTAAAAGTGTTCCTATTTCTCCATAACCTCTCTAGCATCTGTTGTCTATATATTTTGGCTACATGTGTTTCCATCTTCTTAGTGGTGTCACTTGTCATTTGAATAATGCAATTGTTTTAATTCTGATGATTTCAAATTTGTAATTTTATTTTTATGGACTGTACTTTTGGTGCTATATTACAGTATTTTACACAGCTGAAAAAATCACAAAATATATTTTTTTCTCAAAATGTGATTTTGATTTTAGATTTCTCATGTAGGTCTATAAACTATTCTGATTTAATTTTCACATATGTGTAATATATGGAATAAATTTCTTTTTGTTTCTTAGTGTATGAATGTCTAATAGGGAATGCCACATTTTTGGGAAAAAAATATACTTTCTCCACTGAATTGTTTTGCAACTTTGTTAAAATCAACTCACCTTAGATACTTGGGTCTGTTTTTGGCCCCTCTATTCTATTTCAACAATTCATTTGTTTATCTTGCTGCCAACAAAACATGGAAGTGAATACTATAGCTTTAAAAAGAACCTAAAATTAGCTAGTGTTAGTCTTTTAAATTTTCACTTTGTTTCCAAAGTTGCTTTGGCTATTCAAGATATTTATGTTTCCATATAGAATTTTGTGTCAAAAAACCATTTTAATTTTTTTTATTCTGTAGATCAATTAAAGGAAAACTTACAAATTAGCAAACTAGGTTTTCTCTTCTTAAATATGGATTATGGTATACCTCTCTACATCTTCCTTTAATTTTTCATAGCAAATTTTTGTCATTTGTGTGTACAGATATTGGATATCTTTCATTATGCTTATTTTTAAACATTTTATGTAGCTGAAGCTATTAAATGTATGCTTTTTAAAAATTATTTTTCTGATTGTTTATTGCTAATATATATATAAATGCAATTGATTTTTCATAGTAATATTACATGGTAATTTTTATTCTGTAATCTTATTAAACTCATTTAGTAATACTAGTGTCTTTTTGCCAATTCCATAGAATTTTATTCTTCAGTGATAATATATCGACCATGAATAAAATTTTTTTATTTATTTATTTTCAATGTAGATGCTATTTATTTATGACATTACAATATCAAGAACGTCTTGTACAACATTGAGTAGGGAAAATGTCAAGATGGCCAACTAGACACAGCCAGAAAGGACTTCTCCCATTGACAAGAGAACTTCTGGAACATCAATTAGACTGGAACATTGTAAGCTGATCTTAGGCAAGAAGATGTTGAGAGTTGATAGAGGAAAGACTCAGACTCTGGGGCTAAAGAGCAAAGAAACTAAGAGTGCTAGATGGAGTTGCCAAAAACCAGGATTCATTCCTAGCCTCAGGTGACTCCAAGGGAAGGAATGAGTAATATAGGTATGGAGAGGCCAACTGTCAACAGAAATTTAGAATCTTCGCTGTGAGAGACACCCACTACTACCTCAAATATCTGAGTTGATAGGGAGAACTTTCCAGAATGTTGGCAGAGAGAGAACTCTATTCTCTGTGGAGGAGCCCAAAGGGTTTGGCATGAGGATGAGTGCACTGGAGCACAGTCCTTAGTACCCTTTTACTAAGGCTCTCCACATTCCTTCAGTTGGTGCTAGACTTTGTTAACTGCCAGACCTAGAGAGAGCATGGCTATCTTGGCTGCAGGACAGGGCCATTCTAGTCTGAAGCTTTCCCATATGCTGGCCTCTCCTAGGGTCCCTACCTGGGTACATCACATTTCAGTAAAGCCTCAGCCACCCTACTAAAACACTTGACAGTGATTCGTTCCTTAACACTTTTGTTGACAGTCCCTGCCTTCCTGTCAAATCAGTTTGGCAGACGGACTCCCACTGGTGAGTACTATCCATAGCTTACCCCACCAGCATACACTTGTCTGCAGTTTCCCCTAGGCATCTGGCTGGCATACAGGCATGCACAAACCCAACACCACCTCATCACTGTCTACATGTCCTTGGCTCCCACATAACCCCCATTGGTGTGCAGTTGCTCCTGATCCCCTCACTGTTGCCGTGCCAGTGTGAAATCACCTATGGCTGCACTGGTTCTTCAGTGATACACAATCACCTACTGCCCCTTCACTACTTCATTAGGGTGATTTTTCTGGCAGCATCAATCAGTGTTGTTTCCAGTGCACTGGGAGCACCTCAGCCCCTCCAAAGTAGCAGCTCCTTGGCCTCAAGGGACCAGAGAAAATAGTCATGGGCCTGGTTTCAGGACTGCAGGGTTAGAGCACACAGACCAGGAGTGCTGAACTCAGACTTTTCCCATTGAAGCATCCAGAAATGAATCTAATGGACTAAATCCAAATTATACCATAGTCAGAACCACAAGGACATCAAAGAATATAAAACCAAAAGGTCCTATCCAAAGGACAGCAACTTCTGAGTTAAGGGAGCATCCACCCACAGAGATGGAAAAAAAAAAAAAAACCAGTGCAAGAATTCTGGAAATCTTAAACGCTAGAATGTCTTCTTGCCTCCAAACAATCACACTAGGTCCCAAGCAATAGTTGCTAATCAGTTAAAAAATAGCTGATACAATGATATAGAATTCAGAACCTGGATGGTAAGGAAGCTCAATAAGATATAGAAGAAGGTGGAAAATCAAATTCAAGGAAAACAATAAAAGAATGGGCAGGTAAATTACAAAGGCAACCCCATTAGGCTAAGAGCAGACCCTTTACCTGAAACTCTACAAGTCAGAAGAGATTGGGGACCTATATTTAGTATCCTAAAAGAAAAGAAATTACAACCAATAAATTCATATCCAGGCAAATTAGCCTTCATAAATAAAGTATAAATAATATCTTTTTGAGACAAACAAATATGAAGATAATTTATTACCACCAGACCTGCCTTTCAAGGGGTCTTTAAGGGAGTGCTAAACATAGAAACAAAAGATTAATATCTGCCACCACAAAACACATTAAAGTACATAGCCCATTGATGTTATGAAGCAACTATACATAATATATACATAATATATACATAATATATACATAATAACCAGTTAACAACATAATAATGGGATCAAATCCTCCCATATTAATATGGACTTTTAATTGGACTAAGCGTTCTACTTAAAAGGCATAAACTGAAAGGCTGGATGCAGAATCAACAGGCATTCTACTTAAAAGGCATAAACTGAAAGGCTGGATGCAGAATCAACAGTTCACTGTTGATTCTGCATCCAGCCTTTCAGTTTATGCCTTTTAAGTAGAACGCTGTCTAAAGAGACATGTATGAAGGCTAGTTTGACTGGATATGAAATTATTGGTTGTAATATCTTTTCTTTTCTTTTAGGGTACTAAATATGCTGTCTAAAGAGACCCATCTCACATGTAATTACACCCAGAGGTTCAAACTGCAGGAATGCAGAAGGATCTCTCAAGCAAGTGGAAAACAAAAATGATCAGGGATAAACTATCAATGACCAAAAATGATAAATAAGGGCATTACATAATGAAAAGAGGTTCAATTAAAGAAGATGATTTAACTGTTCTAAATATGTATTCACCCAACATTGAGCACCCAGATTTCTAAAATAAGTTCCCAGATATCTACAAATATATTTATTAATAGTGGAATACTTCAACACCCATTGACAATGTTAGACACATTGAGCCAGAGAACTAACAAAGACATTCAGGACCTAAATTTGATGCTTGACCAAAGGGGACTAACAGGCATCAAAAAAATATTCCACACAATGACCACAGAATATACATTCTTCTCATCTTCACAGAGCACATACTTTAAGATTGAGTACGCACACATCCATAAAACAATTCACAAAAATGTAAAACAAAACAAAACAAAAACAAAAACAACAACAACAACAAAACATTCCAACCACACTCTAGGACCACGTAAGACCATAGCATAATAAAACTAAAACAACACCAAGAAGATGTCTCAAAACCATTAAATTACATAAAAATTAAGCAACCCACTACTGTATGATTTTTGGTTAAAACATGAAATTAAGGCAAAAAATTTTTTAAAAAGCTTTAAAACTGATGAAAACAAAGGCACAATATTCTAGAATCTCTAGGACACAGCTAAAACAATGTTAAGAGGAATGTTTAAAGCATGAAATGCCTACATCAAGAAGTTGGACAGATATCAACTTAACAACCTAACATCACACCAACAGGAATTAGAAAAACAAGAGCAAACCAATCTCTAAGCTACCAGAAGAAAAAAACAATGATTGTAAAATCTGAGATGAACTGACTGAAATTGAGTCATGAAGAACTATACAAAAGGTAAACAAAACTTAAAGATAGTTATTTGAAAAAATTAAAAACCATTCATATGCTGCTAGACAGATTAATAAAAGAGATATGATCCAAATAAACAAAATTAAAAATAACAGAAACAGAATAAAACACTTGGAGACTATTACAAACCACTCTATTTACATAAACTAGAAAATCTACAAGAAACTGATGAGTTTCTTGTAGAACAACCTCCCAAGATTGTACCAAGGAGAAACTGAAATCATGAACAGACAAGTAATTAGTTGCAAAATTGAATCAGTATAATTAAAACAAACAAACAAAAAAACTAGCAACCAAATTAAGCTCAGGACCAGATAGATTAACGGCTCAATTATAACAGTCACAGAAAGAAGAACTAAGACTAATACTACTGAAATTGCTTCAAAACCTTTAGGAGGAGGGACTCCTGCCTAACTTGTTCTATGAGGCCAGCATCATTTTGATACCAAAAACCTAGAAAACACAATAAACAAATATGTAAATAAGCAACAAATAAATAAAACCTTAGGCCAATATGCCTGATGAGCACAGATGCCAGAAATCTTCAATAAAATACTAGCAAACTGAATCCAACAGCATATCAAAAAACTAATCCATGACAATCAAGTGGGCTTTATTCCTGTGATGCAAGCTTGGTTTATCATATACCAATCAGTAAATGTGGTTCCTCACATAAACAGAACTAAAAAAGACCACATGATCATCTGAATAGACACAGAAAAGGCTTTCAACAAAACTGAACATCCCTTCATGTTAAAAACTCTCAACAAACTTGGCATCAAAATACACACCTTAAAATAGAAAGAGCCATCTAATACAAACCCATAGCCAATAACATACTGAATGGGAAAAAGCTGTAAGCATTTTTCTTGAGAACTGTAACAAGGTAAGAATGCCTATTCTCACCACTACTCTTCCACATAGTACTGGAAGTCCTAATCAAAGCAACAGGGCAATAAAAATAAATAAATGGCATCTAAATAGGTGAAGAAGTAAAAATATATTTCATTGTGGTCTATATGATTCTGTATCTTGATAGTATCACAGTTTCTGTCTTAAGTTTTCTAGAACAGAAATAATTTCAATAACGTAAAATCAATTAGTAACATTTCTATACACCAATAACAGCAAGCTGAGGGCCAAATCAAGAATGCAATCCCATTTGCAAGATCCAAAAAAAACCTTAAATATTAGGTGAGTGCAAAAGTAACTGCAGATTTTGCACTGTTTGGAATTTGCCATTTGATACTGGAATGCATTTTTAAATAAATTTGATTATGTTATACATCATTTAATGGGTATTTATCACTTTATATTTTTTGCTAATAACTTATTGCTTGTTATTTTATGTTTAGAGTGTGAAAATGATATGAGATAAAAAAACAAATTGAAGCAATTTTCTTATTCAAATTCAAAACGGACCATAAAGCAGTGGAGACAACTGGCAACATCAGCAATGCATTTGGCCCAGGACCTCCTTACGAATATACAGTGCAGTGGTGGTTTAAGAGGTTTTGCAAAGGAGATGAGAGTCTTGAAGATGAGGAGCTTCGTGGCTGGGCACAAGAAGTTGACAATGACAAACTGAGAGCAATCATTGAAGCTGATCCTTTTACAACTTCAAGGAAAGATGCCGAAGAACACAATGTTTACCATTCTATAATTATTCAGCATTTGAAGAAAATAGAAAGCAGAAAAATCCCAATAAGTGTGTGTCTCATGAGCTAATCTGAGGGACCCTTACACTCAACATATTTTTGCCAATAAGAAATAAGTTTGTTTTTCTTGTAGCACAAAAATCCATGCTTCAGGATTATATGAACTCTTGGGAAGCATTTTCTACTTCCTGCTGGTTGTGGAAGCATATTCCTGCAGAAAGTTGTCAAGATGCTTGAAGAAGTAGTAGTGCATTGGCAAGAGACCTGGTGAATGTGTTAGAAGAGGGAAATTTTGTAGCCCAATTCTTTCAACATTTGAAGTGTTGGTTGTGTGATATGTGTTAGGCATTGACATAGAGAGAACTGGGCTCTTGCTGTTGACCAATGCCGGTCACAGCCATTGCAGTTTCTTATAGATTCTGGATGTTAAGCCTCTTTCAGAAATGTCACTTGCAAATATTTTTCCAATTTTCTGTGGTTTCTGTGTACTCTGTTGATATTTTCTTTTTCTGTGCAGAAGCTCTTTGGTTTAATTGGGTTTCACTTGTCTATTTTCATTCTTGTTGCAATTGTTTTTGGGGACTTCATTGTGAAATCTTTGTCAAGGCCTATGTCTGGAGTGGTAGTCTCTAGGTTTTCCTCTAGAGTTTTAATAGAATTAGGTCTTACATTTAAGTGGTTATTCCATTTTAATTTTTATATATGGTTCCAATTTTGATTAAGCTATCATGATTTAAAATTCATGGTCTGAAATTGCAATTACTTTTGTACCAACCTAAATATATGGAAATGCAAATTAACAGGGATTTGCAAGATCTTTATAATGAAAATTACACAACACTGCTGAAATATATCAGAAACAATACAAACAATTGGAAATACATTCCATGCTAATGATAGGAAGAATCAATATTGTAAAAATGATCATAGTGCCCAAAGAAATTTACTGATTGCATGTCATTCTTATCAAACTATCAGTGCCATTTTTTGCAGAACTAGAAAAAAAAAATATATATATATATACACATACATATATATATATATATATATTCTCAAATTCAGATGGAATCAAAAAAGGGCACAAAAAGTCAAAGCAATCCTATGTTTTGGTACTGATACAGAAACAGACACATAGACCAATGGGACAGGTTTGAGAACTCAGAAATTAAGCTAAAAACCTACAACCATCTAATTTTTGACAAAGTCAACAATGACAAGCAATGAAAAGAGGACCACCTATTCAACAAATGATGCTGAAAAAAAAAAAAACCGGCTAGCTACATGCAGAAGATTTTAACAAGATCTCTCCCTTTCACCATATACAAACATTAAAATGGGATAATGACTTAAATGTAAGACGTAAATCTGGACATAGGCCTTGACAAAAATTTTACAATGAAGTTGCAACAAAAACAAAAATAGACAAGTGGGACCTAATTAAATCAAAGAATTTCTGCACAGAAAAAGAAAGTATCAAAAGAACACACAGAAAGCACATAACTACTGTAATACCAGCATTTTGGGAGGCCCAAGCGAGTGGATCAACTGAGATCAGGAGTTCGAGAGCAGCCTGGCCAACATGGTGAAATTCCATCTCTACTAAAAATACAAAACATTAGCTGGGCATGGTGGCATTGCATTCCTGTCTGGGTGACAGAGCAAGACTCTATCTCAAAAGAAAATAAGAAAACAAGAAAAGAAGGAAGGAAGAAGGAAGGAGGAAGGAAGGAAGGAGGGAAGGAAGGAAGGAGGGAGAATGGGAAGGAATAGGAAAGAAAGAAAGAGAGAGAGAGGGAGGGAGGGAGGAAGGGAGGAAGGAAGAAAGGAAGGAAGGAAGGGAGGGAACGAGGGAGGCAGGGAGGAAGGGAAGGGAAGGGAAGGAGGAAGGAAGGGAGGGAGGGAGAGAGAGAGATAGAGAGAAAGAAAGAAAGAAGAAAGAAAAAGAAAGAAAGAGAAAGAGAGAAAGAAAGAACAAACGAACAGAAAGCAGAGAAAATATTTGCAAATCATACAGGTGAAAGAGATCTAATATCCAGAATCGATAAGAAACTTGAACAAATTAGGAAGCAAAAATTGAACCATTTGAAAAGTGGGCAAAGACATGAAGAGATACTTCTCAAAAAAATAGATACATGTAAAAAAATAGATACACATGGAAAACAGGCATATGGACAAAATGCTCAGGACCACTAATAATTAGAGAAGCATAAATAAAAACCACAATGATATACTATCTCACACCAGTCATAATGGCTACTATTAAAAAGTAAAAACAAAAGAAAACAAATCAGATGTTAGGTTATGGATAAAGGGGAATGCTTATCCACTGTTGATATGAATGTAAATTAGTTCAAACACTGTGAAAAGTAATTTTTAGATTTGTCAAATAAAAAAGAAATATCATCTGAATCAGAAATCCTGTTATTGGTTATATACCCAAAGGAATATAAATCATTCTACCAAAAAGACATATGTACTCATTATATTCATTGCCCCTGTCCTCACAGTAGCACAGTCATGAAGTGAATCTAGATGCCCATCAATGATGGGCTGGATAAAGAAAGTGTAGTACATATGCACCATGGTATATTACTCAACCATAAAAAAAAATAAAATCATGTCATTTGCAGTAATATGGATGGCTCTGGAGGCCATTATCTTAAGTGAATTAACACAGAACCAAATAAAATACTACATGTTCTTATTTATAAATGGGAGCTAAGCATTGAGTACACATGAACATAAAGATGGAAACAATAGACACTAGGGCCTACTTGAGTGGGGAGGTTTAGAGGAGGGTGAGAGTTAAAACAACTACATACTGAGTACTATACTCATTACCTGATTGACACAATCATTTGCATATCAAATCCCAGCAACATGCAACCTATCCATGTAGCAAACCTGCACTTTTATTCCCTAAACCTAAAATAAAATTTGAAAAAGAAAAGCAAGCAAACAAACTAGACAATATTGAGGAGAGGTTGTGAGAGAGACAGACTTTTTTCCTCCCAACCTCAGATGGGTGGAAAGAGATGCATTAATACCTGCACCATTAAAAACTATGTCACTATTAAGTTTCTTTCAATGGCATTTACCAGCCTTAGGGAATTCCCACACTTGGTGGTAGTATTACCAGGAATATATATTGTTACATGGTTTTCCTGCTTCTATTGAGAAAATTTAATGATTTTTCACTTCTGATCTGTTAATATATAGTATTAAATTGACTTACCTTTAAATGCTAAACCAGCCTGCATTTCTGGCATAAACCTCCTTTTTTATATATTGTTGTAACTAATTTCCTAATTTTGTTAAGAATCTGTTCATATCTTTTGGGGGAATATTATGTATTCGTTTGTTTGTCTTATACTATGTTTGTCTGCTTTAAGTACTGTTGTAATACTGATATATTCAGTAATTTGAGAGGTATTTCAATATATTCTATTTTCTGGAGGAGGTTACATTAAAATATTATTACAGGTCTTTTTTTTTGTTTTCAGTGTTCAGTGGATTCAACAATTGGCTCTACTTCTGTTTCTTTGTGGAAAGATACTTAACTCAAAATAAATATTTAAGAAATAATAGGACCATTCTGATGATATTTTCCTTTTTGACTGAGAATGTGTTGCCTGAGTGAGAAAGCAACAATACCAATAGCATGATATTAGAGGATTCTAGAATAGCACTTCAAGTATGCTCCACTAAAACTAAAACATAATTCAGATTAAAAAATAAATACATAATACAACGTTATTGTTTATATTATCACAAATATAACTCTTAATAAATTAGTATAAATATGAAGTAATTGGAGAAATATGAAATAAAATAGTAAATAATAAGTTATTTGAAGGCAAAGCACAATGGCTCATGCTTGTAATCCTAGTGCTTGGGCCTAGGTGGTGGCATCACTTGAGTCCAGGAGGTTAAAATCAACCTGGGCAACATAGTGAGAACCTGTGTCTACAAAGAGTATTTTAAAATATTAATCAGTCATGATGGTGTATGCTTGTAGTTCCAGACACTCAGGAGCCTGAGATGAGTGTATTGCTTGAGCACAGGAGTTTGAGGCTACAGTAAACTATAATCCTGCGACTGCATTCCAGCCTGAGTGGCAGAGTGAGCAAGACCGTATTTCTTAAAACAAACAAAAAAGTTATTTGAAAGAACATAGGGACATCTCCTTGCACTGTTGCTATTTAACAATGTAATGAAAGTTCTAGCCACAGCATTTTCAAAACAGAAATAAATATAAGGTCTCCAAACTGAAGAGGAAGATGTAAAATTACTCTATTCACAGATGGCACATTTCTATATATAGAAAATTCAAATTAACATACAAAAGAACCACTAGAGATAAAAAAAAAAATTCAACATCAGCAATGTAGCATGGTATAACATCAATACACAAAAATCAGCAGTGTTTCTATACGCCTGTAATGACAAATCCAAAAAAGATATTAAGAAAACAATTCCATTATCAATAGCATAAAAGGAACAAAATATCTATGGATAAATATATGTAGGAAGGTAAAAGACTGCACATTAAAAACTACAAAACATGCCCGAAAGAAATTAAATATCTGAATAAATGAAGAGACAACCCATGAATTGAAAGTCTTAGCATTGCTGAAAAGGCCATACTACCCATAAAGATCTATGAATCTGCCAAAATTTCTGCCAAAATTCCAACAGTTCATTTTGGGTAGAAATGGAAGAAAACAATCCTGAAACTCACATGGCATTCAAGGACCCCAACAATTCAAACAGTCTAGAAAATGAATGACAAATTTGGAAGACTCATACTTTCTTATTTCAAAACTTGCTACAAACCTACAGTGATCAAAACAATGTGGTGGTGTAAGCAGAGACAGATGAATGAAAAGAAGTGATAGTCTGGAAATAAATTAGGGTATCTATGGTCAATTTTCCACAGAATGCAAAGTTTATTCAATGGAGAAGAAACATTCTCATTAGGAAATTATGCTGGATCTAAAATGTAATCTGCATGCAAAAAAATAAATAACTTTGGACCACTACCAACATCATAAAAGAAAACTCAAAATAGTTTAACTTAAATGTTAGACCTAAAACCATAAAGAACCTTGTAGGAAAACCAAGAGATAAATTGATAAATTATCAGGACCTTAGATTGTGCAGTGGATATTTAGATATAAGACAAAAAGCTCAAGTTGAGAGAGAGGGGGGGAGAGAGAGAGAGAGAGAGAGAGAGAGAGAGAGAGAGAGACTCATAAAAATAAAAAAGGTTTAGGGCATTGAAGGACATTATCAAGAAAATAAAAAGACAACCTACAGAATAGGAGAAAAGGTCTAATATCCACAATAGATGAATTTATCCAAATAAGATATACAAATGATATGGTTTGGCTGTGTCCCTACCAAAATCTCATTTTGAATTGTAATACCCATACTCCTCACGTGTTGAGGGAGGGTTCTGGTGAGAAACAATTGGATCATGGAGCAGTTCCCCTATATTGCTCTCATGATAGTGAGTGAGTTCTCATGAGATCTGACGGTTTTGTAAGTGTCTGGCATTTTCCCTGCTTGTACTTCTCTCTCTTGTCATCATGTGATTCCCTTCTGCCATGATTCTAAGTTTCCTGAGGTCTACCCAGCAAGGTGGAACTGTGAATCAAACTTCTTTCCTTTATAAATTACTGTCTCATGTATTTTTTATAATAGTGTGAAAACAGACTAATACAGCAAGTAATGAACAAACATTTTAAATGATGCTTATGGTTATTATTCATTAAGGAAATGCAAATCAAAACTAGATTTAGATACCACTCCACACTCACTAGCATCATCATAATTTATAAAATATAAATGAACGAATAAACAAAAGACCAGAATTTAACAAGTGTTGGCAGGGATGCAGAGAAATTGTACATTTTTTACGTTACTGTTGGAAATGTAAAATTGTTTAGCCATTAAGAAAAGGAAAAAGGAGTTTGCTCAAAAAAGGTAAACAGATAATTACATATATCCCAGCAATTCTACTCTGAGATATACAACCTCCAAAATTGAAAACACATATTCAAGCAAATACATGTATATATAAGTTCCAAAACCAATGTTCACAATAGCCAAAAGAGGGAAACAAACCAAATGTCTATCAAGTGATGAATAGATAAAAACATTATATGTAACTGCACGGCATATTATTCAGCCTTTAAAAATAATGAGATATTGATTCATACTTCAATATTTACTTCCCAATTGGAAGACAGAAGCAGGAATCAGATTTACCTAAAAATAGACTGTTAAGCATAAGCCTCCCTGATGAATGTGTTAATAAAATAATAAAGCAGATTTGAAAGCTCTGTGATAGATGGTTTAGCATTTATTTTGGAGAACTGCATTCCTGGCAGAGTACAACTAGAACAGGGCTGACACTTGTTTGACACGTTGGGGAAACTCTATAGAAGTTATATGGCTTAGGAGTTGTGTTCAACTAGGAGAGCAAGAGGATATACTATCACAGGTTTTTCAGGAAGCCAGACGTGTGGATAATTTTTGGTCATTTTAAGGATTTCATTTTCATTGAGAAAGGGGATCCACCATAAGGTTTTAATAGAGGATGGCAATTATCAAACTCATATTTAAATGGATTAGTCTACTGATGTACAGTGGACAAAAAGGTGAAGATAGAAAAATCAAGACTCTGCGTAAAAAAAAGTGTGGAACATGGTCAGATTGTGCATAGTTTGCAGGCAGCATTTTAATGTGTTGTGAAAGGACGTCAAGAGTAATTCTTTGTTTACCACCCTGAGCATCTGTATGGCTTGAGTTACCATGAACTGGGATGAGAAAAGCTGCAGTTGGATTAAATGGTATGAAGGAATATCAAATTATTATAAATTGAAAAAAATACTACTCTAAAGCTAATGGACTTTATCAAATTATCACTTATTTACTTGAACATATTACTATTAATCATAGAACTCTAGAAATTTTAGGTCTTATATATCAATTCTCTAGTTTTATTGTGATCTTCAAAAATTAAATATTTCTTCACAATAATGCTACACTTAGGAATAATTGTTTTTTCACCATATTTGAAACTGAGGATGATACAAGCCTTAGGTCATAAAAGAGTTTCTTTATTTTTGGAAACTTCTTTTTTTTTTTTCATATTTAATTTGATTTTTATTGATTTTCATATATATATGTATTTTTTTTCAAGGTAAATGCTCTTTATATCCTTTTATGCTCATAGTGTATTTCAAGAAGCAGAACTTTTCATTTTGAAAACATCCAATGTATCAATTTATTATTTACTGTTGTATCAGAAATATTTGACTCTAAATCTCTAATCCATTTCAAGTAAATTTTTGTATATAAGCTGAGGTATAAAATTAAGATCCTTTTATACGAACATGGATGCTCAATTATCCCAGAAGAATATGTTAAAAAGATAAATTTTCTCCACTGCATTCATTTTTACACTTAATCTCAGACAAAAGGCTGAGAAGGGATCCACTGCATTTATTTTTTTAAATCAATTATCCATTTCAGTGTTAGTCTGTTTTTGAAATACAATTTCAACATTTATTGTAAAGGTCACACATGCAGCTGTGTGACATCTGTATATTTCATGACATGAGGTTTGGGCTACAATTGGTCCCTTAATCCAGGCAGTAATCATAGTACCCAATATGTGGTTTTCAGCTCACAGCACTCTCCCTCCCTCCACTGTACATTAGTTCCCAATGTCTATCGTTCCCATTTATATATGTATATGTGTATTCAGTGTTTAGCTCCCACTTATAATGGAGAGCATTAAGTGTTTGTTTTCTGTTCTTGCATGAATTCACTGAAGATAAGGAGGTCCAGTTGCATCCATGTTGCTGCAAAGGACATGAATTTCTTGTTTTTAATGGCTGCATAGTATTCAATGGTGTACATGTACCATGTTTTCTTTATCCAATCCACTGTTGATGGGCACATGGTGGCTTCCATGTCTTTGCTATTGTGAATAGTGCTGTGATAAACATGCTAGCATATGTGTCTTTTGGTAGAACAATTTGTTTTCTTATGAATATATTCCCAGTAGTGGGATTGCTGGGCTGAATGATAGTTCCTTTTTAAGTTCTTTGAGAAATCTACCAACTGCTTACACAGTGGTCAAACTAGTTTGCATTCCCACCAACAGTGTACAAGTGTTTCCTTTTCTCCATGGTCTGGCCAACATCTGTTATTTTTTGCCTTTTTAAAAATAGCCATTCTGACGAGTATGAGATGGAATGTCATGGCGGTTTTGATTTGTATTTCATGATATTAGTGATGTTGAACATTTTTTTCATGTTTTTTCACCACTTGTTTGTCTTCTTCTGAGATATGTCTGTTCATGTCCTTTGTGCTTTTTAAATTGGATTATTTATTTTCTGCTTATTGATTGATTTAATTTCCTTATAGATTTGGATATTAGACCTTTATCAATGCATAGTTTACAAATATTTTCTTCTATTCTGTAGGTTTTCTGTTTACTCTGTTGATAGTTTCTGTTGATGTGCCACAGCTCTTTAGTTTAGTTAGGACTCGCTTGTCAGATTTTGTTTTCATTGCAATTGTTTTGGGGAATTAGTCATAAATTCCTTGCCAAGGCCAATGTCAAAATGCTATTTCCTTGATTTTCTTCTAGAATTCTTACAGTTTGAGGTATTACATTTAAACATTTAATTTATAGTGAGTTAACATGTACATAATGTGAGAGGTAGGGGCCTAGTTTCATTCCTCTGCATATGGCTAGCCAGCTATCCCAGCACCAGTCATTGAATAAAGAGTCCTTTCTTCATTGCTTTTGTTGACTTTGCCAAAGATCAGATGGATATGTGTGTATAGGTTTATTTCTGCATTCTTTATTTTCCACAACCTATCTCTCTGCTTTTGTGTGAGTACCATGCTGCTTTGGTTATTGTAGTATAGGTCAAAGTCAGATAATGTGAGGTCTCCACATTGTCAAAGAACACTAATACTTTCTTTTTGCTTAAGATTGCTTTAGCTCTTTGGGCTGTTTTTAAGTTCCATATAAATTTTAGAATATATTTTTCTAATTTTGTGAGAAATGACATTGGTGTTTTTATAGGAATAGTGTTGAACTTGTAAATCACTTTGGGCAGTATGGATGTTTAAACAGTATTGATTCTACCAATCCATGAGCATAGACTATTTTTCCATTTATGTGTGTCATCTGTAATTTCTTTCAGCAGTGTTTTGGGGTTCCCCTTGTAGATAACTTTTAGCATCTTGTTTAACTATAGTCCTAGGTATTTCATTTTTTGTGTGTGGCTATTGCAACTAGGATTGTGTTCTTTATTTGGTTCTCAGCTAGAATGTTGTTGGTGTATAGAAACGCTACTGATTTTTACAATAGCAAGGACCTGGAACTAACCCAAATGCCCATCGACAATAGACTGGATAGGGAAAATGTGGCACATATACACCATGGAATATTATGCAGCCATCAAAAACGATGAGTTTGCGTCCTTTGTGGGGACATGGATGAACCTGGAAACCATCATTCTCAGCAAACTGACAGAGGAGCAGAAGATCAAACACCGCATGTTCTCACTCATAGGCGGGTGT
>NW_016107817.1:674248-693820 GCF_001604975.1 Cebus imitator | reverse complement strand
ATGTACCCCAAAACCTAAAATACAATAAAATAAATAAATGGGGAAAAAAAAAAAAAGGCAATAGCTGGAAGCATTTTCATTGAGAACTGGAACAAGACAAGGATGCCTACTCTTACCTCTCCTATTTAAGAAAGTATTGAATGTCCAGCCAGAGCAACCAGAAAAGAGAATAATAAGCATCCAAATAGGAACAGAAGAACACAACTATCTCTCTTTACTGATGATACACTTCCATTCACAGAAAACCTTAAATACTCTGCAAAAAGGCACCTGGAATTGATAAACAAATTCAGTAAAGTTTCAAGATAGAAAATCAATGTATTTTTGGAAAATTCTATATTACATCTGCTTCAAGCATTTATTAATCAATTGATTACTATGTCAAACATGTTTAGGAAATTATATTAACTCCCATCTTACATTCCTAAAGGATATAGACTGTAAAAAATTGTCACAAAATTGTGTCTTTTGTGAGGAGAAAAATTTTAGATCTAAACAAACCACAAAAAAGAAAACCAAAATTAAGGAAAATCAAAAATAAATTCACTGCATTAGCATGCCCTAGGGAATTTTTGCTAATTCCAATGGCTAACATGCCTAGAACATAGTTATAGAGTTCACTCAGCAACAGATAAGCCTTAACTTAGTTTGACAAATAAAGTGAAATAGCTTTTTCCTCCCATCCATATCCTAGTTAAACTTTAACCAAAAGTTAAAGAGGTACTGGATTTGGTACTGTCCAACCAAGAAAAAACAATTTTTTTTCACTGGCTTTTGTTCTACTGAATACTACCTTTAAAAATTACTGAAATGTTTTTGAGGACGATTTTAAAGATTAAATATAGCAGCCAGGGAGAATAAATATTAATCACTGAGAATTAAAAATTCAGCTGAAAGAAGAATGGATTTGATCACGATATAACATAAACATTATTTTATTTTATATGGCATGGAGATAAAAGAGCAGGAAGTAAAATGCAAAATTGATAAAGATACATTCATTCTCATGATTTTTAAAATAAATTTCTGATTTTGTAGAATGTTACCTATAATAGGGAATATTGTGCTCATACCATCCCCCTTGTGACCAGATGCAAATTTAGGAGAAAGCTATTAAGAGACATTAATATTATATTTGCATTATATAATTCTTCACTATCTCCTCATTTAAAGAGAATCCAATCTGCAAAACTTCTCAAAGTGCATGCAGAACGATCAACAGAGATGTAAAAATAATATATTTGTATTACATTTATAGTTTCTTTGTCTGACAGTAAGAAAGACAAAACATCTTTATTAATATGTGAAATTTTGAATTACCACTAACAGCAAGAAAGCTGACACTACTCTGCATATTATGAAATTTGTGGTAGGGTAAAACATGGCATTGGCAAAGATATCTTACATACTTCTACTTGGAACCATGAATGTTAGCTTACATTGTAAAATCTTTGCAATCATACATATTTTTTCTAAGAGCAAGGTACAGCAGGACTGCCACCTTTCTGATGGTTTATGAAAGAAATTCATCTCATGCTTTTCCAGCTTCTGGTGCCTACAGGAATTCTTTGTCTTCATGCTAATCTTTCAGGCCAGAATCTTCAAAACTCTTTATGTTCTGTCTTCACATTAATTTCTCCTCCATATGTGTTCAATTGTGTTTTGCTCTTATGAGGATACATGCGATTGCAATGAGAAAACTCCTAGTTAATCCAGCTTAATTTTCCCAACTTGAAAGCATTTTTGTAAAATTATAGGACAGAGGAATAATTGTGTATTCCCAGTGTTTAAAACATTATATATATTGGTATGTAGATTTGTTTAATTTGTATATTTATTTGCTTAATTGATTTTGTGAGCATTATTTTTCTTAGTACTTCATGAATATCATTCTAACCTAAATAGAAATATAGTATAAAGTTATCATTGAAATCTAAATAGAAATGTAATACAAAGGTTACTATTTGTTGCAACAAGGATTTTATTTCAAGTTTTTATGAAAAAGCTTTTTAAAATAAAAAACTTAATTAAAATTTTAAAAAGGCTCAAATACATGCTATTCCTAAGAAACTCATATTACGTTAGTACACATGAAAACTGAAAGTGAAAGGATGAAAAAGATATTTTTATTGAAATGAAACCAAAAGAGAGCAAGAGTAGCTATATATATATATATATATATATATTTTTTTATCAGCTTTTAAGTTCAGGGATACATGTGCAGGATGTGCAGATTTGTTACATATAGGTATACCTGTGCCACAGTGGTGTGCTACACAGATCATTCCATCACCTAGGTATTAAGCTGAGCATCCATTAGCTTTTCTTAATGATGCTCTCCCTCCTCCAACCCCCAACCTTTAACAGGATCCTGAGTGTGTAGTTTCCCCCCCAATATAATTGGCTCTGTGTCACCACCCGAATCTTATCTCAAATTTTAATTCACACCTGTCAAGGGAGAGAACTAGTGGGAGGTGATTGGATCATAGGGCCAGTTTTTCCCATGCTGTTCTCTTGATAGTGAGGGAGTTTTAATGAGACCTAGTTGTTTGATAACTGTTTCACATGTCCCTTCAAATACTCTCTCTCTCCTGCCACCACGTAAGATGTGCCTTGCTTCCCTTTTGCCTTCTGCCATGATTGTAAGTTTCCTGAGGCCTCTCCCAGCCTTGTGAAACTGTAAGTCAAGAAAACCTCCTTTCTTTATAAATTACCCAGTCTCAGGTAGTACCTTTAAGGTAGTATGAAAACAGACTCATAGAAAGAATTGCTACCAAGACTGGGGTACAGCTATAAAGATATGTAGAATACTCTGGAAGCTGGTAATGGAAAGATGTTGGAACAGTTTGAGGGCTTAGTAGAAGACAGAAAAATGTGGGAAAGTTTGGAGCTTCTTAGAGATTTGTTGAATGATTGTAACCAAAATGCTGATAGTAATATGAACAATGAAGTCTGGGCTAAGGTGGTCTCAGATGGAGATGAGAAACTTACTGGGAACTGAAGAAAAAGTCACTCATTCTATGCTTTAGCATTTTACTCCTACTCTAGAGATCTGTGGAACTTTAAACTTGAGAAAGATAATTTGAGTTATCTGGCAAAAGACATTTCTAAGCAGTGAAGCATAGAAAATGTGACCTGGCTTATTCTAAAAGTGTTTGGTTACATGCATTTACAAAGAGACGGTTTAAACTTAGAGCTTATATTTAAAAAGGAAGCAGAGCATAAAAGATTGGAAAATTTGCATCCTGACAATGTGGTAGAAAAGAAAAACCCATTTTCTGGGGAGAAATTCAAGCCAGCTGCAGTAATTCACATAAGAAATGAGAAGCTGAATGATATTAGACAAGACAAAGGAAAAATGACTTTGTGGACCAGACTCAGGGCCCCAGTTATCTGTGTAGCTTCATAACTTGTTGCTCTGCAACCCAGCTAATCAAGCGCTAGCCCTGGCTAAAAAGGCCTATGGTACAGCTCAGGTCATTGGTTCAGAGGGTACAAACTCCAATCTTTAGTGGCAAACCCCAACCCCATGTGGTGTAGGGCCCACAGGTGCACAGAAGACAAGAGCTGAGCTTTGTAAGCTTCTGACTAGATGTCAGAGGATGAATGGAAACAACTGGATGACCAGACAGAAGTCTGTTGCAGGGGAAGAACTCTCATAGAGAAGCTCTGCTAGGGAAGTGCAGAAGAAAAATGTGAGATTGGAGCCCCCACATAGAGTCCTCACTGGGGCACTGCTTAGTGGAACTGTGAGAAGAAAGCCACCTTCCTCCAGATTTCAGAATGGTAGATTAACCTACAGTGTGCCCTGGGAACCTGGAAAAGCCGAAGGCACTCAACACCAGCCCCTGAAAATAATCAATGGGGCCTTACCCTGCAGAGCCACAGGGTTGGAGCTGTCCAAGACTACGGGAACTCATCCCTTGAATCAGTATGCCCTGAATGTGAGACATGAGGCTAAAGGAGGTTTTGGAGCTGTAAGATACAATGACTGCTCAGCTAAGTTTCAGACTTGCATAGGGCCTGTTGTTTCTTTTTTGGCCAATTTCTCCCATTTGGAACAAAGGAACATTTACCCAATGCCTATAGCCTCATTGTATTCATAGAAGTAATTAATTTGTTTTTGATTTTGCAGGATCATAGCTGGAAATGACTTACCTTGTCTCAGATACTTTAAACTTGGACTTTTGAGTTAATGCTAGAATAAGTTAAAAAGTCTGGGGAACTGTTGGGAAGGCATAATAGGTTTTGAAATGTTAAAACAAAAACAAAAATGCAAGTGATGAGATTTGGGAGAGGCCAGAGGCAGAATGATATGGTTTTGCTTTGTGTCCCTACCCGAATCTCATCACGTCTTCAATTGTAACTCCACGTGTTAAAGGAGAGACATGGTGGGATGTAACTGTACCATAGGATCATTTTCCCTTATGCTCTTCTCATCATAGCTGGATGGTTCTCACAAGACCTGGTTGTTTGATAAGTGTCTGGCATTTCCCGTGCACTCTTTCTCTCTCCTGGCAACATGTTCAGGCATGCCTTGCTTCCTCATCACCTTCCACCATGATTGTAAGTTTTCTGAGGACTCTCAGCCATGCAAAACTCATTTGTTTATAAATTACAGAATCTCAAATAGTATCTTTATAGTTGTGTGAAAACATCCCTTATGTGTCTGTCTGTTGTCATCGTTCATCTCCCATTTATAAGTGATAACTTGTGGTATTTGTTTTTCTGATTCTGTGTTAGTGTGTTGAGGATAATAGGCTTCCAACTGCATCAATGTCTCTGCAAGAAACATGGTCTTGGTCATTTTCATTCATGTATTGTATTGCATACTGTATATGTACTACATTTTCTTCATGCAGTCTATCATAGATGGGCATTTATATTGATTTCATGTCTTTGCTATTGTAAATAGTGCTGCAATGAACATATATATGCATGTATCTTTAAAATAGAAAAATTTATATTCCTTTGGTTTATACTCAGTATTGGGATTGCTGGGAAAATAATACTTCTGCATATACATCGTTGAAGAACTGCCACGCTATGGTCTTCTACCATAGTTGAACTAACTTACACTCCCACCAACAGTGTAGAAGTTGTGTGCTTTGCACAACCTTGACAATGGCTGTTGTTTTTTGACTTTTTATAATCACTATTCTAAGTGGTGTGAGATGGTATCTGATATTGGTTTTGATTTGCATTTCTTTAGTGATCAGTGATGCTGAGCTTTGATTCATATGTTTGCTGATAACATGCATGTTTTCTTTTGAAAAGTATCTGTTTGTGTTCTGTTCCCAGTTTTAATGGGGTTGTTTATTCTTGTAAATTTAAGTTCTTTATAGATGCTAGATATTAGACCTTTGTTAGATGGATAGATTGCAAAAAAATTCTCCCAATCTGTAGGTTGTCTGTTATCTCTATTGATAGTTACTTATGCTGTGCAGAAGTTCTTTAATTTATTTAGATTCCATTTTCAGTTTTGCTTTTGTTTCAGTTGCTTTTGGCATTTTTGTAATAAAATTTTTGCCTGAGCCTATGTCCTGAATAGGACTGCCTAGATTTTCTTCTAGGTTTTTTATACTTTTGAGTTTTACATTTAAGTCTTTAATCCATCTTGAGTTAATTTTTGTATATGGTGTAAGGAAGGGGTCCAGTTTCAATTTTTTACATATGGCTAGCCAGTTATCCCAGCACTATTTATTTGGTAGGGGATCCCTTCCCCATTGTTTGTTTTGGTCAGGTTTTCTGAAGATCAGATGAGTATAGTTGTGTGGTCTGATTTCTGGGATTTCTGTTTTCTTCCATCAGTCTATGTGTCTGTTCTTGTACCAGTACTAGCCCTTTTGGTTATTGTAGCCCTGTAGTATAGTTAGGAAATGGCTAACATCATGCCTGAAGCTTTGTTCTTTTTGCTTAAAACTGTCTTGGCTATTCAGGCTCTTTTCTGGTTTTTTTATAAATTTTTAAATAGTTACTTCTAATTATGTGAAGACTGTCAATGAAAGTTTAATGGGAATAGCATTGAATCTCTAAATTCCTTTGGGCAGTATGGTCTTTTCACAATATTGATTATTCTTATTCATGAGCATGGAACATTTTTTCATTTCTTTGTGTCATCTCTGATTTACTTTAGCAGTTGTTTGTTACTATCCTTGAAGAGGTCCTTCACTTCCCTTCTTAGCTGTATTCCTTGGCATTTGTGTGTGTGTGTGTGTGTGTGTGTGTGTGTGGTAATTGTGAATGAGAGTTTGTTTGTGATTTGGCTTTCTGCTTAGCTGTTGCTGGTGTGTAGAAATGCTAGAAATTTTTGCACATTGATTTTTGTATCCTGAGAATGCTGAAGTTGTTTATCAGCTTAAGAAATTTTTGACCTGAGATGATGGGGTTTTCTAACTATAATATGTCATCTGCAAACAAACATAGTTGACTTTTTAATTTGAATAACATTTTTAATTTGAATACCACTTATTTTCTTCTCTTGTGTGATTGCTCATGCCAGAACTTCCAATGCCACCTTGAGTAAAAGCGGTGAAAGAAGGCATCCTTATCTTGTGCAGGTTTTCAAGGAGAATGCTTCCAGCTTTTGCCCATTCGGTATGATATTACCTGTCGTTTTTTTTGTTGTTGTTGTGTTATTGTTTTGTTGTTGTTGTTTTCTTGTTGTTTTTATCGACCTTGTTATTTTGAAGTATATTCCTTTAATACATAGTTTATTGAAAGTTTTAACACAAGGGGATGTTGAATTTTATCAAAGCCTTCTCTGCATCCATTGAAATAATCATGTGGTTTTTCACTTTAGTGCTGTTTATGTGATTGAATGACACTTATTGATTTCTGTATATTGATCCAACCTTGCATACTTGAGAGGAAGCCTATTTGATCATGGCAGATAAGCTTTCTGATATGCTGCTGGGTTCAATTTATTAGTATTATGTTGAGGATTTTTGCATTGATGTTAATTAAAGGTATTGGCCTGAAATTTTCTTTATTTGTTCTATCTATGGCAGGTTTTTTGTATGTTTGTTTGTTTGTTTTGTTTTGTTTTTCATCAGGATGATACTGGACTCATAAAATTAGTTAGGGAAAAATTCCTTCTTTTCAATTTTTTGGAATAGTTTCAGTAGAAATTGCATGAGCTCTTATTTGTACCTACGGTAGAAACCAGCTGTGAATCCATCTGGTCCTGGGCTTTTTTGGTTGGTAGGCTATTTTTTATGGCCTCAATATCAGAACTCAGTATTAGTTTATTCGGGGATTCAATTTCTTCCTGCTTCAGTCTTGGGAGAGTGTATGTGTCCAGGAATTTATCCATTTCTTTTAGATTTTCTAGTTTGTGTGCATAGAGGTGTTTAACTATTTTCTGATTGTTGTTTGTATTTCTGTAGGGTCACTGGTAATGCTCCTTTATCATTTCTGATTGTTTTTATTTGAATCTTGTCTCTTTTCTTCTTTATTAGTCTAGCTACTGGTTTATTTATTTTATTAATTTTTTGAAAAAAAACCTCCTATATTTGTTGCTGTTTTAAAGGTGGTTTTTTGTTTGTTTGTTTTTTGCATTTCTATCTCCTTCAGCTCTAATCTTGTTTATTTTTTGTCTTCTGTTAGTTTTGGTGTTTGTTTGCTTTTGTTCTCTAGTTCTTTCAGTTGTGACGTTAAATTGTCTTTTTGAGATCTTTCTAGATTTTTGATGTGGACATTTAATGTTATGTATTTCCCTCTTAATACTGTTTCGGCTGGTATATTGTGTCTTTGTTCTTATTAGTTTCAAATAACTTCTTGATTTCTGCCTTAATTTCGTTATTTATGCAAATATCATAAGAAAGTATGTTGTTCAATTTCCATGCAGTTGTAGGGTTTTGAGTGAATTTCTTTATCCTGAGCTCTAATTTGATTGTGCTATGGTCTAAGAAACTGTTTGTTATAGTTTCTGTCATTTTGCATTTGCTGAGTAGTGTTTTACTTCCAGTAATGTGATCAATTTTACAGTAAGTGCCATAAGGAAAGGAATATAATGTATATTATTTTGCTTTGGGGTGAACAGTTCTGTATATATCTCTCAGGTTCACTTTATCCAGAGCTGAGTTCAGGTCCTGAATGTCATTATTAATTTTCCTTCTCCATAATTTGTCCAATATTGTAAGTGGAGTATTAAAGTCTTCCACTATTATTGTGTGGGAGTCTATTTTTATAATAGTCTCCAAGAATTTGATTTATGAATCTTGGTGCTCCTGTATTCAGTGCAAATATATTTAGGATAGTTAGCTCTTATTGTTAAATTGAACTCTTTACTATTATGTAGTAGCCTTCTATGTGTTTTTTTTATTTTTTTTCTGGCTTAACGTCTGTTTGTTGTTTTTTATTTTCAGAAACTAGGATTGCAACCCTTGCTTTTTTTCTGTCTTCAATTTGCTTGGCAAATTCTCTCCCATCTTTTTTTTTTTTTTTTTTTTTTTTTTTTTTTTTTTTTTTTTTTTTTGAGCCTATGTGTGTCTTTGCGTGTGACATGGGCCTCTTGAAGACAGTATACCAATAGGTGTTGGTACTTTATCCAGCTTGTCATTCTGTGTCATTTAATTGGGACATTTAGCCAATTTATGTTTAAGGTTAATATTGTTATGTGTGGATTTGATCTTGTCATCATGATGCTAGCTGGTTATTTTGCAGACTTGTTTATGTAGTGGCTTTATAGTGATACTGGTCTGTGTACATCAGTGTGTTTTTGTAGTGGTTGCTAATGATCTCTTCCCCGCCCCCCATATTTAGTGCTTCCTCCAGGAACTCTTTCATGGCAGGTTTGGTGGTAATTAATTCCTTCTGCATTTTTCTTCTGAGTCTGTAGGTCTCACAAGAGATTATGAATAGTAGTTTTGGGGATATTTCAAGATCAGGTTTGGTCTTTGAATATTCTGCCTCTGTACACAGCCTACTTCCTAAGTGAGAAGTTGATATTAGTAGAACAGTTGAAATGGAAATGCCACTAAAGTAACACGGTAAAAGATGAGTTGTTTTGAGGGGATATTGAAAGCAAACCCTGGGCTTACTTAAAATCCTCTCAGTAATAAACTGTGAAGAAGGGAGAAGGTTAGAATAGGTATATGATATTGATTTCCAAGTTATTATATAAAATTTATAACAGATTTTTAATGATACAAAAGTAAATATTTATATAAAAATAAGTATAAATTTCAGGTGAAAATAGACCTAACTGCTAATTAAAAAATAAAAATAAAAACAAGTAATGACAGCTAAGGTTCAAAATGGCTAACTAGAGAATTTGGAAACCAGTTCTCAAAAAAATAAACCAAAATTACAAATAGATAATCATAACTTGAAATAGAATATCAAGGAAAGAATACTAAAACTCAGTAGAGAACTCATTGGAAAAAAAACAAAGGCAACAAAGGAAAAGAAGAAACTACTACAAGGCAAATCAGCTGACAAATTGGTTATGAAACCAGAGGGACTTGGCGTTGTGTGGAAAAGGTAAGTGGAAGTGTTTTGGCTAGCCACATCCCTGCTGCAGTCTGCAAGTGGCCAAACTGTAAGAGAGTTTATCTGTGTGGGTTATGATTTGGAAACTTCTTGAGGGCATTGAAACAGATTGCAGGCTGGGCGCAGTGGCTCACACCTATAATCCCAGCATTTTGGGAGGCTGAGGCAGGTGGATCACGAGGTCAAGAGATTGAGACCATCCTGGTCAACAAGGTGAAACCCTGTCTCTACTAAAAATACAAAAATTAGCTGGGCATAGTGGTGTGTGCCTGTAGTCCTAGCTACTCAGGAGACTGAGGCAGGAGAATTGCTTGAACCAAGGAGGCGGAGATTGCGGTGAGCCGAGATCGTGCCATTGTGCTCCAGTCTGGGTAACAACAGCAAAACTCCATCTCAAAAAAAAAAAAAAAGATTGCAAATTCAGGTTGGATTACTCACTCTCTCCCCAGATGCAAGCAGCTCCATCAGGATACAATTGGAGGTGCAGCAATCAGGGGACTATATTCTGCTTAGGGAACATCAATCCTTTTGTTTCCACAAATCAGGATCACCCACTAACATTTCCTAGAACCTATTCAGGGGATTGTGTTGGCACAGCGCTAGCTAGTTCCAAAGGAGCTGCAGCATTTCTAGTAATGTAGCCCTCAGGGAGTGCTACTCCTATTG
This sequence comes from Cebus imitator, assembly GCF_001604975.1. Lineage (NCBI taxonomy): Eukaryota > Metazoa > Chordata > Mammalia > Primates > Cebidae > Cebus > Cebus imitator. The sequence goes on along the minus strand of NW_016107817.1, from coordinate 683,659 downwards.
AAGGGAAACTACAGCAAACCAACAGATAGACCATGAAACAAAGGAAACCAAGGCACATGCTTTCCAGTGCCAAAGAACTCTCTATTTGATGCTGTGAGAGGTGACTCTGCATCCATCAGGAACAAAATGTCTGTGCTTGGGTACAAAAGAAAGCCATGAAATCCCATCCCTCCAACCTCTGGGCTAGAGCCCAGGTATGTAGAGGAAAAGTTTTCTACTCCACACACTACTGCAACCACAGCCACTACTGCTGTCACAAGAAATTTCCACAAGTGTTTCAGAGGAGCTGCTATCTGGAGCTGTGAAGTATGACTAAAACCCCACTCTAGGGGTGTTGCCTCTGAGCCTGCATATATTTAAAGGGTGGCGCCCTCCCTAGTTCTGCACAGAGCTGCAATGTTGTTGCCAAAGAGAGCAAGAGAGCAATGTTGTTTGGGGAAATGGGATTAGACTGCATGCTAAAGCTACTACCAGATGACACAGAGGTTTGGGGCTGAGCTACAGAGCTGATGTCCCCATGACTCTTAGTTACATTGCATCCTAGAATTAAGCACCAATGTCTAACTGAACTGAATGTTCTGAATGCTGACCCATTACCCTGGTAAATAAAGATCAAGTATTATCCCTGGTGCCACCACAACAATCATTCAAGTGCCACCTACTGCCCTGGAGGTCACCCTATACAATCTAATACAAAATTTGCTGACAAAAATATACAATGTTTAGGGACAAGATAAGCTTCTCATGACTTCTATCACTTCAGCATCTCAGAAGATCATAAGCCTGCTCACTTGCTCAGTCCACTACTACTACAATTAGCATTTGAGAAAAGCATCACCCTAAGGCTATCTGTAACCAAGGGAATTATACAGACACTATTGCAATGAACAAACTCAGAAGCAAATCCAAGTGGCAATTCCTCAACATACATTATAGTTATATTCTCAAGACAGGGGAAAAAAAACCTCTCATTGAAATAAAATTAAATTTCAGATACAAAGAAACTAGCATACCAATACTGGAAGTATGAAAAAGCAGATTGACATGACGCCCCTAAAAAATCCCACTAACATTTTAGCAATGGATTCTACAAAATAAAATTTGTAAAATCACAGATAAATAATTACAAATATTATCAATAATTTTAAAAAAGCTCAGTGAAATCCAAGTGAAATCTGGAAACCAATTCATAGAATTAAAAAAATCAAAACAGTATATGAATAAGAAATTTACCAAGGAAATTGATAGCCTAAAGAGAAATCAACAGAACTTCTGGAAATAAAATATTCATTGAAGGAATTACAAGTTGAAAGCTTCAAAAATAGATCAAGCAGAAGAGAGCATCTCAGAACTTGAAGCCAGGTCTTTTGAATTAATTCAGTCAAACAAAAATAAAGTAAAAAGAATTTAAAAGAATAAAGAAAACCTTTGAATAGCATGGAACTACATAAAATATCTAAACTTTTAAGTGATTGCTATTTCTGAGGGTGAAAAAAAAGTAAAGAGTTTAGAAACTTATTTAAGTATTTTATAATAAACTTTTCTATTCCTCCAAGAATTTTGAACATCCAGATACAAGAGAGTCAACACACAGTAGCAAAATACATTTCAAGAAGAATTTTACCATGTCATATATTTACCAGACTCTCTAAAGTTAATTTGAAGAAAAATATTTTAATATTAGCAAGAGAAATGTGTCTAGTCACATATAAAGAAATTCCCACCAGATTTACAGTTTCCTAGCAGAAATTTTTAAGACCAACAAAAATGGGGTCATATTTCACAAGTTCTTATGGAAAGAAACTGTTAGTCATGAATTAATGTCCTGCAACAGTAAGCTTTATAAGTGAAGGAGAAATAAAATATTTTCCTGATAGGTAAATGCTGGTAGACTAGACTAGAATTGCAAGATATACTCAAAGGATGTGAGCATTTCTCATAGTCCTAGAAATAAATAGCAGTGTCTAACTGAACTAAATGTCCTAAATGCTGACGCATTGCCTGGGACACCAGAGAGCTTTTCCTGGTAAACAAAGATTAAGTATAAACCCTAGTGCTACCATCACAATCAGCTCTTACATACAAGTGCCACCTACTGGCCTGGAGGACAATCTATATAATCTAATACAAAATTTGTTGACAAAAATGCTCAGTACTTTAGGATCAAGGTAAGTCTCTCATGACTTCTAACACCTCAGTTTCTTGGAAGGCCATGAGCCTGCTCACCTGCTCAGTAAACTGTTACAACAATCAGCATTTGAGAAAAGCACCACACTAGGTCTGACTAAACCAAGGATACATACAGACACTTTGCCAGTGAACAAACTCAGAATAAAAGCAAAATGGCTCTTTTCAACATACATTATAGTCATATTCTCAAGAGGGGAAGAAAAAAACTTCTCATTGAAATGAAAGTAAACTCCAGATACAAAGAAACTAGCACAACAATGCTGGAAGTATGCAATATAGAAATGAAAATTTAATATTCGTCATCATAAAAACACATGAAGGTATAAAACTCATTAGTCTTATAAAACAATTACACTAAGGAGGAAGAGAAATAAATCAAATGGGAACATGACAGAACTTCACCAAACCCAAAAGACAGAGGGAAAAGAAAGCATCAAATAACACACCAAACAACTAGATAGTTTAAAACATTCAAATAGGAATGAAACCTTATGTATCAATATTAATTAACTCATAATCTCAGAATACATATTCTTCTTGTACATAAATGGATTAAAGTTTTCACCTAAAGCCTGTAGATTAATAGAATGGATTGAAAAATAATCATGAACCAACTCTATGCTACTTAAAAGAAACTCACCCTACTGATTAAGGTATAGACTGAAAGTAAAGTGAGAGGAAAAGATGTTCCATGTAAACTGAAATCAAATGCAAGTGGGAGTAACTATAATTATATCAAACAGACTTCAAATCCAAAATAGTAAAAAAAATGAATTTTATTATGTAATAATGAAAGAATCAGTTAAACAAGACAATATAACAATTCTAAATGTATGTGCACCCAACAATGGACCACAAATATTTGTGAAACAAATATTACTGGATGTAAATACTGGGAACTTCAAAATTCTACTGACAGCAATATACAGATTAATGAAATAGAAAGTCAACAACAATAATAACAACAACACAAACCTTGATCTTCAATTGGATATAATGCCAAAGGTAGTCAATATATTACAGAAGATTATGGGGTAATTCTGAGATTACCCCATAATCTCAGAATATACATTCTTCTCATCAACACATAAGATATTCTCCAAGATAGACATATATTAGCCAAAAATAGGTCTCAATACATTTTTTAAAAAATTCAAATAATAGGTTTGCTCAGCAACACCTCTGCTGGCAGACTATGGCTATACTACCACCTTGCTGGGCAGATCTTCTCTGAAAACAGGCAGCAGCATGTTAGGAACTTACGAATAAAGCCCTGCCTTCCCAGGACAGAGCATCTGAGGAAAAAGGCATTTATGCGTTCCGCTGCAGCAGACTTAAACGTACCTGCCCAGAAGCTCTCAATGGAAAAATGGAGTTCCCATCTTAGCTCTTGAGCTCCTATAATGGACAGACTGTCTCCTTAAGCAGCTCCCTTACCCCTGTATATCCAAAGAGACACCTAGTAAAGGAGAGTTCAGGCTGACATCTGGGGAGTACCCTTCTGGGATGAAGACAACAAAAGAAGAAACTGGCAACAACTCTTACTACTTAGCAGCCCCCATGGGTGATCTGCAGGCAAGCAGGGACTGGAGTGGACCTCCAGTAGGCCTACAGAAGAGGAATCTGACAGTTAGAAAGAAAGCTAAAAAATAGAAAGAAATAACTTCAGCATCAACAAAAAAGGACGTCCACTCAGAGACCTCATCCCAAAGTCACCAACTACAAAGACCACAGGTAGATAAATCCACAAAGATGGGAAGAAACCAGTCAAAAATGTTGAACACTCCCAAAACCAGAACGTCTCTACTCCTCCAAGGGATCACAACTCCACACCAGGAAGGGAACAAAGCTGGATAGAGAATGAGTCTGATGAACTGACAGAAACAGGCTTCAGAAGATAGGTAATAACAAACTTATCTGAGCTAAAAGAACATGTTCTAATCCAATGCAAACAAACTAAGAACCTTGAAAAAAGGTTAGACGAAATGCTAACGAGAATAAATAGCTTAGAGAAGAATATAAATGACTGGATGGAGCTGAAAAACACAACAAGAGAACTTCGTGAAGCATACATAAGTTTCGATAGCTGAATTGACCAAGCAGAAGAAACGGTATCAGAGGTTGAAGATCAACTCAATGAAATAAAACGAGAAGGCAAGATTAGAGAAAAAAGAGTGAAAAGAAATTAACAAAGCATGAAAGAAATATGGGATTATGTGAAAAGACCTAATCTATGTATGATAGATGTACCTGAATGTAATTGAGAGAATGAATCCAAGCTGGAAAGCACTCTTCAGGATATTATCCAGGAGAACTTCCCCAACTTAGCAAGGCAGGCCAACATTCAAGTCCAGGAAATACAGAGAACCCCACAAAGATATTCCTCAAGAAGAGTAATCCCAAGGCACATAATTATCAGATTCACCAGGGTTGACATGAAGGAAAAAATGCTAAGGCAGCCAGAGAGAAAGGTTGGGTTACCCACAAAGGGAAGCCCATCAGACTCACGGCAGCTCTCTCGGCAGAAACCCTACAGGCAAGAAGAGAGTGAGGGCCAATATTCAACATCCTTACAGAAAAGAACTTTCGACCTAGAATTTCATATCCAGACAAACTAAGCTTCATAAGCAAAGGAGAAATAAAATCCTTTATGAACAAGCAATTGCTGAGAGATTTTGTCACCACCAGGCCTGCCTTACAAGAGCTCCTAAAAGAAGCACTGAACATAGAAAAGACAACCAGTACCAGCCATTCCAAAATGTACCAAACCGTAAAGACCATCAACACGATGAAGAAACTGCATCAATTAACAGGCAAAACAACCAGCTAGCATCAAAATGGCAGGATCAAATTAACACATAAGAATATTAAACTTAAGTGTAAATGGGCTAAATGCCCCAATCAAAAGGCACAGACTGGCAAATTGGATAAAATGTCAAAATCCATGGATGTGCTGTATTCAGGAAATCCATCTCATGAGCAAGGAAACACATAGGCTCAAAATAAAGGGATGGAGGCAGATTTACCAAGCAAATGGATAGCAAAAAAAAGGAGGAGTTGCAACCCTAGACTCTGAAAAAAAAAAAGACTTTAAACCAATAAAAATCAAAAGAGACAATGGCATTACATAATGATAAAAGGATCAATGCACCGAGAAGACCTAATGATCCTATGTATATACACACCCAAAAGAGGAACACCCAGATACATAAAGTAAGTTCTTAATGACCTACGAAGAGACTTAGACTCCCATACACTAATAGTGGGAGACTTTAACACTCCACTGTCAATATTAGACAGACCAAGCAGCAAGAAAATCAACAAGGATATCCAGGACTTGAACTCAGATCTGGGCCAAGCAAACCTAACAGAACTCTTCACCCCAAATCCACAGAATATTCATTCTCAGCACCACATCACACCTACTCTAAAATTGACCACATAATTGGAAGTAAATCAGTCCTCAGCAAATGCAAAAGAACGGAAATCATAACAAACAGTCTCTCAGACCACAGTGCAATGATATTAAAACTCAGGATTAAGAAACTAACTCAGAACCACACAACTTCATGGAAACTAAGCAACTGGTTCCTGAATGTTGACTGGATAAACAATGAAATGAAAACAGAAATAAAGATGTTCTTTGAAACCAATGAGTACAAATACACAACATATCAGATTCTCTGGGACACATTTAAAGCAGTGTCAAGTGGAAAATTTATAGCAATAAATGCCCACATGAGAAGCAAGGATAGATCGAAAATCCACACCTTATCATCAAAATTGAAAGAGCTAGAGGAGCAAGATAAAACAAACTCAAAAGCTAGCAGAAGACAAGAAATAACTAAAATCAGAGCAGAACTGAAGGAGATAAAGACACAAAAAGCTTCAAAAAATCAGTAAATCCAGGAGCTGGTTTTTTGAAAAGTTCAACAAAATAGGCTGCTAGCCATATTAATAAAAAAGAAAAGAGAATAACCAAATAGATGCAATAAATAATGATAAAGGGGATATCACCACTGATACAAACTTCCGTCAGAGATTATTACAAACAACTCTATGCACATAAACCAGTAAACCTGGAAGAAATGGATAAATTTCTGGACATTTGCACCCTCTCAAGCCTGAACCATGAAGAAGCTGAAACCCTGAATAGACCAATAAAAAGGGCCAAAGTTGAGGTAGCAATTAATAGCCTACCAACCAAAAAAGCGCACATCCAGATGGGGTCACAGCCGAACTCTACCAGACATAAAAAGAAGAGCTGATACCATTCCTTCTGAAACTATTCCAAACAATCCGAAAAGAGGGAATCTTTTCCAAATCATTTTATGAGACCAACATCATCCTGATACCAAAACCAGGCAGAGACTCAACAAGAAAAGAAAACTTCGGGCCAATATCCATGATGAACATAGATGCAAAAATCTTCAATAAAATACTGGCAAATTGATTGCAACAGCATATGGAAAGCTCATCCATCATGATCAAGTAGGCCTCATCCCAGTAGGCTTCATCCCGGGGATGTAAGGCTGGTTCAACATAAGCAACGGTATAAATGTAATCCACCACATAAACTGAACCAAAGACAAAACTACATAATTATCTCCATAGATTCAGAGAAGGCCTTCAACAAAATTCAACATCCCTTTATGCTAAAAACTCTCAATAAACTAGATATTGATGGAAGGTATTGCAAAATAATAAAAGCTATCTACCACAAACCCACAGCCAATATCATACTGAATGGGCAAAAACTGGAAGCATTCCCTTTGAAATCTGGCACTAGATAAGGATGCCCTCTCTCACCACTCCTATTCACTATATTATTGGAAGTTCCAGCCAGAACAATGAGGTAAGAAAAAGAAATAAATGATATTCAATTAGGAAAGGAGTAAGTCAAATTGTCTCTATTTACAGATGACACGGATTGTATATTTAGAAGACCCCATAGTCTCAGCCCAAAATCTCCTGAAACTGATAAGCAACTTCAGCAAAGTCTCAGGATACAAAATCAATGTGCAGAAATCACGAGCATTCCTATACATCAGCAACAGACTAAAGGAAAGCCAAACCTAGAGTGAACTCCCATTCACAATTGCTACAAAGAGAATAAAATACCCAGGAATACAACTAACAAATGATGTAAAGGACCTCTTCAAGGAGAACTACAAACCACTGCTCAAGGAAATAAGAGAGGAAACAACAGATGGAAAAATATTCCATGCTCATGGTGAGGAAGAATTAATATAATGAAAATGGTCATACTGCCCAAAGTAATTTACAGATTCAATGCTATCCCCATCGAGCTACCTATGACCCTCTTCACAGAACTGGAAAAAAAAAACACCTGAAACTTCATATGGAACCAAACTAGAGCCCGCATTGCCAAGACAATCCTAAGCAATAAAAACAAAGCTGGAGGCATCATGCTACCCGACTTCAAACTACACTGCAAGGCTACAGCAATCAAAACAGTTTGATACTGATAACAAAACAGAGATATAGACCAATGGAACAGAAGAGAGGCCTCGGAGGCAACGCCACACATCTACAGCTATCTGACCTTTGACAAACCTGACAAAACAAGCAATGGGGAAAGAATTCCCTGTTTAATAAATCGTGTTGGGAAAACTGGCTAGCCATGTGCAGAAAACAGAAACTGGACTGCTTCCTGGCACCTTACACTAAAATTAACTCGAGATGGATTAAAGACTTAAACATAAGACCTAACATCATAAAAATCCTACAAGAAAACCTACGCAAAACCATTCAAGACATAGGCATAGGCAAGGACTTCATGACTAAAACACCAAAAGCATTGGCAACTAAAGCCAAAATAGACAAATGGGATCTAATTAAACTCCAGAATTTCTGTACAGAAAGAAAAAAAAGAAAAACATTAGAGTGAACCAGCAACCAACAGAATGAGAAAAATTTTTGCAATCTACCCATCTGACAAAGGGCTAATATCCAGAATCCACAAAGAACTAAAACATATTTTCAAGAAGAAAACAAATCCTTTCAAAAATCAGCAAAGGACATGAACAGACACTTTTCAAAAGAAGACATATGAGGCCAAGAAACATATGAAAAATCTTTATCATCACTCGTCATTAGAGAAATGCAAATCAAAACAACATTGAGATACCATCTCATGCCAGTTAGAATGGCGATCAATTAAAAAATCTGGAGACAACAGATGCTGGAGAGGATGTGAAGAAATAGGAACACTTCTACACTGTTGGTGGGAGTGTAAATTAGTTCAACCATTGTGGAAGACAGTGTGGTGATTCCTCAAGGATCTAGAAATAGAAATTCCATTTGACCCAGCAATCCCATTATTGGGTATATATCCAAAGGATTATAAATCATTTATTATAAAGAGGCATGCACATGTATGTTCATTGTGGCACTGTTTACAATAGCAAAGATCTGAAACCAACCCAAATGCCCATCGATGATAGACTGAACAAGGAAAATGTGGCACATATGGACCATGGAATACTATGCAGCCATAAAAATGATGACATTGTGTCCTTTGTAGGGACATGGCTGAATCTGGAAACCATCATTCTCAGCAAACTGACACAAGAACAGAAAATCAAACACCATGTGTTCTCATTCATAAGTGGGTGTTGAACAATGAGAACACATGGACACAGAGAGGTGATCATCACATACTGGGGTCTGTTGGGGGGACTAGGAGAGGGAGAGTGAGGGGTAGGGAGATTGAGGAGGGATAACATGGGAAGAAATACCAGATATAGGTGACAGAGGGATGGAGGCAGCAAACTACACTGCCATGTATGTACCTATGCAAAAATTCTGCATGATCTGCACATGTACCCCAGCATCTAATGTATAATAATATATATACACATATGTATATATACATATATATATATATATATAGTGCCTTGAAAATAGGAAAAAATATCAAATAATATTAAGCATCTTTACAGACCACAATAGAATAAAACTAGAAATCAATACCAAGAGGAACTCTTGAAACTACACAAATACCTGTAAATAAAACCATATATTCCTGATAAATCTTTGGGCCAATGAAAACATTAAAGATGGGAATAACACATCTTTGTTTTTTGAAAAACAAAAAGAAGATTGAGATAAAATATATTAAACCCTCTGGGATACAATAAAAGCAGTGCTGACAGGGAAATTTATATTGTTAAATGCCTACATAAAAAAAAAAAAAAA
>NW_016107817.1:660975-674031 GCF_001604975.1 Cebus imitator | reverse complement strand
AAAGATCACAAAGTAATAACCTAATAATAATCCATTCGTTTTTCTAGACTCCTTTGGCTATTCTGGATCTCTTGTGGTTTCATACAAATTTTTAAATTGTATTTTTTATTTCTGAAATAATTTCACTGGAGTATCAATAGAGATTGTAATAAATCTATAGATGACTTTAGGTGGACATTTTAGCAATATGAATGCTTCCCCACCAGGATAACTGATATTTTCCCATTTATTTATATATTTTTCAATTTCTTTTACTAATAATTGATGGAGTTTAGATGAGTTTTTTCACCTCTTGTTAAATTTATTCTTTCTTTATATTTTTTAGCCATTGTAAATGGGATTGTTTTCTTGATTTTTTAAAAATAATTTGCTGTTAGTATATATAAATGCTACTGATTTTTGTGTGTTGATTTTGAATCCTGCAACTTTTCTAAATTTGTTTACCATTTTTAACAGTTTAATTGTTTAGTCATAAGGGTTTTCCATACACAAGGTTCTGTCATCTACAATTAGGGACAATTCAACTTCTTTCCCAATTGCATACCTTTTATTTACTTCTTCTGGCCTAAGTGGTCTAAATAGGACCTGTAGTACCCAGCTGAATAGAAGGATGGGAAGCCCACTTTTTTCTTTTGTTCCTGATTCTAGAGAAAAAGCTTTCAACTTTTCCTTGTTGAGTATAATATTATCTATGGGTTTATTATATATTGCCTTTATTATGTTGAGGTGTTTTCTTTTACACCTAATTGATGTTGAATTTTATCAAATACTTTTTCTGTATCTACTCAGACGATAATGTGCTTTGCTCTTCATTCCCTTAATGTAGGGTATTATATTTGGTGATCTGTATATATAGAGAGAGCCATCAGGCCCTAGGGATTTATTTCCCTTGGTGACTTTTTTATTAAAAATTCAATATTTTTACTCGCAGTTATTGATATGTTTAGATTTTTCTCTTTCTTTAAAATTCAATCTTGGTAGGTAGTATTTATATAGGAACATATGCATTTCTTCATGGTTTTCCAATTTTTGGCATATAATTTTTTATAATAATCTCTTATGATCATTTTTATTACTGTGGTATTGCTTGTAATGTCTTCCCCTTCATTTCTGATTTCTAAATTTAAATTTTTCTTTTTCTATTTTTTTAGCCCAAATAAAGGTTTGTAAACTTTGTTTATCTTAAAAATAAACTCAATGACATTGGTCTTTTCTTTTTTTTTTAAGTTTTGTTTCATTTATTTCTGCTCAGATCTTTATTATTTCCTTTTTTGTACTAAATTTGTGATGAGTTTTTTCTTTTTGTTCCTTTTCAGGTGTAGTATTACGCTGTTTAAGTGAATTCTTTTTTGAAGTATGCTTTTACTACCGTCAACTTTCCTCTTAGAACCAGTTTTTTTGCATCCCTTAAGATTTGGCATGTTGTATGTTTATGTTTGTGTGTCTGAAGATATTTTTAAATTTTCCTGTTAATTTCTTCTTGCCTATTGGTTGTTTAGGAGCATGTTTTTAAAGTTTCAATGTATTTGTGAGTTTTCCGAAATTCGTCCTGGTATTGATTGCTAATTTCATTTCATTGTGGTTATAAATAATACTTGATGTGATTTCCATTAAAAAAATCTGTTTAGACATATTTTGTAGCTTAACAGATGATCTAACCTGGAGAATGTTCCATGTGCACTTGAGGAGAATATGCACTCTGCTGCTATTGTTGGGGATGTTATTTGTCTTTTAGGTTCAAATGGTATCAAGTGTAGTTAAAGTTTAATGATTTTTCAGTCATTTTCTGATTGAATAACCTGTCTATTTCCGGAGTGAGTTATTGAATCACCTACTATTATTGCATTATCTCCTAGCTTTTCCTTCTGATCTGTTAACGTTTACTTTATATATTTATGTGTTCCAATGTTGGATGCATATATATTTAGAGATGATATAGTTTCTTCATGAATTGGCTCTGACATTATTATATATTTTTTCTCTTTAAGTTTTAAACTTAAAGTGTGCTCTATCTGATATAAATACAGCTGAGGGGCCCAAGATGGCTGATTAGAAGCAGCTGTGGGCTGTGACGCTCATAAAGAGAAACCAAAGGGGTGAGTTAATACAGCATCCACAACTGAAATATCTTGGTACTCGTGATGAGATTGATAGGGAAAACAATTCAAACCACAGAGACTGAAGAAAATCAAGGTGTGATGATAATGCACGGAGGAGCCACCTGGAGCCAAGGAAACCCCAAACCCCAGCCAAGGGAAGCAATGAGTAATTGTCGGATCCTGGGTAACCATGCTTCTCCCATGGATCTTTACACCTGCTGATTAGGAGATCCCCTCATAAGCCCAAGCCACCAGGGCATTAGGGTCCAAAATACATAACTGTGTGGAGATTTGGCAGGGCAGTTGCTCGGTCACACATAGAGACCCAGGAGCCTTAAAAACTTTGGCCCAGGGATACATAACTGACATGTCTGCAACTCAGGCAAGGTGGAAGATACATATATACCAGTAGGAAGGGGGCTGAATCCAGGGAGCCAAGCAGCATCATTCTGAGAGCCCCGCTTGCACAGCACCTGACAATATAAGACCTACTGGCTTGGAATTCCAACCATCCACTAGCAACAGGTTGGAGCCTGCCTGAGATGGAATGGAGCCCCTGGGTGGAGGGTCGGGCCATCATCTCTGCTGTTTGGTTTACTCAGCCATTACAGAGTATGAGCTTTAGAGAGTCCAAATGATCCAGATGATGAAGTGTTTCCCCAGAGCAGCACAGCTGGTTTGCCAGGTTATGGCCAGACTGCTTCTGTAAGTGGAACCCTGATTTATTGCTCCACACTGGGGTAAATTTCCTCCAGGAATCCCTGCTTGTACATATTCCACAGACAGAGCTCTCATCTCTCCCTGGGATGCAGTGCCCAAGAGAGGGAAGGATCACCTTCCTCTCTCCATTTTGAGACCCAGGAGTCAAAGTCCAACTTAACAGCACAAGGATTAGTTAGCAGGATATTTATACTGCATAAAGTCTTTTCATTTTCTCTATCATGCCACAAATTAAAACACTGTGATTTAGTGTCTAGTAGTTACTGTATGCAGCACTTCAAACAACCATGTGAAAGTAGTTATCTACTGCATGTATTTCATTGCTAGCATTCTAGTGAGAGAACTGTAACATCTATCACAAATGTGATAGATCTTATGCCAGATTTATCAAAATAAGACAATTAACTTTTCCCCCATCATTAAAAAAATGGCAAATAAAAATATCAGTTTTGAAAATTCTGTTTGAGGATAAATGGTCTCCTTTCATTTAAACACTATGCAACAAAATGAGGGCAAAGTGAAAAAATCAACACAATAACATATTTTTAGCTGTTTTTTAAAAAAAAAACCATCACACATTTCCAAGATGGGCTTCTAGATACAATAATGACAACTAATTAGGAAACTTTCACCACTTTAAATCAGTGCAACACTTGCATATATTTTGTTTACAAATGCACACATGAAGGCCTAAAATTGTGATAGAAGGCTTAGCTTCAAAAATCAGTAGAAAGTCCCACATTTTTCCATTACTACTTAATATAAGTGAATGTCACTTTTTGATAGTGGCAAACACAACTAAGTTAGGTAAGATAAATCCTAATCAATATAATTCCCTAAGGACAAAGCTAATCTTTTATAAACATTCACTGTATTCATATAACACTTATTCCTTATTACCTGTAGGAAAAGATCTGAAACTGAGAGTACTGATTAGATTATCTCATAAATAAATAACACTTAAGCACTTAAGTCTTATTTACTTTTCCAAATAACAAAATATATAATATTTCTCTTCAGAATTTACAAAAATAAATCTTTTTTTTGCCAGAAACCTTAAAACTTATATAGCTCTCTAACTCATCAAAGGTAAGCAAAATCAATCCAACCTTAAATGGCTGTTAGCTACTAACAATATTTGGAGGCTTGCCAAAGGTAGTTTATGAAATTTACATAAATACAGCAAATTCCTAATTATTGGAAATTCATAGAAAATAAAATTACCATTCATAAAGTCTTCCATTAGAAACTTAAAAACACCTTCCATTAGAAACTAAAAAAAAAAAAAAAATCAATACATATATAGATATGTAAATGTGAAAAATTCAAAGGAGAACAAATAGTAAACAAACAAATATTATAAGAAATAACATTTATATGGGAAACTAAACTCAAATTTTTCTTTACACAGTTTACCTTGGAGGGTACAGTGTTACCTAGTGCCTAAAAGCACACATGATGAATATTTTCTTCCTGATATACAAATTGATGTCCTTAAGTTCACCAATACCAGTATACATTTTGTGCAGTTAAGAAATTTGCTTTAGGCCGGGCTCGGTGGCTCAAGCCTGTAATCCCAGCACTTTGGGAGGCCGAGGCGAGTGGATCACGAGGTCAAGAGATCGAGACCATCCTGGTCAACATGGTGAAACCCCGTCTCTACTAAAAATACAAAAAATTAGCTGGGCATGGTGGTGCGTGCCTGTAATCCCAGCTACTCAGGAGGCTGAGGCAGGAGAATTGCCTGAACCCAGGAGGCGGAGGTTGCGGTGAGCCGAGATCGTGCCATTGCACTCCAGCCTGGGTAACATGAGTGAAACTCCGTCTCAAAAAAAAAAAAGAAAAAAAAAAAAAAAAAAAGAAATTTGCTTTAGTATATGACCACTAAGTAGTTTAGTGCTAGTGTTATCTAGCTGGAATAGCAAATACAGTATGAATCAATGCAAGCATGGATGTTAAAGTTTGCTTCCAACTAAATGTGGCTTCATGCTTAACCATATTTTAAAAATAATTGCCAAACTGTTGATGTATTTATTTACAATATTTCTTATTTTATCTTCATCAAGCCTAAGAGCTTTAACTATGGGCAACGTTAATTAGCTAAATTTTTCCAATTTTCTATTAGGTTTTAAAGAACATGTTATTATCTAAATTTGATTCAATATTTTATTTTATCTCTTGCTTCATAGACACATACAGAAACAACAACAACAACAAAAAAAAAACCCTATGTAAGACACAGTCCATATATGACATTCTTGGACTGTCTATTTTATTTTTTAAATTTTCTTTTTATTTTAAAAAATAAACTGTCATTTTACTGTAGGACAAACATTTATTGTACAAAATCCTTTCTCATATAATACAATTTTATTTTCTTTCTACGTTATTTTCTTCCTTACCAAAAATACATCTTCATCTATATAACTTTCTTCATTTCACATCTCTCTCCTCTAATTAGTGGTTTCCATTCTACCTTATTTCACAAATAATCTGTTTCATGATTTGAATTAACCTTTAGATAACTTATTAGACAAAATTATTATTTTCATCAATAAGGACACATCTTCTCTGGTGCACAAAATACATATAATTATATATTAACTACAATTCTTATTCTTAAAAACCATAAATTTTAATGAAAACTAGGAAGCAAGTAATTTGAAACTGTCTACCAGATATTAACATTTTATTAAGGAGAATAATTTCATAATTTTTAGAAAAATATTTTTCCACATTGTATTCCTTTCTTAATTGACAATGACCCAGATATCCAATAAACATCAAAAAAATTGTATGTACTAAATTTTGATTTTAAAAGTTTACTTTGATTACTTCTGAAAACCAAAATATTAGAAACAGCGTCATCATTTAAAATTATATCCTTATTAAGTGCTTTTTAATAGCCTGTGAACATCAAGTGTTCAACTAAGTAAAAATCTTAAAGTTAAAAGCATAGATGTTTTTGCAGATAACTCAGAAGATTCACTGTTTTTATTAAACTAACAAAATTAAATTAGACTCATTTGTCTAAGAAGGCACACAAACTAAGATCATTTTGTTTTTACTGGATTTATAGTTCTGTAACATTCTATGCCGAACCCTGACACATCTAGCAGAGATAAACATAAAACCCAGACAAAAATGTAGTCTAACATTTCTAAGACATTTCTATTTTTATCTTACCAAAAATTTTAAAGCCAGCTTATATATTAAATATTTACATAAGTCATGTGAACTTAAAACTTGCTTGAACTTATTTATTTATGAGTGATTTTCTATTTATAAGCCAATTTGATACACTCTGTGAACACAATACATGCCATCCAGACACACACACACATACAAAGATCCAATAGATTTTACCTTGGAATTCTAGCCATAAAACAGCAATACAAACTCACCAGTTTGTGAACATGTTCACATGGCTAAACTTTGTTTGCCCCAGCCAATAATCCTATGAAGGCTCTGAGCCAAAGTTTTGGTAAAGTAGTTTCCATGGCACTCTGATGTTTAAAGGCCAAATCTCCCCAAGAACACTGGGGCCAAGCAGCACCACAGAACATCACATACTAACCAGGCCAGTCTCTGCTTAGAACCGTAGCATAAAATCCTGCACACATGGAATTCCATCCCAATTTCCTATTCAACAGCAAAATGAGGCCCCCAGATAGGCCAAATTACTCCAGATTCAAAGAATATTGGGGCAAAACAGCATTACAAAATATTATTAGATTATTAAACTCTGATTTCTCATTACTATATTGATACGCACATTTAAACAAAACCCAAAACATAATGCAACTACTGCAGCAACCAACAAACCCCCAGAGCGTCCCGAATGAAACAGTCAGGGTGCTTCCTCTCTCCATCTGTTGTGCTTGATTGACTTGAAAATACGAATTTCTTTGCGAATTTCCCAAATTGAGAAACCAATCTCTCTGCCTAAAACCCACAAAAGATACCCACTTGCCCAGACACACATACAATAATAACAAGCAAGCCACAAATAATGTCCAAATTAAAATATGGTGCTTCCCTTTCTCAGTCAGCTGGGCTTGTTCAAACTACAAATGAAAATTTCTTTAAAAATTGCCCCAATTGAGAGAATGGTACCTGCTGTCTGGGCCCCAAAACTGCACTCACCTATCTAGATGTAGTTGTCAAATCTTAAAGGTTATTTTTTGTAGGCAATCAGGAGCACAGTTGGAACTGGCAGCAGTGGGGCCAGAGACCAGAACTCAGCTCAAGCCAAAATGGAAAGGAAGCTTCTCAAGAGGGCTTCTGAGAATCCAAACCCACAGCAGCCAATCCAGGAGTAAAGCATTCCCAGTGAGACAACCAAAACCTGTGACAGAAACACAGGTGTTACATCTTGAACAGAAAGCCAATCACTGAGATAAGAATTGACAGGGAAGATGCTTTAATCATATTCTGAGGCCAATGAGATGGGAGATCAGTCTCAAATTCC
Source organism: Cebus imitator (assembly GCF_001604975.1). Taxonomy (NCBI): domain Eukaryota; kingdom Metazoa; phylum Chordata; class Mammalia; order Primates; family Cebidae; genus Cebus; species Cebus imitator. Next base: position 666,741 of record NW_016107817.1, on the reverse strand, counting down.
TGTGACTGAAACACAGGTGTTACATCTTGAACAGAAGGCCAATCACTGAGATAAGAATTGACAGGGGAGATGCTTTATTCATATTCTGAGGCCAAGGAGGTGGGAGATCAGTCTCAAATTCATCTCCCAGACTGACTAAAATTCGGGGTTTATGTAGCAGGGAAGAAATGTCATCACGTTCAGGAAAACAGGAATTAGGAAGGGGTAAGGAAGATAAGTTGGCCAACAGGAAGCAAAAGATCAGTTAGGCAATCATGATGGGTGAGGGCTCTGATGTCTCAATGTTAAGGTGTGGTAATTTGGTTTCAGCTCCTTGAAACTGAGAGGCCTGATGGTTGGTTTCCTGAGAAAAGAACTGAAATAAGACACTTGTAAATTTCTTAAGTGTGAAGACCATAAGGGTCAATTTTACATTTATTCAAAAGAAACCCAAAACATCAGTTCTATAAAATGGTTAGGTTGATATCACTAACACCTGGCATTCTTGGGCTTTTAGATTCTAATCATTTTAGTGTATGTAAAATAAAATCTCATTATGGTTTCTATTTTCATTTTGCTACTGATTAAATTTGTTGAGCATCTTTTCATGTGCTTATGGGGCATTTATATGATATGCTTTTAATGTATGTTAAAATATTTATTAATATTTTCTTAAAGGTGCACATGAGACTTTTGGAATACAGCATATTCTCATTGTACCATAGAGCAAATCATAACTTAATAGTTCCCCTTTGCACTAATTCTTATTCTTAAGTGATATGAGAGCTAGATTTTATCTGACATATTAAAGGGGTCTACCATAGATAAGAAATCTTATAAAATGAATCTGGGTGATGTTTTCAGATATTTTAAAACTGGAGGAGGATAATCCTGAATTCATTCTCTAATTTTTGAAATGTGAATAAAGCTCTCGGAAGACAGATAAGACCCCTGTCTCCAGCTTCACAACCCAGGGTTGTTATTAAAGTCATTGGCTTCATATTCTCTTAAAATGTAAACACATACTTATGAGAGGCAAATCTCTGGAATTATCTCACTAGCTAATCAGTAAGAGATTACCTTCCAAGTCTTGCTTCAGCCCAGGTCCCAAGTTCCATGGGTTTTGTCCATAAATCAATTCAGGGAGAATTGCCATTGTAATACTATTTGCCTTTCCAATCCACACAAATGGGAAATTTTTCCACGTAGTTAGACTTTTAATTTCTGCCAGGTAACTGCCACTTTTAAACTCTCAGAGCTCATGAGAACTCCCTCACTATCAGGAGAACAGCATGGGGGAAACCACACCCATGATGCAATCACCTGTCACCAGGTTGCTCCCTTGACACATGGGCATTACAATTTGGGTAGAGACACAGAGCCAAACCATATAAGGTGCATTATAATTTTTTCTTTCTTTCTAAAAAGTGATTTTAGCAATTTGTATTTTATTTAAAAGTGCTCAATTTATTTTAGTTGTATAATTTGTTGACACACAGTTGTTTGTAATATCCTATTATAATGCTTTTAATTTATTTTGGATTGACTGTGTAATAGCTACTTTTTAGTGTTTAGTTTTATTCTTTTTCTTTTTCTTTTTTTTAAAACTGCCATTCTTGCTAAAGGTTTTTTGTTTTTGGAGAAGGGGGTCTTTGCAAAGAACTATGTTTTATTTATATTCTCTATTTTTTTTCTGTTTTCTATTTTATTGATGTTATGGTCTGAATATGTGTATCTTCCCAAAATTTATACATTGAAACCTATTCCACTATATAATAACATTAAATGGTGAGGCTTTTGAGAGGCGGTTAGGACATAAGGGCTCTACCCTCATGAACGGGATTAATGCCCTTATAAAAGAAATGTTAGATAGCTTGTATGCTTCTTTTGCCATGTAAGGAAACAAGTAAGACTCTATCTAGGAGGAACAGTCCTTCACTAGACAACCAGTCTTCTGGTGCCTTGACCTTGGATATCTCAGGCTCTAAAGCTGTATTAAATACGTTTTTGTTGTTTATGAGCACCCAGTAATGATATTTTTGTTATAGCAGCCCAAATGAACTAAGACAATTAATTTCTACTCTAATTATTACTGTTGTTTTTTACTTCTTGGAGTGGGTATTGTTTGCTCTTTTTTTACTAGCTTCTCAAGATTTTAACTGAGATTTTTGATTTGGTATTATATAATTATTATTATTTTTTAATTTATTTTACTTTAGGTGCATACTATATCTGGCATTTCTCCCCATGTTATCCCTCCCCACCCTCCTCTCCCTACCCACCTCCGTTGTCTCTCCCCTACCCCCGCAACTGTCCCCTGTGTGTGATGCTCCTCTCCCTGACTGTTCATCATTATTTTTAAAATAAGCATCTAAAGCTTATAATTAACTAGATTGTATTCTTCCAAAGTTCATATATTGAAGCTCAAATCCCCAGTGTGACTGTATTTGGAAATATTTTGGCAATAGATAGTGCCATTTAGAAGGCAAGTAAAAATAAGTGAAGTTATTAAGGTGGATCTATGATCCAATAGGACTGGTTTGGCCCCTTAACCAAGAGGAACAGAGACTTGGTAAGTGCACACACAGAGATAAGGACATATGAGAACACAATTGGTAGGAAACCATCTGCAAGCCAAGAAGAAAGGGCTCTCAGACACTTGTCAGTTCTGGACTTACAGCAACAAATTGCTGTTGTTGAAATCAACCATATACGGTTGTTTTCTTATGGCAGCCCTAGCAAATTAATACAGAGCCATACATTTTTCCTATAAGCATCTTGTTAGTTGCATGCCATAAATTGTGATATGTTCTGTTTTGATTTTGTTCAAAGTATGTTGGAAATTCCCCGTGATTTATCATTTGACCCATTATATTTAAATATGTTCTAAATTCCCTCTGATTTATCATTTAACCCATGTCATTTTTAAATGTGTTGTTTAATTTCTATATTTACAAACATATTTTCCTAATGTCCTTCTTTTGCTTTCCAGTTTAACTCCATTTTGGACAGATAATGTGCCTTGTATTATTTTAATGATTTTAAATTTATTGTGACTTATTTTATGGCTTACCATTTAGTCTGTACTGAGAGGTATTCTTTACGGTCTTTAGAAGGATACATGTCCTGCTAATGTTGGGTAAAATGTTCTATAAAGGTAACTTAGGTCTGTTTCATTTCCATTGCTAAGTCTTCTGAATACGCACTGATTTATTGCCTACTTTTATTCTGTCTTTGAGAGGAAGTTATTCTTGTCTCTCACTATTATTGTGGATTTGCCAATACGTTCTGTTCAAAAATTTTATCTAAATATTTTGGATTTTTATTGTTAGTTGTACATGTATTTGTAACTTACATAGTTTTTGTGATATAAATCAGAATTTTAGAACATTAAAGAGCTGCTTTAACGTTCTAAAATGTCTATCACTAATAATTTTGGGGTTTAAAGTATACTTTAATCAGTCATTAACATCGTCATTAATATAAGGTATTTTATGTATATTGCTTGTGTGGTAAATTTTTCCCATATTTTTATGTCAAGATATTTCTGTCTTCAAATATAAAGTAAATTGTGTATTTATGCTGTCTATAAACAACCTAGGGTGTATCTGGTTTTTATCCATTCAGTCAATCTTCATCTTTAGAGTGTAATGTTATTCCATTCACACTTACTATTTTTATTGATCTGATTAAATTTTTGTCTGCTATTTTGTTACTCATTTATATATATATATTTATATATATAAATTTATATATATAAATTATATATATATTATATATATATAAATTTATATATATATAAATTTTATATTATTATATAATTATTATTATATATATTATATAATATATTATTATAAATTTTATATTATATATATATAAATTTATATATATATAAAATTATATATATAAATTTATATATATAAATATATATATATAAATATATATATATATAATCTCCAGTTTATTATCAGCTTCATTATTAAATTTATAATGTATCATTAAATTTTTGTGTTTATTTTACTTTCATATTTTCATATAAATATATATATATTATATATAATCTCTTCAGTTTATTATCAGCTTCATTATTATTAAATTTATAATGTATCATTAAATGTTTGTGTTTATTTTACTTTACTTTCATATTTTCTTTGTTGATACTCTAGGGATTACAATATTATTTATTTATTTATTTACTTATTTATTTTTTGAGACAGTATCTCACTCTGTTGCCCAGGCTGGAGTATAGTGGCATGATCACCACTCACTGCAGCCTAAACTTCTCTGGACTCAGGTGATCCTCTTACCTCAGCTTCCTGAGTAGCTGGGACCACAGATGCATGCTATCATACCCAGCTAATTTTTTATTTGTTGTAGAGACTGAGTTTCTCCATGTTGCCCAAGCTGGGCTTAAACCCCTGGGCTCAAGTGATCTGCCTAACTCAGATTCCCAAAGTTACAATATTAATTTGAGTTTATCCTTATCTTCTCCAGATTAATACTGACTTAGTTCTAGTAAAATCTAGAAAATATGTGTATTTGTGTTTGTGTGTGTGGAGGGGGGTGTCTATGTGTGTGTGTGCTATAGTTTGGGTACTTGTTCCCACCAAAATCTCATGTTGAAATGTAATCGCCAGTGTTGAGGGTGAGGCCTGGTAGGATGTTTTTGGATCATGGGGGCAGATCTCTCATGAATGGCTTGGTCCATTCCCTTGGTAATAAAGGAGCCCTTGCTCTGACTTCACAGGAAATTGGGTCACTTAAAAGCATGTGGCAACTTCCCCACTACTCTCTCTCTCTCTCTCTGACTCACACTCTCTTCTACAATGTGAGACGCCTACTCCTGCTTCACCTTCTTCCACTAGTAAAATCTCCCTGAGACCTTTTCAGAAGCAGAACAGATGCTGATGCCATGTTTATGCAGCTTCCAAAGGTGCCAATTAGACCTCTTTTTTTTTTTTTACAGTGATGGAAATGTTCTTTAACTATATAAAATCAATATCCACACTGTGGTAATTTACTGTAGTCTATAAGATGTCATCATTACAGAAAACCAGGTAAAATATACATGAGATGTCTTTTTAAAATAAATTATCCAGTCTCAGGTATTCTTTATAATAGAGCAAACTAAGAATGCCCAAAACAATATATTTATATTAATATAATAGAGTTTCTTGTATTTTAAATGAGTTCATAAAGATATGCCAGAAAGCGAAAATGCATCTCAAGTACTTGTGGTTTTTCTGGCTCCATTTTTACCCTCTCCTACTTTGTGCTCTTTATTTGTTACAAGCCCAACAAAAATGTTTTATAATTATTTTTTATACAATTAAAAAATTCATTATAACAAAAAAGAGAGAACAATAATTACATTTTATATTGCTGTGTAATTAATTACCTTTATCAATGACCTTTCTTTATTTGGGTGGATTTGATTTGTGATCTAGTAACACTTTCTGGAATCTCAAATGATTTTCTGTTGTGTTTCTTGTGAAACAGGCTGCTATCAGTGTTTATCTGGGATGTCTTTATTTCATCTTGTGCATCTTTTTGAAGGATGCACAATATAGATTTTTGGCTAACATTTTTTCTTTAAGCATTTCAAATATTGTATCTCACTCACTGTCTTTTGCCTTTTACTTCTGCTTCTGGTTAGCAGAAAATGTTATGACATTTCCCTTGCATGGAGGATTTCATTTTCTTCTGATTTTTATTTATTTATTTTAGATAATTGAAGATAATTGACTTATAACAGAACTATGATGTGTTTAGTTGGTTATTTCTTTT
>NW_016107817.1:552851-660156 GCF_001604975.1 Cebus imitator | reverse complement strand
ATTCTAAAACATTTGGAATCTAATTTTCCATTTCACGGTGGTGTTTGTTGTTGCTACTTTTGTGTTAGTGTGTATAGTGACTTGCCTTCCCTAATTGTGTGACATATAGTGCCCTCACAGTTTGCCTCTATTCATTATTTCTCTTTCTGTCATGTTATTATATTTTAGCTAGCCTTCTTAGGGTTGCTTCTCAATTGGCATAGCTTAGTTTTTAGCCTATGATTAGTTATTAAGCTATGTTTTAACACTTGGAGCTTAAACACTGCTTAATTACCAATGGCTTTCACCATCATCCAATTGAATTATGTCTAGGTTGAAGAATTTATTAAAAACTCGGACTTTAGAAGTATTTCACCGACATTACTTTCTTTGTTCAAAAGGTCTACATGTTTATCTATGAAAGACTATCTTACAAAGGTCTTTTCTTGTCTCTCTTGAGGATATTAGTTTTGTGTGTACACAAGTTTTATAGAAAACCAGGATAAGTAGAATCTTAAGACAATCTTTGTCTCTCTTCTTTCATTTACATTCTAAATATTTGATTTTTCTGCAATTATACTTTTTGACCCGACTTGTATAATGGCTAGTTATAATGTTCGTTTTTCCTGATTGCCATTGGGACTGCTATAGTCTTTGACACCTCTGGATATATAATTTTTCTTGCTTTGCTTCCAATAAAGTCTTCTTCTTGCTCTACTCATCTAGTCTGCCTGCCCCACCCTAGTAGAACTTCTATACTAGGGAACTAGGGAGAGGAATTGCAGAAGTCGTTCCAGAACAAAACACTACAGACTACCATTTTTCTTACTGTGGTTCAATACACTTTTTTGAATAAGTGTTTATATATTTACCATATGTATTTCTTCAATTGCCAGTCTTTGAATAGATATTTGAATAATTCTGTCCAGTTTTGTCATTTTTCTTTTGAAACAGGATTTGCTAGATCTTCCTCAGTCATTTTAAAAGTCACCTAAACCCTTTTTGTCATTTTAATCTCAGTGTCTGTCATTATATGGCAGTAATTCACAGTCTCTTCTCAGTTTGGAATGAATGAATCCTACAAAATGAAATTATGTTTTTTGATATTCATTGATTCTTTTTGGGAATATTGTGAGAAATTTGTGTTGTGAAGATCAGTTCACTTTATTTGGACATATAGTACCATTTTCAAGGAATTCTGCTTCCATGTCTGAAGAATGTTCTGTAATTTTAATTCCTTTTATGTCTACATGTTGCTCTTCCAAATTTCACAGATCTAGGAAATGCTAAATTTAAAGAACTCTGGTTTCAAAATCTTTTGCAAAATGTCAAGAGCTGCATCTATTTAACAAGAATTGATGCTACCATACAACCTGCTCTCTAATTTTTATCTCTAATCCACTTTGCCATTTTGTCTGTCTTATTTGTGTTGGGGTAGTCCAGTGATTCTACTAATTGGGAGAAAGAACAGCTTAAAGGTTACCTATGATCCAAAAGAAGTCATTCCCACTTAAAGAATCTCAAATTTGTATATTATTTATTTTCACATTATGGAAGATTGCTATTGGCTACTAGACAGAAATTTTTTAATTTAACCATTTTATGGACACCTTTATGTAAACAATGTTTCAGATATTGGCCACCACTCATTTGGATGATTCTAATCTCTTGATTTTTAATCACTTCTTCCTTTATTCATCTGATAGTGTGACGAAAAAACAAATGAAACTTTGGAATACATGTTTATTGGAAAACATTTTTATGTGTGTATGTATTTTTACTTCATCCATAGATATAATTAGACATATACTATGTTTCCAGTATGGTGCTGTGTACAGACAGGGGATATACTGACATGCAACTAATCTATGTAATTATAGTAAATAAAATCAAAATGTGATAAATTAACATCTAATTTCTAGAAATCAGCAGCATTTTTCATTAAATATACATAATACATTGAATATTATGAAGTTCAAATATATATCAATTATGTCCCTAAAATTATTAGATATATTTGGGTATCAACTTTAATTTTAATGCAAGCTCTGAAAAGAGAAATTCTAAATCTTTATGCATTTGATAAAAGCTGTTTGTGTGCATATTTACAATGATAATTAACTTTGATTTTTAATAAATTTATCCATATGAGAAGATAATAATGTCTATTAAAGTGAGTATAATCTACAAGAAGTCTGTAGTTGAGGTCTTGTCTATTAATTTTTAAATTATTTAAAGTCTCAGAATGTTAGATTTTTCTTGGTAAAATAGATATGGTATGCATCATGCTCTTCTAAGACATTTTTGAAGTCAAAATGCAAAAAAAGTGATGTGCTTAAATATAAAACAGTATACCAATTTGGATTGTTATAAAAAGAGCAAGGTCATGTATTTATCTTGTCATCAGACATATAATTGCATGCTTACATATTTCATGCTGTTCTTCAAAAAATTACACCAATGCAAATGATAGAGGAAAGGTATGGCAATGACATAAATTGGATGCCAATTTTGTCTTAAAAGGTGTCATTTACTTATTTAAACAAATTATTCTTCTTTCTTTGTAATCAGCAAGTTCAACTGGGCTAAAATTTTTTTAAAGGTTTTCTAAGTGAAGCAAGAAAAATATTATGGACATTTTCAGTTCAAAACAAAACATACAAAACCACTGGAATACTCTGAGTTTCTGGAGGGAGCCACCAATTTGGAGCTCTTCACTGCAGTGACAGGATATGTTCTCTACAAAGGGTTTGCCTTCCATGGCTGCTACTTGTGTCCATAGTCCTTACCTTGTCAGTTCCTTCTTTGCTCAATTTATAGCTGAATAATGAGATCACCCACAGGGGCCTCCTTTTCTCCTAGGACTTTTGAAACCTGAGACGTTTTTTAATGTTCAAGCTGCCTGTCAAATTCAGTTCTTATGATGACATTATGACACTTCGAATAAAAATAAAAAAATGGCTTGTCTGTGATTTTATATTGAGTTTTAAGAAGTGTATTTCAAGGTATTTTGACTTTCATTTTCAGAGAATTTTTGTTAAACAGAATAGAAAGTCTGTTTTTTATTCCTCTCTGTAGATTTTAGTTGGGTACACTTGTCTTTGAACAGATCATTTAAATGGTTCAGAGGTTTTTTTTGTGGTATGTAGGGCTATACATATCTTCAAGAGGTGGACACAGATGCATTCTTTCTTGGGGCTTTATTTGAAATGTTGTCCTACTTTTAGAAAGTATTTCATTTTACATTAAAGGGAATTTGATCATACTTCCTGGTAATGTTCTAAATTTATATGCACAGTAAGAAGACAATAATTCTTTCTGAGGTGACATTGTATGAGCCTTTTGAGACTTGAGTCACTTGTAGGAGATGTGGAGTTTCAGTTTAGGTTGCATAGAAAGCCAAGATCTATAAACATAAAATCTGACACCTTTTTGAGCCTGAACATGCAGCTCCATATAGGTTAGGCTTGAGTGTCTCATTGATTCAATAATTGGTTGCATTTGATCATCCTATTTGAACACTAATTATGCTCCTTTTTGGAAATGCAAGAGGTTTAATTTATGGATTTCTTCTTTCACCTTTACATCTGACTTCACACGATGTAGAACTCCAATTGTTCTCAATATTTAATGTGTGAGAAATGTTGGAATTGGATCCATGAAACTCCTTTAATAAAACAAAAATGGATAAATATGGGTTATCTTACTTTTATTAGTGTTATTATTTCTCTGATTCTAACATGACTCTTTTTCCCTCTAAGGTGGTATCTCTAATAGCAACACTAACATGGAGAATAAAATTGCCAGGGTTGTTATGTAGTCAAAGTTAAGTAAATTTGTGTGTGTTTATATGAGTTAACAATGCCAAAAAAAAAAAAAAAAATCTACAACTAAAGGAGATAAATGTGTGTACGTGAAATTCTCTTGACAGTAAATTGTGATCTTAATAAAATTCGAATCTGATTTTTCTAGGATGATTATCTTCCAGCTGGGGATGATGAAAATCAGAATTAAGCTTTAAAACATTTTTAAGCATATAGTTATAGCTTATTAAATTCAACAATTGCGTTTTATTGATTGTATACTGGGTAGAACTATATGTCATTTTAAGTTGAAGATATCTCAAAGTTTACCACAAAGTTTATATAGGATATATGTGCATTTATATCTGTAAACTGAGACACTGGCTTTATAAAGATCATACTAACAGATGATAGATCCAAAGCTAGAAATCAAGTATCTTAACTTAAATTCTATTTTTTATTATACATAGTATTACTTTTTTAGCTGCAGGTGTTAGTAATATGATTATTGCACATTGTGAGCTAAGCATTTTACTTAGACATTATATTAAATAGGACTTTCTGTGCGTGATCTAACAGCAATTGACTATTCACATTTACGCAAGAATTGAAAAAAGGTATCCAAAGTGGTTAAGTTGTGTTCGTCATACTAATCATCATGAATTTAAAAGTTCATATTAAGGCTAAAGAGCTAATAGGACATGTGCTTATTCATTTACATGCATAGAAATGGCTAAACATTTATTTTTCCCCTCCTGCACTCACCTCTACCACCAAACAAGAAAGGTGGAATGAAAATAACTGGGAGGTTGAGAGTGGTAATCTTTAAGAGGGAAAATTCATGTATTATCCTTGGCTCAATGCTTGGTGAGCTTCTGAAACTTTTATATAGACTTCAAACTTCTTGAGTGAAATGTAAGAGAATTATTAATATAAACTGGCAGATGTCCTTGGAATTTGTGGAGCTTAGAAACTGGTGCCTGCCTTTTCTTGGAGAACTAATTCAAGATAAAAGAACCTATAGTTATAGAACTTGGTCAAGAGTTGAATGAGAACTGTAACAGTTCAGCTAAAGGATTGTATGCTTGCATTAAGGAGTAGTATAGAGAAGAGTCTACCTGGCTGGAAGGTTGGGCTTGAGGTAGGGACAGAGTTGCTGGAACAACTAATTAAAGAGGGCTATAAAAATAAGAAAGGCAGTGCTTGTGTATTAACATAACCAGTTACTAAATATATACTTTTACCTATTATTAAGACTATAATTTTTCCATCTGATTACTTATTCCTTCTCTGCTCTTTGACATTAACAGTGTTAGAAGGGGTAGGATGCTTGGAGAGGAAAGTGTATTAAGGGTTTTAACAGATTCAAAGAAAAGAAGAAATTTATTTTCCCTACTAGTGGTCTTTGAAATTAAACGTAAATAATCTCTCAAAAATGTACTTTCAAATAACACATTCTCAGAAAGTAAAAAAAGAAATCAAGTTTTACTTTCATTTTCAAGTTTGTTTGAATTATTTAACCTTTTCTGTTACTCTCACAAACCATAATATTTAACCACCCGCATAACAAAAAACAAAATTATGGAATCTATACACATGGGGATTTGAAAGTGACCATAATTTCAATCACATGAAATGTAAGAGTGGGCAAATTAGTTTACAAATTATGTGAGTTTGCAAGTAGAACAATTGTTTCCTCCATTTTCACAGGGAATGGAATTAAATTAAGCCTTATCTATGGGATATAAATTTTAAAAAAGTAAAAATCCCTGCATGGCTCTCTTGTCTCAAAAATAAACTAAAGTAGAATTTAATTAAAGCATGGTATAGGAAAAATCATTAGTTGCATGTTGTTGTTAGCAAACTTCTATTTCTACCTAACCTATTATGTGCTAGGACAAGAAGTTGAACTAAAATCAAAAGAAAAAAATTGATCTTTCTAACATATTCTAAATTGAACATAGGAGTTTTTCCCCTTAGTGTATACAAAAGTCTATACAAAGATAGTGTTTTCTCCCAGCAAACTTGTTGAAAACCTAAGCCTAAGAAAATTAAAGAAACAATTAGGCAACATTATGGAAGAAGCAAGATAATAAACAAACTTAGTTTAACAAGTCAATTCCAATTTTATAATTGTTATAAATATTTTTTGGTTCCTAAATTGTAATTATTGGTTTAAGCTTGGGAATAAAGTGATATTTTGAAAGCAATGGAATAAGCTAGAGGAGAAAAAAGAGTGGAAGGTATATTATGTATAATTCATTGTACAAAGTATAATTAGCCTGAGATATATTTAAAATGTGAACATTTTGTAAAGACAAGTATTCTGAACTATTTTTTTATGATTCCTCTTGTGACCAAAATATGAATTTGCCAGATGGCCAGCTTAGTTTAAAGTTACACTCTCTGGTCATGCAATATAATGAGCTTATTTGGCACAAGAACATGAAATTTGTTGTTTGGGTTTTATTGATATTGAGTCATCTCAACTATCTGATCACAGATAAAATGCGATCGATATCATGTCCTGTACAAAAGTTAATTTAATGCTGAAGACGGATATACCACTACGATTAGAACATTTTCTGTATTACTAGGCGGATATTGTTTCCTAATGGCAATTTTTTAATTAGCTATTTTAAACCTTAGGCAGAGGTACCATGTTGAAATTATTTATTTTGTATTTTTAGAGTGTTTCATTTCCATCTTAATCATAAGATCATCTTTTTTCACCCAGCTTACATTTGTGAGTTTCTCACTTAGTGTTTGCTGTGCAATAGAACAATTTTAAACATAATTGTTTTATTTGTCCTATAAACATTTTAGATGGCTTCTGGATTGGGTTAGGTTAGCTAATGTGGGACCTTCTCTTGTGTCTTCTGTCAACTGGAAGATAGACAGATGGTTCACTGACACTGGTTGGCGCACTATTTGGTGGTCACTTGGCCATTAGAAAGAGTGCAATGATTCTCCTCTACATGACTTCTAATCTTCCAGTGACCTGGCTCAGGCTAACCATAAGGTAGTCTCAGGACTCTAAGTACAGAAAAATTAGTCAAACCCCAGTGGACAAGCTCTGTTCAAGCCTCTTTCTGTAACATATTTAATATTTTTATTCTTCAAACAAGTTACCTGACCAACACAATTGAAGTGAAGATTGAGACTGTGGTGGTAAGGAGATCCTGCTAGGTAAGAAAGAGGTCATACACACAGAGATGGGAGAAATTTGTGGCCACATTCACTGCAGTTTTCTTAATTGAGAAAATTTAACCCATTCCAAAGATTGATGAGAAAAGAATAAGGACTCCAATATTATGTTTATTTTACAGATATGCATTGCTGATACATAATATATAATGATGTTTTGTGCAGTATATTTAACTTCTAGAAAAGTTCTGTAGGCAGTGATGAAACTTTTTTGGTATAATGTTAAACTAAAATTATTTACTATAATATTGAACAAAATATGTTTATTTCCTTAGTGTTTCTTTTTTTATAAGACATAGCTTTAGTAACTGCTCAACAACAAACCAAACTACTTAGGTACCTCTAAGTGGATAGTGAAATGTAACTGTCATGTTTTGCTTCTCTAGACACATCAGTATGAATAATTTATTTTGATGCAAAACTAAAACCTAAAAGTCAAAATAAATGAAAATAATGAGTTTTGTTTATTTTTCCTCCCACAACTTACTATAGCATACCAGATGTATAAAGAAGGCCTGAAACATTTCCAAAGATGCTATTTACAACACAAAGAAGACATCAGTCCATTTACTAAGAATAGAGAAGAAATATACAGAAGTTATTCCTGAAAAGGAAATTATCAAAACTTCCTTTATAGGTTTCTTACATCAATTCCTAGCCTCCGTTTTTTTGTTTGTTTGTTGTTCTATTTGCCAGTTCTCATTCAGAAAAAGAAAATGTATGGTGAAGGGATAAATAAAATTTCTACAGATAAAAAGTCTTTTCATTAAAAAATATATATTCCTGCTACCAGAGGAAATATGTTTACTTTATTGAATAACATGAAGTGAAATAGTTGAATTTTCTGTGCTTGTGTATGTGTCAACAAATAGAAGAATATGTGAAACTGAGTAATAGTCTTTCCAAGCACAAAGTGTATAACTCTAAAAGAATAAGTAAAATATTTTATTTCCCAAGTGAAATGTTACATAGAGAAACTTATTAAAGGATGGCTAGCTCTAAAGCCATGAATCAAATTGATTGAGCAATCTTATGTTACAATTCCTGCATTTGAAAACTTAATTTTCTACTTACATTTGTGCTACTTCAAGGAAACAGGTTTTCAAAAGTCCACACTACATTGTCTTCTGTTACTCCAGCAAAATTATTTAACTAAAGTAAACATTTTAATTTTTGATTCTATATTTCTTTTCATCATTCTTTCTATGTTCTTACGTGAAATTTTCACTTAGCTTCTAAATAACTGTCAGAGGTTACTTAAATATGGTCTTCTCCCATACAGACATCAGATATAATTTTAGAAACAGAATGGACATTGGAGATTACATCTTTTAAAACTGTTTACCTTAAAGGAACAAACAGCATTATAGACTTTGAGAAAAAATTATTTAGTGAAATTACAGAGAATTGACTTCCACCACTTCCCATATTAACATATGGGAAATCCAATGATATTTAAAGCCAATTTATCTATAGTGAAGTGAGCTGTTTCTTATTTTGTGGTTTCACTATCATTTGGTCTCTGCTTTATAATGTCTAAACAACTAAGAAATAAAACAAAAAAACAACAAAAATATAAAAATAAAACAAAGCAACATATAAATATTTTATTAACATGATTCCAAACATACAGGTTTTTTTTTTTTTCTCCTGAATGTAATAAATCAGCTTCTGAGTCAAGGAGAGTAACCTTAATCCTCAGTGTCATCCAGTGGAAATGAATGTTCCACACAATAATAACTAGCACTTCTACTTCTCCTACAATTACTACAAAGACTGTCTTTTCTGCAGTGATCCCACACTATATATTAGTGGGTACACAAGACACGTTTTACACACATGTAACCTTCAGCCAACTTTCCTGTGCCTTGGTTATCACCACACCCCACCATTTTACAGATGAGAAAAATAAAGTCCACACAAATGAGATCAAACAATGAAGCAGATGCAGGATTTAAACTAGAAAAGTATCCTGCTCCCTAAGACTCTATGAAATTTTATATTTTAGTTTATTCTTCATTTAACTTTTAAATGAAGTTAACTTTTTAGTTTTGTTTTGATATCAAAACAAAACTAAAAGGTTAAGTTCCACACTACTGTAGTTGAATATCAAAACCAAAACTATTGAGTAGTGAGAATATTATGATAAATTCCTTTATACTTTTGCTACTGTATATAAAACTGCCAGCTGTGCTATTCATTGACCCATATTAATTATACTGGTCTGCTTCTCAGAGGATGTTAAGGTACAGGACAGAGAAAATCATCTTTAGTATAAGGCAAATTGCCTATTTTTTCAATGTCCTCAGGAAGATTTATGATCAGCTGATATTCTCTCTGTTCTTTGTATATACAGCTAATAGCGCATCATCACGAAAGGTCACACTAAGAAAATGCTGTTTGGGAAAAGTCTTTTATAGTTAAACAAGGCAAATAGGGATTAAAGCAAAGTTTTTCAGAAAGAACCTAATTCTAAGGATTTATTAGGCATTTAAGTAATGTGAAACTACACTCAAATGTGGCAAAGGTAGATGCTCTTGACATAGCATATCTGAAATATGTGTATAGGCAAATTATATTAATCTGTTGTGCATATGTAGAAATTTAGTTACTTTTATATTTCCATATAATCAGTAAACTTTTTAGGTTAACATATTAGTTATAATATTTCTTTATATGGATTATTTTTGATACTTTAGATTCATGACTATGTGGTCTATAAATTAAAAACAGTTGTACTTTTTTGTATCTGATCATTACCATTTATCATTTGTTGTCATCCTTACTAGCATATCCAGAGCAATGATGAATAAAAATGGTGATCATTGTCATTTACATTAATCACTATCTGAAGAGTAAAATTGCAATATTTCAAATTAACTGTGATGCTTGCTAAAATTTTGTAGATAATATATCAGCTTAGGGAAGTTTATTTCTACTATTATTTATCAAATTGTTATTGCCATTATTAGATGTTGAATTTTATCATATATTTGTTCTGTATCATAGTACATGCTCATCTAATTTTTCAACTCCTAAAATATATTTCATTGTAATTATTGTTTGCATGTAATGAACCAGCTTAATCAACAAACTTCTGCATTTGAATATTGTCTCTAAAGTTCAATTAGTATAATTTTTATTGATTAATGCTCTTATCTTTATTTTCTTTCTTTTTTTTTTTTTTTTGAGACGGAGTTTCGCTCTTGTTACCCAGGCTGGAGTGTGATGGTGCAATCTCGGCTCACCTCAACCTCCGCCTCCTGGGTTCAGGCAATTTTTTTTTTTTTTTTTTTTGAGACGGAGTTTCGCTCTTGTTACCCAGGCTGGAGTGTGATGGTGCAATCTCGGCTCACCTCAACCTCCGCCTCCTGGGTTCAGGCAATTCTCCTGCCTCAGCCTCCTGAGTGGCTGGGATTACAGGCACGCGCCACCATGCCCAGCTAATTTTTTGTATTTTTAGTAGAGACGGGGTTTCACCATGTTGACCAGGATGGTCTCCATCTCTTGACCTCGTGATCCACCCGCCTCGGCCTCCCAAAGTGCTGGGATTACAGGCGTGAGCCACCGCGCCCGGCCTTATCTTTATTTTCTTCCTTCTATATGGATGATAAGCGTCTTAAAAAGAATGAAAATGTACAAAATGTTTTAGTTATGTATAATTTTCCAGAAGTAATTCCAGAAAGGTGAAAACCATTAAATGTACCTCCACAAGGAAGGATATTGTGTTCCCTAGGTTTTATTTATATTCATGCTATTATATTAAAATAGATATTATAATACAAACTTGTTTGATTTGAGAGTTTGTCTTTGTTATACTTTATGACCCTTAGGAAAAGACATAATTTTGTTTGTGTAGGAATTTTCTTGATGGTTAAGATATATTTCTGATTCAGAGATTATTATTTCTTTAGGATTTCATAGTCAGCAAGTGGGGAAGGTGAAGGTTAAAGCCAAACCAATTTAATTCTAATGGCATCTTTGATCTTATAATTAATACCTTAGTTGTGTATTTTAATTTTTGCTTTTTGGTGTCCTGCTGTTATCATCTAATATTGCCCAGAGGCTATCAATCTTTTACTGAAAACTTTTGCATGTGCTTCACAGTATTTACACTTCTACCACCATCATAATCTAAAACAACTTCAAGAAACATGCCAATTATAAAATAAAATACAAAAATTAGGAATCCTTGGAAATTTTATCTTTCAATGTTTTCATTTCTCTTCTAATTCTGCTACTCAATTTCAATACTTCATTTTGACCCTTGGCCATATTTGAAGTATTCAAAAATACACAATTGCAAACTCCCACAACCTATTATTTGCACCCTAAACCATGCACACTTCTTGCTCTAAATGATAAAAAGTGTTGGTTCATTTTTATTTTAATAATATCCCTGTTCCTGAGATTTTTTCTAATTCTGGTACATAACCACTATTTCTCTAAGTTTTTGTTATCTATCCAAATTAAGTCACATAAAATATATTTTCAACTAGTCTTTTAAAGGGATCAGTAATACTCTCATTCCATAAACTTTTTCTCTACTCCTAGCTATAACATCAATACTTATGTCTACCAAGACCTATGGGAGAAAGTCACACATATATGAAAACAGTTGTTCATATACACTGCTAGGTCTTCATATTCCCACAAAAAAATGTCTTACATGATCCTGGTAAACTCCACCTTCTCTCTCTACTACAATCTCAAAGAAGGGCATTTTTTTTAGGTTTAAAGCAAAAAATGGTGATGCCTACCACTATGCTATTTCCCCTATCATCAATACTCCCATAAAAAAATCAAAATTTTCTTTAAAAAAATGATTTTTTACTAATGCTGAACTTGTTCTTCCAAATGACTCTTAGCTGAATTTTTAAAAAACATATTGAGATTATTTTAAACACAAATTACCCTTTCCTTATACTTTATTTTCATTTAGCTAACATTCTTAGCCTTTTCTCTTCAAAAAAAAAAGTGAATTGATACACTAGTCTACATTTGTATTTTTAATTGCTTACCCAAAATTAGTACTTCAATTGCACTAGAATTTGACTTCTGCCCTCAGAACATTGTAATAATAGAAACAAAAGTTATTAAGAGCCTCCTATTAAAAATAATTAACATGTTCAGTGGTCACATTAATTATATCCTCTGCAACATTTCCAATTAGTGACTACAGTTTTCTTTAAAATATCTTTAGCTTTCTCTTTAGAATTCTCCTAGTCTTTGTTCTATCTTAGTTTGTTTTCCTGAACAATATTTTAATTTTATTTTTTTGCAACTGCCTTTAATCTTTTATTTTTAGCTTAAATCTTGGTGTTTTTCCTAGATTCTTCTCATTTTAGACACACACACACACACACACACACACACACACACACACACACACACATTCTCATCAATTCAAATGCTGCTTTATAATTATGACATCTAAGTCTTAACTCCATTTCTGTCTTCTACTCTACATTTAATGTCCATATATCAAAATTCATTAATGGCTATTTGCGGGTATCTCACATGTATCCAAATTAATTACATTTTATTGCATACTAACTCATCTCCAAAATCCATTACCTCACTGAAAATCACCATCAGCTCAGTGTTCAAGCCAAAGAAACACAAGTCACCTTCACCAATTATGTTCTGGATTCTAGCAGATATTCCAGTCTTCTAAACATCATATCTGCTTTTAGTGCAGAAGTCTAAGCCACATATCTATCTTTTACTCTGTCATTAGATAGACTTTTTTAATAATTTAAAAATAATTTTGATAGTATTTACTTATTATTAAATACATCAGTGGTTCACTTCATCATAGGCAATATTTTAAACTCTTTAGCATGATATTCAAGACCCCCATGATCTGAATCTTGCTTATCTGTCCAGATTTATTTCCATACCAAATCTGCTAAGAATGATTAACATTTTTATTCTATACACAACCATTTACTATGAAATCACCTTTCGTTTTCCATCAAGATGCTAATAAATGATCAACTCTTCTATGAAGTCCTGCAGACTTCTTCCCTCCCCATACAGCTTTGTTGGATTTATAAATTCCCCCAATCATGCCCAATTACTGTACATTCACATTTTTATAATAATATTAATATTAGAAACGGGCTATTGTATTTTTCTTCATCTACTTCTGTTACATAAGTTCCTTGAGGACTGGAAGTAGATTGTGTTTTTCTTTAAGTATCAGTAAGTGACACAGTGAATATTCAAAAAAACATACTCTGAATCATTAAATTTTTGTGCAGAGGATAGTTTTGGAACATAATATGGTCAGAAACCATAATTATAGATGGAGAATATCTATGTTATAATTGTTTGCTTTGAGTAGCTAAATCTAGAGTTAATCTTTTTTTTTTTTTTTTTTTTCCTGCTTGGACAAATGCAGCATAGACTGTTTTGTTTGAAAAATATCTATATAACTCAATAGTAGCTACTGTTGTTTTTAAAATTATAAATGTAACAGATTACATTTTATGAACTTAGAAAAAACTCTATTAAAGTACCTACAAACTAATTGGTGGATATAAAATAAAGTTATAGTTAATCAGTAGAAACAAAGTAAACTCCTACTCCATAAAACATTAATACCACAAATGACATAATTAGTACGGTATTTCTAACTATAACAAATTTAGGGCTGGGTACGGTGGCTCATGCTTGTAATCTCAGCACTTTGGGAGTCTGGGGCAGGTGGATCACCTGAAGCCAGGAGTTCAAGACCAGCCTGGCCAACATGGTGAAACCTCATCTCTAATAAAAACACAAAAAATTAGCTGGGCATGGTGGCAGACGCCTATAATTCCAGCTACTTGGGAGGCTGAGGCAGGAGAATCACTTGAACCCTGGAGGCAGAGGTTGAAGTGAGCTGAGATCATTCCACTGCACTCCAGCCTAGGCAATAAGGCAGGACTCTGTCTAAAAAAAAAAAAAAACAAAAAACAAAAGACAAAAACTTAGAATACAAAATATGACACAGTTAGTGTAAGTGACTATAGTACACAAAGACCCATGTTCTGTTTTGCTCTTTAGAAAATAGTAGAAAATTTGGGAAATGGTTTTATTTATTTTTTTTTTTGGTCACTATAGTGGTGGCACTTTCCTCTCATCCCTGCTTAATTTATCTGAAATAATTATACTGGAAAGTGAGATTTTATTTTTTATGTTATGCAAACTGTCAGATTTGAATTGTTGACAATTAAAAGCTGAAAAATATGTAAACTAAAAACATGAGTAAAAAATGGCTCATTATGAATTTTAAATTCTCCCGTATCTTCTAAAATGTATTATATAAACATGTTTTACCTTTTATGATTATTAATAACTATATACTTTTTAAATTGTTTTGAATCACATTTGACTTCTTTTGAAAGCAGAAGGTATAAATTTTAATTCTGTTTTCATGGGAGTTCCCATTTTACTATGCCTAAAGCAAAAGACTACAGGTTCCTTAATGCATAAATGCTTTCATAATGCTTAAATGCTTTCATATTTCTCTCAACTTCCACACACACAAACAAATACTGCATAGTGATAATTCAATGATGTCAATAACAATGGAGTTACAATGGAATTCTTGAATACTGGCATCTGAGAATTTGGCATCAGATTTCATAGGACATCTTTTCATGTTTAACTAAAATCAGCAAGTCAGATAAGAAGAAAGCTTCAAACTCCCTGAAATAAATTCTCACCAGTGTAACCCAGCTGTCAACAGCAGACAGGGTCACATGTTGGTTGGCTGAGTTGGATGTAGAAATTGAAAACTGAGCAGATGAGTTGAAAATGAAAATGCTCTGCTTTCTGAGAGGCAGAAAGGAAAATATAACATGGTAAAAGGCCCAGGAAGTGGGATCTGAGAAAGTACCGGTTTTTACATTGTGTAGCTGTGTTTCCTTTCATTCTTGACACAAAGATATCATTGAAAATGAGTGTGTCATGTCACAAAACAGACCACAATTCTCAAGCCCCCTTAAAAAGCATTTCAGATGAGAACAGAAACCAAGGCGGTGCAGGGGTGGGGGACACACAACATAGTTGTTATGCAAAGATAAAATTTTTCATGGATTAGAGAAATCTTTATTGTGTAAATTAAATTTAATATTGTGTTTAGCTGAGATCCTGTTATGATCTTAGAGATGTTATTATTAATATGTCTGTATGGTGTGCAAAGAAGTAGTTCAAAAGTACAAATTTAGCTAAAATATTATTTTCCACCATGCACCAAAAAAACTAGTTACTTGTCTAAATTCCACTGATAAAAATATCCAAATGCTGTTTTGAATGTCGTTAGTCCTACAACACCTATTGTATCATGATTTTTATTTGTATATAAATGTGTCCTAGAAGTTTAACATCATCCTATTTTAAAATCAGTTAAAATATCATCACTTTTAAGTTAAATTAGTTAAAATTAAGAATTTGAATAATTATATTTTTATAACATTAACATACATATTGCTTGAATCTCCTTCACATTGTGTCTTAAAATAGGTCAGCTCAAAACTATGAGATATTTTATTATTTCTCCCACTCTGATACTTAGCATTTATATATATACACATATATAATCTATAAAATTATGAATAAATCAATGCTAACCAATGTAATGATGAAATTTAATAGATATATGATGATTAATGGTGCTCTTCTGGTTCATTAGAAGTTTTCAAAGTGTCAATTTATACTTGCATTGCAAATCAAAACTACATTGAGATACCATCTCACGCCGGTAAGAATGGCGAACATTAAAAACTCTGGAGACAGCAGATGCTGGAGAGGATTGGAGAAGTAGGAACACTTTTACACTGTTGGTGGGAGTGTAAATTAGTTCAACCATTGTGGAAGACAGTGTGGCGATTCCTCAAGGACATAGAAATAGAAATTCCATTTGACCCAGCAATCCCATTACTGGGTATATATCCAAAGGATTACAAATCGTTCTACTATAAGGACACGTGTACACGAATGTTCATTGCAGCACTGTTTACAATAGCAAGGACCTGGAACCAACCCAAATGCCCATCGACGATAGACTGGATAGGGAAAATGTGGCACATATACACCATGGAATATTATGCAGCCATCAAAAACGATGAGTTTGGGTCCTTTGTGGGGACATGGATGAACCTGGAAACCATCATTCTCAGCAAACTGACAGAGGATCAGAAGATCAAACACCACATGTTCTCACTCATAGGCGGGTGTTGAACGATGAGAGCACATGGACGGGAGCACTACCCACTGGGGTCAGTTGGGGGGAAATAGGGGAGGGACGATGGGGGGTGGGGAGCTGGGGGGGGATAGCAGGGGGAGAAAAAAAATAAATAAATACAAATTAAAAAAATAAAATAAAATAAAATAAAATAAAAGTTTGAAGAATTGTATCTATGCAGATGAATATTGGGCTATTGAAATACAGATCTGCATATTAAGAGTTGGACACTGTCACTAAAAGCAGGTGAAGGAATGGATTTTCTTTATTATGGTTTTTAAAAATTTAATCTATAGCAAGTGGGTAAGATTTGATACAAGAAAGCAAAGCATGGTTGTCTTGTCTGGTCTCAACTGCGAATGAACAGATGAAGGACAAAGTTTTTTCATCATTACTAGTCATTAGAGAATAGCATATTTAAACCACTACAATGGAAAAAAATCCACTTATATCTCTGCCAATAACTGCAACTAAAGTCCTTGGACAGAATGTGTGGGGAGAAAACTGAGAGGTGTGAAAAGAAAATGATAATAGGAAATTTGTGAGAGGAAAATTTGGAGGTACCAATGGTCTACTGGTGTGCTTTGTGGTTTATTCTCCTCCAGTATCTTTTGGCTTTTATTTAAAGGCAGCTCACATCCCTGCACCACGCACATATATGGGCAGAAAAAGCTTTAAAAGTTTTCTAATTCTGGTCCAGAATATCTGATAATCGAGAACAATCACATAGCTTATTCAAATCACAGGATCTATATGTCAGTTCTTCACAGAGCCATTTTTCTTAGGTGTTTCTCTTAGCTAATTTATTGTTAGGTATTTTTAAATATTGTTTTAATATTCGTATATTTTTCTGCTTTTATTAAAAACTATTTAGCTCCATGGGTTTGAAGAGTAACATTAAATACCTATGTTTCCACCAAGCAGCTTAAGAAGAGATAAAATGGAAGGTTCATGTTAACCTTCAAATATATTTTCCTGCTTCCTACTTTAGATGTAAACTCCACCTTAATTGTTTTATATCATCCTCATGACTATTTTATTCATACCTATATTTCTACATTATATTGTATAATTTTTTTATTTGTAACAATAAAACACAAATATATGATAAAAAATAAATGTTTATGATCTCTCTTTCCCTTTCTCTTTTTCTAATTTCAGTGTGTGTAGAATGTTCCAGGACTCTGACAGTAACAATTGGAAGAAAAGCAATTCAGCTATTAAGATTAAATAAATAAATAAAAAGGAAAATTTAATGAAAAATCTTCAGCTAAATTATAGGATTAAAAAAATGTTAGGAACCAGAGCAGATCCAAAGTCCATGTATTTTATAATTGGGATTTTGAATTCCACTGGCTAGACTGCTCGCTCTCTCCTCTTTCTCTTTTTCAATCCTACTCCTGCTCCATTATTTCCCTCTACTTACCTGTCTATCTTGCTTTTTCTACTGCAGAAGGACAATCTCCCAATAATGATCATGTGAACATAGGTGGTTTAGGTTGACATCATATTACTGTTATTTATGTTACCATGTTCAAAATCTTGAAGAAAGTCCTAGTTGTTTACCTTGGATCAGGTGATATTTACTTTCTGACTATAAACTATATTTGAGCAGGCAAAGGGAAAGTTTTGTTGGCTCAGCTAGGATCACTACTCTACTCCTATTGCAATAGAATGAGGAGTTATTATTGGAAGCAGCAAGATGTAAAGACTGTGAATAATGACACCACTGTAATATATACAAACAAACTCAAATTACTGTAGTTATCTTGTGTGCTATTTGAGTTTATTTGAATATATTTATCTTATTTCTTACTAGGAATAAATATTTTTAAAGGTTACTATTTTCTTAAATCCTAAATCTATTGATGGGCACTTCAACGTTTTCATGTCTTGGCTATTGTGGACAATGCTGCAATGTACATGGGAATACAACTATATCCTCAACATATGAATTTAATTCTTTTGGATATATACCCAGAAGCAGAATTTCTGGATCATATAGTAATTCTATTTTTAGGTTTGTGATGAACCTCCTTATTGTTTTCCAAAATGGTTGTAACAAAAAACATTCTAAGTGAAATATTCCAGGCACAGGGAGACAAATACTATGTGATCTCATTTATATGTGGAATCTAAAGAGGTAAAACTCATGAAGCTGAAAATAAAATGGTGGTAACCAGAGGGTGATGTTAGGGATGAATGTAGAAAGAAGGGATTTTAGTCAAAAGGTACAAAGATTCAGTTAGATAAGAATAATAAGTTCCGATCTATTGCAAAGCAATTTGACTATAGTTAGTAATAATATGTTGTATATTTCAAAACAGCTAAAGAAAAGCATTCTAAATGTTCTCATCAAAAATAAATGATAAATATTTGAGATGGTAGATATGCTAATTAGCCTTATTTGATCATTTCATAAGATGTATAAGTTCTGAAACACCACAATATACCCCATAAATATATACAATTATTCTTTGTCAATTAAAAATAAAGACGTGGTGGCTCACATCTGTAATCCCAGCACTTTGAGAGGCCAAGGTGGATGGATCATTTGGGGCCAGGAGTTTGAGACTAGCCTGGCCAACATTGTGAAACCCTGTCTCTACTAGAAATACAAAAAAATTAGAGGGGTGTGGTGGCACACGCCTGTAATCCCAGCTAGTCAGGAGTCTGAGACAGAAGAATTGCTTGAACCTGGAAGACGGAAGTTGTAGTGAGCCGAGACAGTGCCAGTGCACCTCAGCCTGGGCAACAGAGAGAGACTCTATCTGAAAATAATAATACTAATAATAAAATAAACTTTGTAAAAATTAAGAAAACAAAAAAGCTTATCATTTGATTTTCTTGTATAGCCAAAATATTCAATAGTATAGCTTGTAAAACATGGTAACATTTCTTGTTTCAGTAGTTATAACTCTTCATTACTGTTATAAATTATTCTGGGCATTTACAATAATGTCAAATTATAATGTTACTGAAAATCTCTTCATAATTTAAAGGAGAAAGCATTATTGAATATTCTCTTGAGACATATTTATTATGAATCATCGTTATATTTCCATTTTAAAGTTTCTTTTAAATTAGAAGCTGACATTGAATTTTATTGAGTGTCTCTTTGAAATGTATTTATCTTCTTATTGGAACTACTGATTTTGTTTATTTCATAGACATTACCTATTATTAAAGCATCTTTTTATTTAAGAATAAATCTACATCACTTTTGTTAATTATGTGTGAAATACATGATTGAACTTGAATCACTGTTCTATCATAAGAATTTTATGTATATATTTTTATGTCCTATGCATTTGTGTAAATTTACTTTTTGTTACTCATTTTCACATGTTTTAATGTGTTTAATTTAATTTGTTAATTTCTGGTATCAGTGTTATATTAGTTTTAAAAATGAACAACTACAGTAGAACGATTTATAATACTTTGGATATATACCCAGTAATGGGATTGCTGGCTCAAATGGAATTTCTATTTCTAGAACCTGGAAACCATCATTCTCAACAAACTGACACAAAAACAGAAAATCAAACACCGCATGTTCTCACTCATAGGCAAGTATTGAACAATGAGAACATATGGACACAGGGAGGGGAGCATCACACACTGGGGTCTGTTGGGGGGAAATAGGGGAGGGACAGTGGGGGATGGGGAGTTGGGGAGAGATAGCATGGGGAGAAATGCCAGATATAGGTGAAGCGGAGGAAGGCAGCAAATCACGCTGCCATGTGTACATCTATGCAACAATCTTGCATGTTCTTCACATGTACCCCAAAACCTAAAATGCAATATAAAAAAATGAACAATTAATTTGTTGTTTCCCAAGTTATTCAATGTTTACCTAGTTCATTTTTTTCATGAGTGTTCTTTAGTTTGCAGATGATCTCAAACATGTTTTTAAGTAAACTGAAATAATCGCTTTCATTCCCTATTTTTGAGTATTGTATAAAACTGCCATCTACCAAAATCTGATGTATTACAATGTAAAATTAGAATAAAATGCCATATCCACATACATTTTATGTTAATTTAAGCTCATGATACTGAATTACTGAATGGCAATTGAAGGTTAGTGATAATCAGGGTAAGTAAAGAATTTCGTTAGGAATCCGTTTATATCCAAATCAAGTATTTCTTAAATTGCCTCGAAAAAAAGAGAAGTTGAACAAGACTTAGACAAATGATGCCTTGAAGGCCTACTAAAGTTGTCTAGATTCACAACACAGAAGAACACTAAGTAGTAAGATTTTACTATTCCTCCAGGTGTATGTTTTTAAAAGGTCTCAATCTATTTCTCAAGGTTTCAGAGATTGAATACACATATAAAATTATAAAAATTAATTATGAAGATGGAAAAATAAATAGAAGAAAGCCCTCCCTTTTTCCTATAAGAAATATTTTTATCCAGTGTCATATAACCTATATATGATCATATGATTTATTTCAAAATATTGACCAAGGAAATTTATATTTGTTAAACTTGAAAATTGTGCAGAGTTTTAAAATATACCCTTTCATTTTCTGAAGTGTAGGCTATGTATATGTGTAATGAAAATAATCCCCTCAAAGCCTCATACTTTCGGCTGTTTAGAAATTACATTTTCATTGCAAGTGAAGTTTCACTTTTTATGGTATATTTTCTGCTAATGAAGTTGAAACATATTACCTGCAGTAGGATATTAATAGTATGTTTTAACAATTCATGATAATTTGTTCTAGGCATAATACCCTTTTTCATGCTAACCTACATGCTGTGCTATAAAACATTAGGCCTATTTCTTTGTAATATATTATTTTCATTTATAACTCACACAGGTTGTTCAAATACCTGATTTTCTCTCTCAGGCTTTTACATTTTAGTGTTCTGTTGAAGAATACTTTCCTATTGAAGATTAAGTAGTGTACGTATAACAACCAACAAATGGCAAATTAAGATAATAAAAATAACAATTCTAAATGTTAAATGTTGGGAAAACAATTGTAAAGTTTTTCATAAAGAGATCATAGAACACGTTTGAATTACTAACATAGTTTATTTTCTATGGAGTCCAGTTAATTTTTACAACAGTTGATTTCTAAGATGGTACATTTTATTAAATGCATTACTATATTTTTTTCCATTCTGAAAGTATTCACGGTACCTTGTATTCACTAAAAGACAAAATCTGGATGCCTGGAAAAATTAAATATGTTTTAATTATTTTTTTCTAATTATTTGCTATGTATCCACATTTTCAGAAATAAAATTGTCAAGTTATATTTATATATATACACACACATATATAAATATATTGGCACAATATTCATATTTTATATATTTACATATAAATTATTTATAAAATTTATATTTTTATATTTTATAAATAATATAAAGTATTTTATAATCAATTACATATAAATATTTACATATAAATATGAATATCATGCCAATATATTTATGTGTATATATCTATGTTTATGTGTGTGTACATATACATTTTTAAAACAAATGCTATTATGTAAATAAGTCATTTTCTTCTCTCTAAAGTTTACCTATATTGTTTCTTTCTTCTTCATCCTTTGTCTTTTTACCTGTATGTGACCATAATAATTCACCTTCACTGTGTGTTCATATATATAATAGTGCAAACAAGGTGATTTGCATTTCATGTGATTTTAAAGCAGAGAGTAACTGAAGAGATAATCTTTGAGAGTTGACAGTAGGTATTTAGTCTGTGCGTTATGTTTTGGCTCATTTTGAAGCTCAGAAACTACCTTTAAGTTTTCTTTTTACACTTCAAGAGAAGCCTCTTTTTCATTTGATTGAGACTACCTGTAATGTGGCAAATGAAATGAAGAATGATTGATGCCTGGTCCAAACTACAGAGCTTTTCTTTTTCCATCAGGGTACAAATTCCATTATTTGAGGCCACCACAGTTAGTTCCTACTAAAGCAAAGCCTAGGAGCCCTGTGAGTGGGGCTGCCACTGGAACCACGGAACTGTGGAATCACTGGCAGCATGCCAGGCCTGCCTAGGAAATCTTCAGGCACTGGAGCACTCCAACACTTAACGAGCAGACGTATGCACTTCACCAGCAAAGCCACAGGGGTGGAGCTGCCTGAGGCCCTGGGAGCCCAACTTCCACTTCAGTATATCCAGAAGGTGGCACATAGTGTCAAAATATTATTCTCCAGCTTTTAGACTTGCCTAGGGCCTATTATCTTTTTATTTTTGCCTATTTCTTTCTTTTGGAATAGGGATGACTACCTTATGCCTGTACAACCATTATACCTTGGAGGTAAATGGTGTTTTGACTTCACAGGCTCACAGATGAGACTCTGGACTGTGGGCTTTTGAGTTGGTGATGAAACAAGTTGAGACTTTAGAGCTATAGTTTTGGAATAAATGCAGTTGTATGAGAGAAGGATATGAGTTTTAGGAGGCCCAGGGTAGAATGATATGATTTGAATATCTGTTACCTTCAATACTCAGGTGTCTGGGGAGGGACTGCATTAGATTCTTGGAGGTGGGGTGTGGGGGTATGGATAGTATTCATAATTTCTATATTTTAAATCTGGTCCTCAAGTCTTCATCCTATGGGAAAATGCCTTAATGCAACTTTCTCAAAGTCTCATGGGTGCCTCTGCATTTAGTCTACTGCTAAGTAATCTATCTCATTAGTCAGGTCTGATTATGAGACCACAGTAGATGTCCTCAGCTCCTTCAAGTCTTAGGCATAACATTTCTAGATGTTTTATTGTACAGATTCTATTAGAATAAGGAATATCACCCTACTGATGATGCCAACAAACAGGACCCACTGGACTGATTTTCCTCAGGCATTTCCTCCCAAAATAAGAATTGGACTCAGTTACTCAGATTGACCAGGGAACCCTAAGTCTCCCCAACCAAATAGCAGGCTTCATAACATTTCACACTGAAGGCACTATCAACTTTTGCTCCTTATTGATATGTACCCCAAAGAGGGGTTCCAACAGTATAAACAATAATTGTTTTTAGAGACAACATCTGTGCCATTTGGATTATACTTCTTATTTAGAGGCCAGTTACTGTCCTTCCTTCCCAAAAACATGGTGACTTGCACCTTAGGTCTGGCTATTACAATGTTTAAGGAAACACCGCTGGTAATTCATATATTACTTAGATGACTACAGAGCTCTTTCTAAAATAAGGTTTCCTTCAGTTACTGAGATGAGCTTCCTAGAGAGAAAACCAACTCATTATCTAGGCATACAATGTGGAAAATTTTTCCTATCATGTTATTCAATTAAAAAGCTGATACAAATGTGCCCCTAAATTTACCTGAAGCGAACAATGACACTATCTTAGCACTGGGAAACATGAAGCTTAGCTTCAGCTCATTGCTCAGGGTTCCTACAGATGATTAAATTCTCCAGAATTTCTTCTTGCAAGCCAAAGCAGAATCAGTGCTAATACATGCTGCTGAATCTTCAATAATGCTTAAAATAGGTAGAATAGCTAACATACTAAAAAATAAATCACCTGATTTTTTAGTAGTTACATGATTTATTTGGCTAGTAGGACTGGTACCCTGAGAAGCATACCAAAGTGCAATACTGCTGGTTGGTCTCTTCCTTTGCCAGCAGTCTTACTGACAGTAGCTTTAATTAAGTGCTACAAACAGAAACCAAATGGATTTTATATTAATTCGTGTTACATTAATCAGAGAGCCTGATGAAATGATAACATGGGGTATATCACCAAGGGCTTGAACCTTGTGGAAACCAGGAATGAATTGGTTGGGAGAAAATTTACTTTGGCTACTTTCACTTTTCTTCATAGTAGATGTCATTTAAACAAAGGGCATGTTTTAATACCAAACATATCTTAGAAGATGGAAACAGTGTCTGCCTAAATATAGAAATCCCTGAAAAGTTTTCAAAACATAATAACTTGTTCCTTCCATTTTCCTGGAGACCAATTGCTTAGAGGAGAGTTGCTTAGTAAGTATCTTTTCTTCTGGAGAAAGGATGAGAACATGTATAAACAGCCTATAAAAAGTTCATTCTCCTAAAATTCAGATCAAATGCTTAGGTAACATACTGCCCCTATTTGAGCTGCCCTGTGAGGATTGAGATGTAGGGAAGCAGCACTGAGATACTACTCTAACTACTGTTTTTGCTGTAAGACATAGCCTGTGTCCTGATCCAGGGTTAGGGAGTCTTCCTTTATTATGTGCTACATGGAACAATGGCAGGATAACTTTTGAGTTTCCAAGTAAAGTAGATTCAGCCTTCTCACATGCACTGAGCTGACTCTTAGAAATTTAGATTGAGTGTTATTTTGAGAATGTATTTATGTATAATGATCTTGTGGATGATTATAGGAAAGAATCTTGAATGATGAGCTCCACAAGGCTTCCATCCAAGTATATACACTATATAGATACATTGATATGTATTTCCGTATCTCACTAGTGAAAGTTGACATGGAAGCACAATAAACAATTCTTATATAAAAATAATTTCAGATAAAAGTAAGCATAATGAAGAAATAAAACATTAGTTTAAGGAAGAATATATAGAGAACACTTGAAAGATACTAAATTTCCTCAATTGGCCAACTGACCATTGAGGAAATTTAGAAAAGCAAGAGGATGAGTTATCACAGAAACATAAACAACAGAAAGTCTCTAACATAAAAGAATTGCTAACTATATGTCATGTTTCACACAATACAATGTCAAGTAATTGGTTACAGGGTTTGAAAAGAGGTAGATCGTTCACTTTGGAAAATGGTTTTTGAATGATGGGAGTAAAAGACTTTTGAAATGGCTAAGGTAAAAAGAGGAAGCTATAAAATAGATATCACACTCATAGCTAGCTGATATTTCACTGATATTTTCCTGTGATGGGGGCAGAGAAATGAAACAGTCCTGGAGAAGAATATTGGATCAAGAAACAATCATTTTAAGTGAGACAATATTTATGCTCTTTAAATGCTCAGTGGAAAGGAAAACAAGTATGATGAAGAAAGTGAGGAATTAAATGAAAGAGTGAAACTGTTGTCTAAACATCATTTAAAAGCCTGAGACACGAATCATAGAGTTCTTACTATGGAGGCCAAGATTCAAGTTCTCTTTGAATATTTAATTGAGAAAATTACAGAAATGTTATTGTAAAGAATTAGCACTGTATACTATATTGAATTAGTGATTAAATACTGATAAAAGGCCAGAAAGAGCCTAACATGTGTATTAAACTGGTCTGAGGTGCTCTGTAATGATTTATTGGTCTATAAGAAACATAGTAATGCAACATGATTCTAGAGACATGGAAACCACCATCAGAGAAAGAACACACCTGTCTTGGGGGAGACTTAATAAGGTACACATTATCAACAGTATTATGGATCTTCCAAGCTATTTTCTTATACAAGGTCTTATGACCAATGGTAGACTACAGATACGAATGTAAGAATACCTGCTCTGAAGCTAATTTTTGTAATCTTTCATCCCATTATGTTTACTTTATCAATTGATATTGAGATATAACATAAATTTATAACTAAAATAAAAACTCAGGAACAAAAAAATGAGCAACTCAATTTAAAAAGAAGCAAATATTGGACTAGATATTTCTCCATTAAAAGGTATGCTAATGGCCAATAAGGAAATGGTAAGATACTCAACCTCATTAGTCATTAGAGAACTTCAAATCGAAACCACAATGAGATAGCACTTCACAAACACCTAACTAGTAATGACAAATGAAGTGGAAAACAATGTTAGCAAGAATGTAAAGCAATTAGAACCTTCATACATTCTGGGTAGAAATATAAATGGGCACCATTACTTTGGAAAACAGTTTGTTTCTCAAATAATTGAACTTAGAGTTACCTTGTGACACAACATTTCTATACCCAAATATGTATAAGATAATTGACACCATATATTCATATAAAAACTTGCTCCTAAATATTCATAGGAGCATAATTCACAACAGCTAAACAATGGAAACAATCCAAAGGTTCATTATTTGATGAACAGGTAAATAAAATAGTATGTATCACTGCAACACACTGGCATTCAACCATATAAAATGGAATAGAGTACTGATATAAGCTATAACATGGATGAATCTGGAAAACATGTTAAGTGTAAGAATCCAGACACAGAAGTTGCAGACTGAATGATTATATGCAAGGTCAAGGATAGGCAAATCCATAGACACAGACTGTAAATCAATAGCTGCTCAAGGATGGAGAAGGGAAAGCTGGTGATACAACCTTTATTTTGGGGGTGATGGAAATGTTCTAGAAATATATAGTAGTATCGATTGTAAAACATTTTGAACATATTACAAAATACTCAGTTATACATTCTGAAATGCTGAATTTTATATACATGAATCTATCTCAAAAAAATATATATTAAAATATACCATTTTATTTAACTCTTCACCTTAAATAAGTTTAGAAAATCTTTATTATAAATTAAACTTAGTATACAGGGAAACATGAGTAAGTTTGGAAGATTAATGAGTTAAAAATCTTGGCATAGGCATTTTCCTATTTATTATTATTCTGTATTATTTCAGTAACTGAAACTTGCTGTTATCTCTTGAAATTCAGTTCAATTAAATTTTATGGCCTTGATGGTGGCAATAGTTTCTTGAGTATATACTTATCCCCAAATTCATTAAATATATACAGCTTTTTATGGGTCATCAACCTATTTTAAAGTAGTTTAAAAATAAATCTGAATGTATCTACCTGTGCCAATTACTGTGATAGATATTGTAGTTCAATGATAAATGACCAGGTGCTTGCCCTTTGAGAGGTTTACAGCACAGAAGCCACATCAAAAGATACAAATGTGGGTGAGAAGTTCCCATAAAGAAAAGTAGATTTATTTTGACAGTTATTCATGTGAACATATTTAATCAGAAGTAGGATCTGCCAGAGATGCAATTTTAACTCAAATTATGTTTATTTACTAGCGTTTGTTTTTGGTTAATTCAAGGCCATATAGTCCATGGATTATATATTATATATTTATATATATAGATATGATTATGTATAGCATATATATAATTATATATTGTCATATATATTATAATATATTATGTATTTATTGTATATTGTAGATACAATTATGTATATACAATCATATATATCAATATATCAATTTACAATTGTATGTATACAATCATATAATTGTATATATACATTATAAATATATAGCAATATATAATTTTATAAGCTATACATAATTATATCTATATATTTTAAAAAAATTAAATATAACATGTACTATATGATTATATATAATTCAATATATACTTATATATGTGTGCATATATATGTGTATAAATAACTATATAACTATATATATATATATATATATATATATTTAGAATCGATCTGGGTTCTGTTTTTGTGCATCTGACTTTCTATTGTATTTATATATTCCATATTCCCCAAAATTTGTTCATGTAAATGCTATTTTCAACAAAGACAGGAATATATATTTTGTTTTCCCTTGAAGGAGAGATGGGGTTTCTGGATGACTTTTCTCAGAAAGGTTACTCATTGAGTAGTCTTTCTTTATTCTGACATAACTTACAAAGTAAATTGAAAAAATAAAATCAATGTATTCATTTGAAGATGATATTTTTAAAATAAATTAAGTAATGATATATCAAAATGTACCTAACTGATCATTCAATTTAAAAGACCACTTGTATTCAAAACAACTGTTGATTTCACAATATCCAATATTCTGTCATAACATTTTATCTGGTCATTTACTTCCCCCTCCCAAATTAACTAGTACATACTCATGGATTTATGTATGTGTAAAATCTAGCTTGTCCTTTTTATTTTTTCTCCTATGTTCATGTAACTTTTATTTTTCCCTCTAAAAACTATTCTTTCCCTCTAATTACTTAGAGCTTTTCTATTTAAGTTTCTTCTTTATCATTGTAATTAACTTTTACAAAATATCACAATGTAAATGGTTTCATGTTGTGTACTCATTGTAATAGTCTACCTTTTCATGGTCCAGTTTTAGAGACCTATATACTAGACATGTCGCCAATGGTAAGTCTCAAGTGGCCAGACAAGTTGGTCTTCAGCTCAAAGACACAATTTAGAAAGTATTTACTTGACTGATACTAGAAGTATGACAAATACGTTTTTATCTTTTTGGCTAGAAATACAACACAAGCATGTGACTGGCATATAGCAACTCCAATTAACTTACTTATTTTATTACTGATGCTGAATAATGTTTATTGAATGCATATACTATTAACACTAGTACAAATCAAACTGTGAAGACAGCACTAAATGTCAGAAACTTATATTAGATCACATGTATGTGTCACTTATTAAAATATAATAGAGACATATATTACATATAGTAGGGAAATGGTTCTGGATTTGAAACACCATTTTTATTTTTCAAGCCCTTCCTGCCTTTCCAAAGTAAATTCTCTGATTATTCAGATGGCTCTTCCTATTTTACATGAGTTGAATTTTAAATAATAAGGCAAAAATCCTATCAGACTATAATCCTGGATATTTGCACTCATGAAATTATACTAAAGCATACCATCAGAGTAAGCAAAATATAAACACTCTTTTGATGGCTCAAGTGAAGTTTCCCATTGCACTTTGCTGTATCTTCCATGCTAATAAATGTGCTTTTTATTTACAGCATATTTTCATTATTTACATAATGTCAGGTGGTTATAGGAGAAAAATGTTTGAAAAAAGGGCACATATTTTATTTACATTTCAACTCCACAGGGCTATTTCAACCTGTGCTGCTGCAAATTGAAGATCCATTATACCAAGTTATAATTATTAAGAAAGATTAAAAGACAATAAAAAACAAAATTTGACAAATGTCATTTGATATTATTCTGTAGGAACAAATTCTATATTCTAAACAAAGCTGTTTTATTTTAAATATTAATTAACATAATGCTTCTCAATTCTTGCAATTTAAATACAATGCTAGTGGTATTAAAATATAATTTTCTGTTAAAAAAGATGTGTAATATGTACGCATTTAATGGATTGACTATTAAGTTTCATTTTTCAAGTTCATAAAACATTACTGAACTTATTTCTAAAACTTAAGCTCAGCTAAGATTGGGTAGAAATGGTATCTTGCTGTTTTCATTAAAGTACTTCATGTGCTTGTTGTACTTCCTGAGGTGTGTGCTCGCATCCATATGTATAGGAGCAGCATGTGGGAGAGATATTGACAGTATGGTTAGTTTAAGTTTAGAATTTCTTGTCGTGTTTTCTGTGTTTCTGCATGCAGTGGATTTTGGAAATGATTTATGAGTCATGTGCAAGATTGCTTAGTGTTGAAATTACTACTGCAAGAATTCACAGTCTGGCTTGTTTGCTGTTACTGACAGAACCTGTGGGTTTGAGGTTGGAATGCAGCAGATACTAAGTATCAGTCACTTATGTTTTTGTAATTCTTTCAATATTTAAAAAGAATATTATTATTGTTAAGTTTTATCTTGGGATTTACACTTTGTATGTTCTGAAATTATCCCTATTCTTATTGTTAAAGCAATAGAAAGTTATTGATATATATATTTTTAATATCCTTTCCAATTAGAAAATAATTTTCAGTTCTTTGTTTAATTGAGGATCAACAGGGAGAGACTTAATACTTCCTTACAGAAGATGAGTTTCTATCTGGGAAAAATATATTTGTTCTTTTCAGAAAATCTTTTACTGACTTCAATTGACTTCTACAATGATTTATTTTTCTATATGTATGTTATTATTTTACAAGAATGCTATAAATTTTATGCTGCATTAAGATATAGTTTTATTATTGGATCTTCAAGAACTAGGGCAAAAAAATATTATTCTTTTATTTGCAAATCATCTGAGGACAAGTCATGTTCTTGAAAACAAAAACTATATCTGGGAGGGAAAGCCTAGAGGTGATACACACAGGAAATCCCTAATATTTATTCCTGACCAAAAGTATCAAAGCTCTCTAGAAAATATGTACTGTAGAGTAGATGTAGTTTGGCAATTTACTTTTGGGGAAAAGCCAAGATAATGGAAGACTATACACATAAAATATAGTTCTATGGCTATGTTAGCACTCTTGAAAACTGGATAAAGATGTCTTGGATGACATAGGAAATGAGACAATCTTTACAATCCTGGGAAAATACGATATGATAAGAGACTATATCTGTACTTTTATGGCTCTTTAATGTTCCATTTCCTCTGCATTAATTCATTAGATCATTCAATAAATATTCAGTTGCCTTACATGAAAGTCGACTCTATTACAAAATTATAAATGCATCAATAAACAAAATAGATACAACTCCTTAACTTTTTGGATCTTTTTTATTATTGTCATTTTTTAAAAATTTATCTTATTGCATTTTAGGTTTTGGGGTACATGTGAAGGACACACAAGATTGTTGCATAGGTAGACACGTGGCAGTATGATTTACTGCTTTATTCTTAATTTTTTCAATCTCTTCCAGTTGTACCACTGAGTTAGAATAATTTTTTTTTCCAATTTGGGAGGGAGATTTGAGTAATAATCACAGAGACAAAAAAAAAAAAAAAAAAAAAAACAAGAGAGAATATATGTGATGAGGAGTTGGTCAGCTATTTTTCTCTTAATTAACTGAAAAAGTTACCAGTTACAAACCTTAGAAATTCAGGATACACTTCTTAAACATGAAAATTATTGATCCCTTAAGGATCAAGTTTGGATTCTAACCCATGAATTATCACTTTAGGAATCACTTGTATATATCTACATATACACATATGTGCGTGTTTGTGTGCATTTGTTGTTGAGCTTGAATCTTCAGTTTGGCATGATTTTACAATGTGGTAGACTTTCTTTGTGAAAGTCGTATAGCTTATTCAGTTGATATATTTGTTAGATCACATAAAGTCCTTAGTGCAATCCAAGCTCCGTGTATATAGACATACCTTGATACTTACATGGCTTTCTTATTTTTGATTACTCGCTTATACTAAAGATGATTATATCTTTAGATGACTATACATTAGTTGGTGACACTAATAGTCCACATTGATATTTGGTATTTACTGCTGTGTAACAAATTACCACAAACTTAGCTGCTTCAATGGCATTTGTATATTAGATCACAGTTCCATCAGACAGAAGTCCAGGTACAGTGTCCCCGGATTCTCTACTCACAGCCTCATAAGACTAAAATCAAGCAATCATCCAGGATGCATATTCATTTAAAATTAAGAGTTTTCTTCTAAGGGTTCACATGATTAAGTCAGATCCTCCAAGGATAATTTTCTTTCCTTTCAACAATAGTATCTAATCTAAATCAATCTAATCTAATGTATTCTAATCCAATCCAAACATGGGATGGCTATTCTAACAAATTACCAATTCTCAAGAGTGATTCAAAGTACGTACATCATAGGGCAAGAATCTTGGGTCTATGTAGGAGATCCTGAGTCACCAAAACATTGGAATATATTCTGATTTTTGTTATATGGGATATTTTTAATTTGGTATGTTTTAATCTAAGAATTAAATTCAGGTCAGGCGCAGTGGCTCACTCCTGTAATCCCAGCACTTTGGGAGGCTGAGGCAGGCAGATCAAAAGGTTAGGAGTTTGAGATCAGCCTGGCCAATATGATGAAACCCCATCTCTACTAAAAATACAAAAATTAGCTGGACATGGTTGCCGATGCCTGTAATCCCCACTACTTGAGAGGCTGAGGCAGGAGAATTGCTTTAACCCGGGAGGTGGAGGTTGCAGTGAGTCCAGATAGAACCGCTACAATCCAGCCCAGGTAACAGGCTGAGACTCTGTCAAAAAAAAAAAAAAAAAAAAAAAAAAGAACAACTAAGTTCAAAAATTTGCATGCCAATTATTTAAAAACTCAAGGCTTATTGAAATAAATTAGTTAGACCTACTCCTTGCCCTCAAATAACTTATGTAATTGGATGGAATTGGAGGCAAGGGTAATGTGGGAATAAAAGTAGGCAATGTAAAGCAAATACATTAATATATGTGCCAAAGAAAACCTAAGAGAGCATCGAAGAGGAGGGGTGACTTGACTCAGATATAAGGGCTGGACCCCTTTTGGGAGCTGAGCCTTTAAGGAGAGAAAAGATAGAGATTGTGGCATTTAGCAAATTTACCTAAAAAGTTCAGACTGATTTTTGACAATTTATACAGCTACCTTAATGACTTAGACATTCACCAATATTTTTCCTGAACTTGACAACTAAAGAAATCTTTAAACTAATATAGATGGATCCCTTATTTTTTTCCTTCAGTTATTTTCCTGCCAAACTTTAATTTGGCATAGCAAAATATGGACTATGACACCTGCCTTTGTAACTGGTTTCATCTCATGTGTTCACTCTGTCCTCTGTCCACCTGGCACTTTTTCATTTCTCAACAACATTGTCTTTCAACTGAAAATATTTGAATGTATTTTCTTCCTGAAATGCTTTCATATGCCTTCCACCACCTTGCTAGTCAATTCTTACTTGTTCATCAGATAGGTCTGTTAGTTGAGACATAATAATTAATGATTGTTTTCCTGTTTAAGGATATAATCTCCTGCTTTGGTATTCAACTTAAAATAATTATGTGTTTCTTATTTAAATGTAAAAAATCAAGAAAATAAGAGATCATATTTTTTCTTCAGTTTGATATTTCTAAAATTAGGTAAGTTTTCAAAAAAATTAAATTAATGAATTAAGGCACGAATGAATGAATGGGTGTATGAATGAGCACATTTCATCCATTAAAATTAAGTTACTTGGAGTGGCATACCAGAAATGTCATTGTTTAGTTTTGTTCAATGTTTTCTATTTGTTAGTTCATTTAAGTTAGTTACAGAGAAAGTTCATTTACTAGGACAATGAAGTCCAACTCTGGACATGAAAGCAACAAATATATTACATAAATTGGCATATCTCTTTAATTTTAGTTGTGCATACCGTTCTGCTAAGAACAATAAATTATAGCAAACATTTATTGAATGTCACTGTGCCAAATGTGAAGTGCTTCATATTGCTCAAAGAAAATCTCCTTAGCATGCATTTAAGACACAAACATCTTTAAAGTTTTGGGATTATTCACAATTTGTGAAAGGGAAGTCACCATTACCTTTCTTAGATGCTTTTTTAATTCAGGTGAATATTACAGCTTTGTACCAGTATATGTTGTCCATAGCTATTTGATTTTTTCCTACCAGACACAAAGTCAGTAGTCACTATCCCACTTCAGTCTTAAATACTGCAAAGTATCATGTGGGCTTACCTGAATGGGAAGCGAAATTTATTTTCTTCATGAATGTTACCCATTTAGCTTTTACAAACTAGAACTCTTCAAGTTATGCTCACCAACACAATAGCTATATAAACTTTGCAGTGTGGGCAATGACAGATTTGTCAAGTGGGGTCTCAAATGTTTAGAGATGCAATGCCCTGAGGAATTAAGTTGACTGAAATCATGTACCTAAAAAAAGAATTTTTTTATCTGAGAATAAAGGTTGAATATTCCACTTAAGCATCAAGCAGGAGTAAAATCAGATGATAAAATCAGTTGAAAATTAGATGACCAGCAACAAAATCACTTGCTACTTTAAGTGCAAGCAGGAACTAATTCTGACATTGCAGCCCCTCTGTCCTCTCTGCCATCTCTCTTTGATATTATTAACTATCAGCCAAAGAACAAGGGGGAAATATTTTAGAGGGCCAAAATATCTATACACAAAATGTCTCTGTGAATTGAGGTAAATTTAGAATTTATCTTAAAGTTTTAACATAAACCCAGAATTCGCTTCCATATTTTAATCACTTAGGCGATTTTTAAACACTTAAATAATTGTTCTCATTAAAGTATCTTGAAAACTTATTATAACTTAGGTGTTCCAATTTATTTCTTATAGATTGTGGCAGAGCTCCAGAGAACTCTAATTAAACAAAAATATCAATATAGAAAATGGAAATTGGGGTTAGAAATTGTATTTGAGTTTATGAAGATGATTAAAACCAGGATCAAATGGCATTGATAATTAATCATTTTAGCAATTTAGAGTAATTAAAATAAGTTTGGATCAGAAATCTTGAAGTTGTTGTATACAAGCACAATAGTCTTAAGTTCTTCCTTGTATATTTTACTCTTTCCCTTCACATTAACATTGATAACTAAATGAAATAATTTCCTGGTGTGGACAATTTATTTTTGATTATCTCCTCCTTCAAATTGTCTCTATTTGCAAATGACATGATTGTATATTTAGAAGACCCTATGGTCTCAGCCCAAAATCTCCTTAAACTGACAAGCAACTTCAAAAGTCTCAGGATACAAAATCAATGTGCAAAAATCACAAGCATTCTTATATACCAATAAGAGACTGAAAGAAAGCCCAATCAAGAATGAACTGCCATTCACAATTCCTACAAAGAGAATAAAATACCTAGGAATACAACTAACAATGGATGTAAAGGACCTCTTCAAGGAGAACTATAAACGACTGCTCAACAAAATAAGAGAGGACACAAACATATGGAGAAACATTCCATGTTCATGGTTAGGAAGAATCAATATCATGAAAATGACCATACTGCCCAAAGTAATTTATAGATTCGATGCTATCCCCATCAAGCTACCAAGGACCTTCTTCACAGAACTGGAAAAAAACACCTTAA
The DNA here is from genome assembly GCF_001604975.1 of Cebus imitator. Lineage (NCBI taxonomy): Eukaryota > Metazoa > Chordata > Mammalia > Primates > Cebidae > Cebus > Cebus imitator. The sequence goes on along the minus strand of NW_016107817.1, from coordinate 625,227 downwards.
AATTCATATGGAACCAGAAGAGAGCCCACATAGCCAAGTCATTTTTTTTTTTTTTTTTGAGATGAAGTTTCACTTTTGTTGCCCAGGCTGGAGTGCAACGGCGTGATCTCAGCTCACCGCAACCTCCACCTCCTGGGTTCAGGCAATTCACCTGCCTCAGTCTCCTGAGTAGCTGGGATTACAGGCATGCACCACCATGCCCAGCTAATTTTTTTGTTTTTAGTAGAGATGGGGTTTCACCATGTTGGCCAGGATGGTCTCGATCTCTTGACCTCGTGATCCAACTGCCTTGGCCTCCCAAAGCGCTGGGATTACAAGCGTAAGCCACCGCACCAGGCCTAGCCAAGTCAATTCTAAGCAAAAAGAACAAAGCTGGAGGCATCACACTACCAGACTTAAAGCTATACTACAAGGCTACAGTAATCAAAACAGCATGAAACTGGTACCAAAACAGAGATATAGACCAATGGAACAGAACAGAGGCCTCAGAGGCAACACCACACACCATACATCGACAACCATCTGATCTTTGACAAACCCCACAAAAACAAGCAATGGGGAAAGCATTCCCTGTTTAATAAATGGTGTTGGGAAAACTGGCTAGCCATGTGCAGAAAGCAGAAACTGGACCCCTTCCTGACATCTTACACTAAAATTAACTTCAGATGGATTAAAGACTTAAGATCTAACACCATAAAAACCCTAGAAGAAAACTTAGACAAAACCATTCAGGACATAGGCATAGGCAGTGACTTCATGACTAAAACACCAAAAGCATTGGTGACAAAAGCCAAAATAGATAAGTGGGACCTAATTAAACTCCAAAGCTTCTGCACAGCAAAAGAAACAATCATTAAAGTGAACTGGCAACCAACAGAATGGGAAAAAACTTTTGCAATCTACCCATCTGACAAAGGTTTTATATCCAAAATCTACAAAGAACAAAACCAGATTTACAAGAAAAAAACAAACAAACCCATTCAAAAGTGAGCAAAGGATATGAACAGACACTTTTCAAAAGAAGACATATATGAGGTACAGAAACATATAAAATACTACTCATCATCACTGGTCATTAGAGAAATGCAAATCAAAACTACAGTGAGATACAATCTCATGCCAGTTAGAATGGTGATCATAAAAAAATCTGAAGACAACAGATGCTGGAGAGGATGTGGAGAAATAGGAATGCTTTTACATTGTTGGGAGTGTAAATCAGTTCAACCATTGTGGAACACAGTGTGGCAATTCCTCAAGGACCTATAAATAGAAATTCCATTTGACCCAGCAATCCCATTACTTGGTATATATCCAAAGGATTATAAATCATTCTGTTATAAGGACGCATGCACACATATGTTCACTGCAGCACTGTTTACAATAGCAAAGACTTGGAACCAACCCAAATGCCTATCGATGATAGACTGGACAAGGAAAATGTGGCACATATACACCATGGAATACTATGCAGCCATAAAAAGCGATGAGTTCATGTCCTTTGTAGGGACATGGATGAACCTGGAAACCATCACTCTCCGCAAACTGACACAGGAACAGAAAATCAAACACCGCATGTTCTCACTCATAGGTGTGTGTTGAACAATGAGAACACATGGACACAGAGAGGGGAGCATCACACTCTGAGGTCTGTTGGGGTGGGACGAGGGGAGGGACAATGGCGAGTAGGGAGTTGGGGAGGGATAACATGGGGAGAAATGCCAGATATAGGTGATGGGTATGGAGGCAGCAAACCACATTGCCATGTATGTACCTATGCAACAATCCTGCATGTTCTCCACGTGTACCCCAGAACATACAATGCAAAAAATATATATATTTTTTTTTAAAAAAGAAAGGAAAATAGGGAGGTCCAAAGAACATATTCATTTGCACTTACTTTTAAATACCAGAATATATTATTACCTTTTTAAAGTTTTCATGAAATATGGTCCTCCACTTTTAAGAAAAACTAAGCATCCTGCATCTTGAGATACTGTGGACATTTCTTGTAAAATATGAAGAGATACTTAGTCAATATGTCCTATGTACCAATCTTCATGTGTGCCTCTAGAACACAGTATTTGACTCACATTTGCAATTTGGCAGTTGTTCTCCCATCGAGTATTTATCCTTAATGCTCCCTGTGGTAGTTAATTTTGTGTGTCAACTTGACTGAGCAATGAGATGCCCAGACATTTGGACACACATTATTCTGAGTGTATCTGTTGGTGTGTGTCTGAATGAGATTAACACTTTCATTGGTAGACTGTTCTAAAGCAGATTGCCTTCAACGTGGTTGAGCCTTATTCAATCAGTTGAAGACCTAGATGAAACAAAAAAAGGCTGACCCGTCCTCAAAGAGGTATAAACTCACCTCCTGCATGACAACATTGAGCAAGACATTGTTCTTTACTTGCCTTCAGACTTGAATAAAAATATTGGCTCACCCTGTGTCTTGAGACTCCTATCCTTCAGATTGGAACTATAACATCAGCTTTTCTGGTCCTCAGGCCTTGAACTCAAACCCACACTATACTATTGCCTCTCCTAGGTCTGCAGCTTGCCAATTGCAGGCCTTGAGACTTAGCCTCCATAATAAAGTGAATCAATTTCTTCCATATATAAACATATATATATATATACATATATATATAAAATATTTTAAAATTATAATATATATTAATTATGTGTCCAAATATATATTATAGAATCATACATAAATCATACATAAATATAATTAAGTGAATATATAAATATATGATTAATACACTCAGCAGCTCTCTTCCTCTTTTGTCATCACAACTAGCAACTTTTTCCCATGACAAGATGCTGCTTATATTACCAGGACATTGGATCTGAAAATGATGTGGTTCTGGGCACACTTTTATTACTCCTTTACTTGCAGCATTATAATTTTGTGTTTGAAAGGCAATATCATGCTCTAATAAAGATATAGCGGCTACCAAAAGGAATTCTGATGTGTTTTGAGGGAATAAGAGAAGCAATTAGAAATTATTTTACATATGACAATCTCCATTATCCAATGAGGAAATAATCAAAGGGACTAGACTTTCCATAAAGGCCTGAAAGACAATAGTGTACATATTTACTTGTCTCTGCTCATGATTCCTTGCCAAGAGGAGGAAGATTCATCTTCTAAGTTTTTAAGCGCACATCAGGCACAGTGGCTCATGTCTGTAATTCTAGTACTTTGGGACAATGAAGGAGGAGAATTACTTGAGCTAAGGACTTTGAGGCCACAGTGAGCTAAGATGGAGCCACTGTACTCCAGCCTGGGCGATAAGTGAAACCCTGTCTCAAACAACAACAACAACAAAACTATTATATGCAAAATTATTTCTTTCTTTAAGAAAATTCTATTTTTTCACCACTGAATTTGGTTTTACCCAGTAATCAACTCTCAGTCCTAACCAATGAATTGTGTGATGTATTATTCCTTACAATTTTGAGTTACTATGTTTAGATTGACATAATAGGGAGACTTTGCAAGGGAAATTTGAGGAGAACTGTGGAATAATGTCAGCCCTTTTGAGATTTCCCCAATAGCGTGAGAATAAGAATGAACATTTCTTCTGGTAATCTAGTGCATAGTATTAATGAGATCATTTCCCAAAGATAGAAGAACATTAATTTTTAGAGGAAATTAAGCCCAGATACTTTTTAATTGAAAGGCAAAAATAATCATTGAAAGGACATAGTTTGATAGCCCTCTCCCCAACAACAGATCTGGATTTCAATATTTAGGTTAAGTAAAGTCAATCTAAAATCTGTTCCCCTCCCTCACTGCCTACGTACAGTTTTAAATACACTAATGATTCTCAATACTGCCTGCCCTCTAGAATAAAATATATAGCTATAAAAAATAAAATAAAATGATTGAGAGTAGAGAGGCACTCCAGGACAAATGGAATGTGCTCACTGTAGAAAACTGGAGTGGAATATGAACATCAGAAGTTTCTTCTAGCTCCCCATGTATGCTCTCATATATTCACACAGTTGAGAGCTATTGGTCTATACATAGCTTTCAGAAATTAAAAAAAAATATTTCAAATGAAAACTGCACAAAGCCCAAGAGGAATATTGACATCACTTTGGAAAAATATTATATGTATACTTTAATAACATGCAAGAGGGAAAAGAAAGAGATAGAGAACATTTTAAAATACCAGATGTTATCCTTCTTATCAATCCAATAAATGAGCATATGTCCCAGAGTAAGCGTGAGATGGGAAAAATGAGTGTACTGTTTCTTCAGGAGGTTTTAGTCTCTGCAAGCCTCTCCTAAGTGGGGGCTTGACAAAACAGTGATGGTAAATATTTAAATAAATATTAAAATATATCTTTCTTAAGGCATTGGCTCTCAGCTTCAGCTAACTGCCTTTCTAGTGCTCATCAAAGTTATAATCTGTCCCAAATGATGGAAGAAAATCCTGTGTATTGGGCATATTTAAAGATCATATGTTGTTGCTCTTCAATGGGATGACTTTTCTAAGAAGACTGATTGCACCAATGGGACAACTTTAGAACCCAAACTAACCTTAGCTGTGCATTATAAAATACCCCACTTCAATGTTTTTCTCTATGTTAGGCCAGGTCTTATTATCAGGCAGGGATTTTTCTCTCTCTTTATTTAAATAGCAGAGAGATAACACATCTTTATCGTACTATACAAACAAAACCCACAGGGGTTAAGTGAGTTTGTACTCATATCACAGTAGCCATAATATAACTGTTCATTTTATTTACAGTATAAATAGCATTAAATATAAAATAGAGAAAAACAAGTGATTACTATATTTGTTAGTGAGATTTTACAATATTTCAGCATGAGCTTAAATCTATGAAACAGCTTTCAAGTCCTGTTACAAAATGCAAACAGTTTGATCACTCTGAAATTACCAGCAGGTTAGGCTTCAGAATTATTAGCTGATAGATGTTTGTTGTTTATATTAGCCTTGAAATTTCTCCTTATCTCTTACATGATGTAAAAGTGTTATATTTCTAAACTAATCAAAACATCCTTTGTGTTCTTCAGCGTCTCACCACATTCAATATTGTGTTGGGAAGAAAAACTGTCTCAAACTTGTCGCAAATAAAATACCAGTTTGTCATGTTTCAATATTGCTATTGATGGCATTAACCAAGCACAGCCTATTCTGTTTGATCTCACTGTTAATCATGGGCTGTAAGTGCAATGCTAGAAGTAAGTGCTTTGGTAGGTGAAATAGTATTTACTTTTCTGATATATAAAGTAGACTATATGGTCAAAACCAAGCATCCCTAATGTATATAATCACATCTCTTCATGCAATATCTCTTAGTGGGATGACAAAAACTCAGAAACTCTAACAGATTTCAGTTACTCCATGAGGTTGGCACTTTGTACCAGCTGAAATGTGGCTAAAGGTGGGAAAAGTCTGAAATGGCAAGTGGAGGATTGAGAGTGTGATATCAATTACTGATTTGATATCATGAGTAACACTCTGATTAGAGTTCCCCTAAACCTCTTGTTATAAGTATTTATAGACATTTTGGTTGGTCCTGGAGTTACACAGAAAACTATAATAAACTTAATGAAGTTCATGTGGATATGACTGATATAAATGTTGGAATTCCAGGTTAAAGAGGCATTGGGTTGCAAAATAATTATGGGTTAAAAATGTCCATAAATGTAGCAAATAATTCTTAATATGTCACTCAATGTCTTTTACACATAGACATTCACTTGTAAGGTACCTGAAAGGTAATGCAGAACCTGTATACTTTGTAGGTCTGGTGTGGTCTTTTCTCTTTCTTTCTTTCTTTCTTTCTTTCTTTCTTTCTTTCTTTCTTTCTTTCTTTCTTTCTTTTCTTTCTTTCTCTCTCTCTCTCTCTCTCTTTCTTTCTTTTCTTTCTCTTCTCTTCTCTTCTTTTCTTTTCTTTTTTCTTTTTTTGAGAATCTCATGCTGTGACTCACCCTGGAGGGCAATGGTGTGATCTTGCCTCACTGCAACCTCTGCCTCTTGAGGCCAGCCTCCCAAGTAGCTGGGATTACAGGTGCTTGCCACCACACCCAGCAGAATTCTTCCCAGCTTAAGACCAGTTTGTTTCCAATATTTTCAGTTTCATTAAGAAATTGGTCTCAATTTTGACTTTTGCTTGTTTGATTTGTGTTTCTATAATTTCACATGAAAGAGTCTCACTTCTACAATGATTCTCCATACAATATCAAAACTTCAGAAGCTAAGGATGGTATTTAAGAGAGGCTTGCTGGAAAAAATGACTATGAAGAACACAAAAATAAACTGCTCTAAACAAGAGGGTCAAGTCTAAATGCCAAGGGGCTCATACCAATTATAAGGGGAAAAAGCCCCAAGTTGTCAAGCCATAGAATGAATGAGAATGAGGTGAGTTAGCATGATTACTATAAAGAACCCCGAGAGCAAGAAAGCAGACCTTTTTTTGGTGGAACCGCAGCTGAGGTCAAAATCCCATCCATTACCTTGATTACAGCCTTGCAGAGGATGAAGATAAGCTATACGCAGACTCCTGACATACAGAAACAATGAGATAATTAATGGGTGCTGTTTTGATCTGCTAAAATTGTGGTAATATTATTACAAAGAAATAAATAACTTACACAGATTTGGTAGAGCATAGAGCATTACATCCAAAGGTATAGAGGGTTTGGAATTTAAAGATAATTTATTACATAAGATTTGATCAGTGGTTAGAGGGCATGTCTTTCACCACATTTGTCAAAAATATACTTAAGATGGAAGTCTCAGCAGTATTGAAGGACTCTATATTATGTGTTCTCTGTAGGTCATAAATTACAAGGGGTATTTCCACCCCCAAACTGAGGTATGTAAATATAAAGGGAATGACGGGACTTTGAAGTGGCAGGGGCTCAGTAAAGGAATTTAATTGCCAAACTCATGAAAAGGTAGGCATGAATACATAATATACAGGGGAACCAATATCATAATCAGAATTGTCTGACTCACAGAGACCTGTGGCTTTGGCTAGTTGATCATGGTTTCTCTAGATATAAAATAAATGAATAGACTAATACATTTTTACTTGATCTCTATGAGTGGAAAAGTTCCAGGCCCAGTGAACAAAGATTGACTTGAATTCCCAAAATGATAAGTCACAATCCCTCGACCAATCCCCAGACTTGAACGAGCTTTCATACCCAGAATCTGTTTAATAAAGTGCAACCTTAGATCCCTTGAAGAAGGATCCTGACATACTGCCAAGATTGTATTTTAATCCTTCTCACAGCTTTACTTCAGAGACACCTTTGGACATTTACCAGGGCAAATGTGTATCAAATTTTGGACATTACTGGACTCTTGACTCCCAAATTTCATAAACCCTTAAAACCCACATTACTATGGTCCAACATTTAGTGTAGGTCCTCATATATGTCAGGAAACTGAGTCAATTTCAAAAAAAAGCCAATATGGACTTTTACCTTAAGTCCATCTCAAAGTGGACCCAGTTTGTTCCCAAACCTATATTTTGCTTACTTTTCCACTTTTGAAATAATTGGGATACACATATACAGCACCTATCAGAAGAATCACCACCATATATTTTTATTAGTTATCAATTGTTGTGTTGCAATATTATCACAGATTTGGGGTCTTTAAGTATTTTGCATTTTATAAAGATATTCTGCACATCAAAAGAAACTACCATCAGAGTGAACAGACAACCTACGGAATGGAGACAATGTTTGCAATCTATCCATCTGACAAACGTCTAATATACAGGGTCTACAAAGAACAAACAAATTTACCAGAAAAAAAAAAAAAACATTAAAAAGTGGGCAAAGGACATAAACAGTCACTTCTCAAAGAAGACATACATGAGGCTAACAAACACATTTTTAAAAGCTCAACATCCCTAATCATTAGAAAAATGCAAATCAAAACCACATTGAGATACCATCTCATACCAGTCAGAATGGCAATTATAGAAAGGAAAGAAACAACAGATTCTGGCAAGGTTTCAGAGAAAAAGAAACACTTTTACATTGTTGGTGGGAGTGTAATTTTAGTTCAACCATTGTGGAAGACAGTGTGGTGATTCCTCAGACAGCTAGAAGCAGAAATACCATTTGATTCAGGATTCCCATTACTGGGCATATGCCTAAAGGAACATGAGTCATTATGTTATAAAGATACATGCACATATATGTTCATTGAAGCACTATTCACAATAATAAGGACATGAAATCAACCTTAATGCCAATCAATGATAGAATGGACAAAGAAAATGTGGTGCATATATACCATGGAATACTATGCAGCCATAAAAACGAATGAGATCATGTCCTTTGTAGATATGAATGAGATCATGTCCTTTGTAGATATGGATGGAGCTCGAAGCCATTATCCTCAGCAAACTAATGTAGGAACATAAAATCCAACATTACACGTTCTCACTTGTAAGTAGAAGCTAAATGATGAGAACATATGGACACATGGTGGGGAACAATGCACACGGGGGCCTGTTTGGAGGACCATGTAAAAGAGAGCATCACAAAAAATAACTAATGGATGCTAGGCTTAATGCCTAGGTGATGGGTTCATCTGTGCAGCAAACTACCATGGCACACATTTACATATGTAACAAATCTGCATGTGTACCCCTGAACTTAAAATAAAAATTGAAGGAAAAAAATATTTGCAGTTTATCAACTTACAGATTTCATTAGTCTGACGTCTAGACAGGGCTTAGCTGGGTTCTCTGAATGACAATAAAGATGTCATCCAGGGCTGGGTACTGCTCAGAAGCTATACTGGAGAAGAATCTCTTCCAAGTTCATGTTGTGGTTAGCAGCATTCAGTTATTTCAGGTGTCCAGGTTGAGGGCCTTCATCCTTGTCATCTATGAACTGGACACTGCCCATATTTCCTTCCAACATGGCCCTTTCTATAAGAGAGCATACAAGGTGGCAGCCTACTTCTTCAAAGGCAACAAAATATTAAGAGGTGAAGTGAATAAAATATTAGGATTTTGAAGACCTGGCATCAAGATCTTGAATCTACCTCTCATTATTCTCAAAAGGTTTTGAATACTCTTCAACTAACTTCAAAGATGATCCTGATACATAGGTGAATGGTGGATAGGATTCATATTTTTAAAAAGATATATGTACAATATTCTAAACATAATGGATAGAGTTTTGGGAAAACTGTAAGCAATGAAGGAATTAAAACCACTGGCTTGTTCACGAACAAATCAGTGTGAAGCATAGGTCTCTTACTATTAAGTAGGCGAAAATAATATTGGTTATATATATTAGTACTTGGCTCGACATGGCCTTATATGCCAAGATAAGTAGCTTGTGAATTTTACCCTACAGGTATTATTGAGCCAGTGTCTTTGGGAAGAGAAGAATATAAAATAACTATTATCAATAGTTAATAAATATTAAATATAGAATAATTACTATTATCGGACATATATGCTCAAATTTCTTCTTGAAAGATTTTGAGGCAGTATAGACCTGATTTTTGTTGTTTCCAATATATTAATATGTATTCATAAAATACAATGTCAATGCAAATATATTAAAAGGACACAGGGTTCTATTTGTGGTTAGGTTTGTGATTTGTCCCCTTATTGACATTTTCTATTGTGGAAATTGATATAGTTGATTTGATTAACCTCAATATTTATCAAGTACTTAATTTAATGGAAAACGGCTCTTATCAATTCATTGGGATAAGCATATTGAAAAGCTGTTCAACAGTCACAGATTAAATAGAGTGAGATGCACAGTATTTGGTATGACTTCAAACAATTATACCTGACATACCTGCCAACTGATGTCAATATGGCTCCATTTAAAAATTAAAATCAGGTTTCTGTGCATGAAACATCTTTTTTAATACTCAGTATATAAGAAAATAGATCAAGCATCCCTCTTCAAAGTTAAACATTTGTTGGTGTGTATACGTGTTAAGTGTTTGTCAGTTTCATCTGTATTTAAGATTTATCAACAATACTACATTTTTGCATTTCACCATGAAAGCATCTAGTTAAGGAATGATATATTTTGCCATCACTAAGGCACCAATGTAGAAAACTGAAGTAAAAGATAACACATGGGTCATAGCATGACTAGCATAAGCAATACAGTCAAACTAAACCTTGGAAATATTTTTATGGTAACAAAAACATTTATGGTACATAATTACTTACTCAGAAACAGGTTAAAAGGTTAACTATATAAAGAAATTTTCTTGTTAATTTCAAGGATATCCAGAACTTGAACTCAGACCTGGACCAAGCAAACCTAAAAGACATTTACAGAACTCTCCACCCCAAATCCACAGAATATACTTCTTGTCAGCATCACATCACATCTACTCTAAAATTGACCACATAATTGGAAGTAAATCACTCCTCAGCAAATGCAGAAGAACAGAAATCATAACAAACAGTCTCTCAGACCACAATGCAATCAAATTAGAACTCTGAATTCAGAAACTAACTCAGAACTACACAACTTCATGGAAACTAAACAATTGGCTCTTGAACGTTAACTGGATAAACAATGAAATGAAGGCAGAAATAAGGATGCTCTTCAAAACCAACGAGAACAAAGACACAATGTAACAGGATCTCTGGGACACATTTAAAGCAGTGTCTAGAGGAAAATTTACAGCAATAAATGTGGGCACATGAAAAGCAAGGAAAGATCTAAAATCGACACTCTATCATCAAAATTGAAAGAGCTAGAGGAGCAAGATTAAAAAAACTCAAAAGCTAGCAGAAGACAAGAAATAACTAAGATCAGAGCAGAACTGAAGGAGATAGAGACACAAAAAGCCCTTCGAAAAATTAATAAATCCAGGAACTAGTTTTTTGAAAATATTAACAAAATAGACCACTAGCCAGATTAATAAAAAAGAAAAGAAAGAATAATCAAATAGATGCAATAAAAATCGGTAAAGGGGATAACACCACAGATTCCACAGAAATACAAACCACCATCAGAGATTACTACAAACAACTCTATGCACAAACCAGTAAACCTGGGAGAAATGGATAAATTCCTGGACACTTACACCCTTCCAAGCCTAAACCAGGTAGAAGTCAAAACCCCGAATAGACCAATAACAAGGGTTGAAGTTGAGGCAGCAATTAACAGCTTACCAACCAAAAAAAGCCCAGGTCCAGACGGATTCAGCCAAATTCTACCAGACATACAAAGAGGAGCTAGTATCACTCCTTCTGAAACTATTCCAAACAATCCAAAAAGAGGGAATCCTCCCCAAATGCTTTTATGAGACCAGCATCATCCTGATACCATAACCCTGCAGAGACTCAACAAGAAAAGAAAACTTCAGGCCAATATCCATGATGAATATAGATGCAAAAATCATCAATAAAATACTGGCAAATTGACTGCGAAAGCACATCAAAAAGCTTATCCATCACTATCAGGTACGCTTTATCCCAGGGATGCAAGGCTGGTTCAACATAGGCAAGTCTATAAACGTAATTCACCACGTAAACAGAAACAAGGACAAAAATCATATGATTATCTCAATTGATGCAGAGAAGGCCTTTGACAAAATTCAACAGCACTTTATGCTAAAAACTCTCAATAAACTAGGTATCAATGGAAGGTATCTCAAAATAATAAAAGCTATTTAAACAAACCCACAGAAAATATCATACTGAATGGGCAAAAATTGGAAGCATTCCCTTTGAAATCTGGCACTAGACAAGGATTCCCTCTCTCACCACTCCTATTCAATAGAGTATTGGAAATTCTAGCCAGCAATCAGGCAAGAAAAGAAATAAAAGGTATTTAGTTAGGAAAGGAGGAAGTCAAATTGTCTCTATTTACAGACGACATGATTGTATATTTAGAAGACCCTATTGTCTCATCCTGAAATCTCCTTAAATGGATAAGCAACTTCAACAAAGTCTCAGGATACAAAATCAATGTGCAAAAATCACAAGCATTCCTGTACGCCAATAACAGACTGAAAGAGAGCCAAATCAAGAATGAACTGCCATTCACAATTGCTACAAAGAGAATAAAATACCTAGTAATACAACTAACAAAGGATGTAAAAGACCTCTTCAAGGAGAACTATAAACTACTGCTCAACGAAATAAGAGAGGACACAAACAGATGAAGAAACATTTCATGCTCATGATTAGGAAGAATCAATATCATGAAAATGGCCATACTGCTCAAAGTAATTTATAGATTCAATGCTATCCCCATCAAGCTACCAATGACCTTCTTCACAGAACTGGAAAAAACCACCTTAAACTTCATATGGAACCAAAAGAGAGCCCACATAGCCAAGACAATCCTAAGGAAAAAGAACAAAGCTGGAGGCATCACATTACCTGACTTCAAACTATACTACAATGTTACAGTAATCAAAACAGCATGGTATTGGTACCAAAACAGAGATATAGACCAATGGAACAGAACAGAGGCCTTGGAGTCAAAGTCACACATCTACAACCATCTGGCCTTTGACAAACCACAAAAAAACAAGCAATGGGGAAAGGATTCCCTGTTTAATAAATTGTGTTGAGAAAACTGGCTAGCCATGTGCAAAAAGCTGTAACTGGACCCCTTCCTGACACCTTACACTAAAATTAACTCCAGATGGATTAAAGACTTACACATAAGACCTTAACACCATAAAAACGTAGAAGAAAACCTAGGCAAAACCATTCAGGACATAGGCATAGGCAACGACTTCATGGATAAAACACCAAAATCATCAGCAACAAAAGCCAAAATAGACAAATGGAACCTAATAAAACTCCAGAACTTCTGCCCAGCAAAATAAACAGTCATTAGAGTGAACAAGCAACTAACAGAATGGGAAAACATTTTTGCAATCTACTCATCTGACAAAGGACTTACATCCAAAATCTACAAAGAACTAAACAGATTTACAAGAAACAAACAAACCCATTCAGAAGTGGGAGAAGGATATGAACAGACACTTTTCAAAAGAAGACATATATGAGGCCAACAAACATATGAAAAAATGCTCATCATCACTGGTCATTATAGAAATGCAAATCAAAACTACACAGAGACACCATCTCATGCCAGTTAGAATGGTGATCATTAAAAAATCTGAAGACAACAGATGCTGGAGAGGATGTGGAGAAATAAGAACACTTTTACACTGTTGGAGGGAATGTAGATTAGTTCAAACATTGTGGAAGACAGTGTGGTGACTCTTCAAGGACCTAGAAATTGAAATTCCATTTGACCCAGCAATCTCATTACTTGGTATATATCCAAAGGATTATAAATAGTTCTATTATAAGGACACATGCACACGTATATTCATTGCAGCACTGTTTACAATAGCAAAGACTTGGAACCAACCTGTATGCCCATCGATGATAGACTGGACAGGGAAAATGTGGCACATATACACCATTGAATACTATGCAGCCATAAAAAACAATGAGTTTGTGTCCTTTGTAGGGACATGCATGAACCTGGAAACCATCATTGTCCGCAAACTGACAAAGGAACAGAAAATTAAAAACCGTATGTTCTTACTCATAAGTCGGTGTTGAACAATGAAAACACAGGGACACAGGGAGGGGAGCATCATACACTGAGGTCTGTGTGGGTGGAACTAGGGGAGGAACAGTGTGGGGTAGGGAGTTGGGGAGGGATAACATGGGGAGAAATGCCAGATATAGGTGATGGGTATGGAGACAGCAGCAAACCACATTGCCATGTATGTACCTATGCAACAGTCCTCCATGTTCTTTATATGTACCCCAGAAGCTAAAATGTACTATATATATGTATATGTATGTGTGTGTGTATATATATATATATATATATATATATATGTCACATTAAAAAAATTTTAACAACAAAATAAAAATTTAGTCTAATTATTTAATCCATGAAAATGAAGACAATGATAGTAGACAACAAAATGTTTTTTTTTAATCTTTTTTTTTAAATTTTACTTTAACTTCTGGGGTACATGTACAGATCTTACAGGATTGTTATAATGGCTTCATGTTCTTTACAGGGACATAGATGAATCTGGAAACTATCATTCTTCAAATATTTTATTTAATAGTTAAGATGCTTTAAAACTACACAGCAACATTGCAATTTTTATTAGGCTTCGACATTCAAGTAAGATCTATTTATTTTAAATAAGTTAATTGATCATATTTCCACTAGGCTCTAGTTATGATGCCATCAACATACATACCTTTGCTCCTGTATATTGTAACCCAGAAAATGTATTCATCATTATCTTTTAAGTCAGCAGAAGCAACACTAGCAGTTACTGATCACTTACAATATACAGGAGTCTAGCTGATTTTCCTACTTTATTTTCTTTTTAAATTTTTAATCATTGGTTCTTTATTGTAAGCAAGTTCACAGCTAGAGGCATGCAATACTCATCTTTGTATAAATGTTTAAATATAATGTCAATTATTTGATAAATAAGAAGACAATTTGAATAAATTGATTTTAAAAGTTTTATTTTTCGTGTTCTCAATCTCAAAATAAGTGTACTAATTGTCATCTCTAGCTACCTTATAAAGACTATTCAATATGTGAAAGGAGTTTTAGTGCAGAATAGTACAATTGTGTTATATAAAATATTCTGTAAACATAAGTAATTAGTTTTTAGAGAATCCTAGCATTTTATAGGAAAATATGCAGTTTTACAATTATGTGCACATGTGTGTGTGTATATGTGTTGGGGAATGATAATAAGATAAATGTTCAAAGTTATGATTGTCAAGCAAGCAAGCAGTCCTTAATCAGTAAGAAACTGCTGGATCATCTCCTCCAGGTTTTGATACATTCAACCAGGTAAGATAACAACAATCTCAAATTGATTTAGACAGATTAGCATACATATAATAGCAGGACATATAGACTTCATATGTTTGCATTAGCTCCCCATTTTCCTAAGTGCCATGAAAAATGCAGAATGAGACTTTATCATGAGTATATACACAAAAGATGATGTCACAAGTAAGGAACTCTAAACATATAAAATATTTAATTGTATGAATGTGTTTCTAGCAATCCTATTGATATGATTTGGCTGTGTTCACATCAAAGTCTCAACTTAAATTGTAGTTCCCATAATTCCCATGTGTCTTGGGATGGATCTGGTTGGATGTAATTGAATCAAGGGGCAGTTTCCCCCATGCTAGTTTCATGAGAGTGAGTAAGTTCTCATGAGACCTAATGGTTTTATAAGGTGCTTCCCCTTTTGCTGGGCACTCATTATTCTTCTTCCTGCTGTCATGTGAAGAATGACATGTTTGCTTCTCCTTCTACCATGATTGTAAGTTTCCTGAGGCCTCACAGGCCTTGTGGAACTGTGAGACAATGAAACCTCTTTCTTTTATAAATTACACAGTCTTTGGTATGTCCTTATAGCAATGGGAGAACAGACTAATGCACCTACTTAAAAAAAAATTTAGAGGGACTTATTATTTTTATGATACTACCCAGGAAACAAAGTTTCCCTCTGACCTAGAGAAAGACACTACATCTAGCTACCAGTGCTATTTGCTATGAAAATAACTGTAGAATGTATAAATAAAATCTCAGATAAAATATAATAAGACATGTAGAAACACCGGGGTAGTTGACTAACAATAGACTCAAACCAGCAGAACTAATACTCTTAGTTGCCATTTGTTAATGGGTATGTTTATTGTAATCTAAGGTAGTAGAAAGCTGGATAATTATTGCAATTGTTGGCTATATTTCAATATGTTTACACTAAACTTTAAGGCTGTCTCCAACATTGAACAGTTTTAAGAAAACAAAAATACCATTTTTATAAAACTGGTGCTATATACTGGTATGGAATATATATTTTTAACTAATAAACTTTATAAAGCAGTTTTAGATTCACAGCAAAATTGAGTGGAATATCCACTATTCCTACATACCCACAAACTTCCCCACAATCAACATCCTGCACTGCAGTAGTGTAGTTATTACAGTCAACGAACCTACATTGGTACATGATTATCTACCAAAGTCAGTAGTTTACATCAAATTTTACTCTTGGTGTTATACATTCTATGGGCTTTACCAAATGTAAAATGACATGTTTCTACCACTATACTATCATAGTTTAGTTATAGTTTCACTGTCACAAAAATTCTCTGTACTTCACCTATTTGTTCCTCCCTCTTCCCAACCCCTAGCAACCACTGACATCTCTATTGTCTCCATAGTTTCATCTTTTCCAAAATGTCTTATAGTTTGAATTATATAATATGCAGCCTTTTCAGATTGGATTCTTTCACTTAGTAATGTGCATCTAAGGTTTGATATCGTTTGGTTCTGTGTCCCCACCCAAATATCATCTCAAGTTGTAATCCCTATCTTTCGAGGGAATGAGGTGCTTGGATCCTGAAGAAGGCTTCCCCTGTGCTTGTCTCATGATAGTTGGTGAGTTCTCATGAGATTTCATGGTTTTGTAAACATCTGGATTTTTTCCTGCTTGCACTCCACATAGTCTCTTTCTCCTGCTGCCATGTGAAGAAGGTTCTTGCTTTGCCGTTACCTTCTGCCATGACTGGAATTTTCCTGAAGCACACAAGCCATGCAAAACTGTAGGCCAATTAAGCCTTCATTTATAAATTCGTCAGTATCAGGCAAGTCTTTGTAGCAGTGGGAGGATGGGCTAATACAGTGATTGGTATGACCGAGAGTGGAGCAGTGCTATAAAGACACCCAAAAATGTGAAAGTGACTTTGGAATTGGGTAAGAGGCAGAAGTTGGAACAGTTTCGAGGGCTCTGAAGAAGACAGAAAGATGTGGGGAAGTTTCAAACTTCCTAGAGACTTGTTGAATGGTTTTGACCAACATGCTGATAGTCACATGGACAATAGAGTCCAGGCTGAAGTGGTCTCAGATGGAGATGAGGAACTTCTGGGGAAGTGGAGCAAAGGTGACTCTTGAAATGCTTTAGCAACAATCTGGTGGCATTTTGCTTCTTCCCTATAGAACTGTGGAACTTCGAACTTCAGAGAGATGATCTGAAATTGAGACTTAGGTTCATGAGATCTGTAGCCCCTATGTTTTGGCCAATTTCTCCCATTTCGAATGGAAGCATTTTCCAATGCCTGTACCTCCAGTGTATCTTGGAAATAACTAACTTGCTTTGATTTTACAGTCTTCTAGGTGTAAGGGATTTTCATTGTCTTAGATGAGACTTTGGACTTGGACTTTTGAGTTAATGCTAGAATTAGTTAAGACTTTGTGGGATTTGGGGGAAGTCATAATTAGTTTTGAAAACTTGCCTTCTCCTGGATGAGAATTTGGACTTGGACTTTTGAGATAACGTTGGAATGAGTTAAGACTTTGGGAGACTGTTGAGAAGGCATGATTGGTTTTGAAATTTATAAAGGACATGAGACTGGGAAGGAGCCAGGGGCAAAGTTATATGGTTTGGTTCTGTGTCCCCACCCAAATCTCATCTTGAATTGTAATCCCCATGTATTGAGTGAGGTGGATACCTGGATTTTGGGGTGGTTTTCCCCATGCTATTATCATGGCAGTAAGTGAGTTCTCAAGAGATATGGTGGTTTTATAAGCATCTGGAGTTTACCTTGCTTGCGCTTCACACTGTCTCTATCTCTTGCTTCCATGTGAAGAACGTCTCTGCTTTCCCTTCACCTTCCACCATGATTGTAATTTTCCTGAGGCCTCCCCAGCTATGCAGAACTGAGAGTCAATTAAACTTCTTTTCCTTTTACATTACCCAGTCACGAGCAGTTCTTTCTACCAGTGTGAAAATGGATTCATACAAGGTTCTTTAATGTCTTTCCAGGGCTTGAGAGATTATTTGTCTTTATCACTTAATAATATTCCATTATTTGGATATAACCATATATTTATTCATTAATCTACTGTGAGACATTTGCTTGCTTATAAATTTTGGCAATTATGAATAAATCTTATATAAACATCTATGTGCAGTTTATTCTATGGACATAAATTTTACCAAGAAGCATGTTGGTATATCACATGGTAAGATTATATATACTATTTTAGAAACTGCCAAAATGTCTTCCAATATATGCAGTTTGGCACTCCCACTAGCAATGAATGAGAGTTCCCATTTCTCTACATCTTCAGTGGCATTTGATGATGTCAGTTTTCTGTATTTTGATCATGTTAACAAATATGCAGGAATATCTCATTGTTGCTTCATTTTGAAACTGTTTCATTATCCTAATGAATTATGATGTTGAACATAATTTCACATACTTACTTGTCATCTGTATGTCTTCTTTGTGAGGAGAACATTTTTTTGAAATTAAAATCCAATCACCAAATTAGAGATAATTATAAGTAAACTAGAAAACTGTACAAATATTAGCTTCCAAATTCTCTACTCTAGCTTATTGTTAAAACAAATGCATATCCAAGTTCAATCATTATTGAAAATGTAGTATTTAAACTGTTTACATTAATTTAATTTTCATTACAAAACTCAACATTGAAATTAGGAAAATACATGTGTACCTATTTCTATCACCATTTTATACTAAAAAGTTTCAGAGAAACTGCTGGGCTAGATGAGATGTACAGACCATTTGTCTTTAGATACTATTAAAAATTGTTAGGTGATATATTTTTGAAGCATACATAATTCAGTAAGACTTAGCTATTCAATTCCTAGTCAATGAAATTCCAACCTTTATATGTAAAGGTTCTATAATTTTGATGACATCTTCACTTAAAAAGAGTCAATAAATGAAGAGGCATTCACATAGACTTCCAAAGAAATTGTAAGATAGTTTTGTGTGTGTATTTATAGCACAGGTAACAGGATGAAGGCATTTGTATACTTCACTTTCAAAAATCATAAGAATTAAAATTGCCAGGATTTTCAGTTTTAATTTTAGAGAGATTCAGGAGTTATAGATTATGGACCACAAGAATAAGTACTTTGTAATTTTAGTAAAATCTGCATTTTTTTTCAGATTTTATTTTTGTTATTCTACCATATAAATCTTAATATTAATAGGTATTTGTGTAATTGTGGGCAGAAATAAAGAGGAATAATGGGAAAATTGCATTCCACTGAGACGACAGGATTGAGAAGAAATCCAACGAGAGAGAGAGAAAGAGAGAGAGAGAGAGACGGGGGCAGGGGAATAGCATGGTGTGTGTCCCTGTAAACTCTCAGGCATTGCTTCACAAACATTTACTAGTTTGAATACTTTTATATTTCACAGAAACCCTAGTTCTAGTTATATGAAATAGGGATTATAAAAATTTATTTCCAAAAAAAATGCTTTTCATTGACGTTTTCTGCTTATATGTTCATAGTCCAAATTGGTCACAGGAGAATAAAAACTTGCAGACAATGTTTTCACATCATTTGTCCTTTAGGAACTTTTATTTTGCTACAAGCCAGAACAACTTTGCAATGGGCATCTCTGAATCATACACATTTATTCCACGGAACATTATGTGTTGCAGGAGACTTTAGCAACCATAAGAAGCTCAAAACTGATGAAACTTTTCACACTTATTTTTCAACCAGAAAAGTCTTATTTTCTCTGTTAATTGAAACACTTCTAATAAGATTGTGTTTGAAAACACAATTTTGCTGATAAAGATAAATTACTTTTTAAAAAATTGCTATAGGGAATGGAGTATCCAATCAGTTGGTTGCTAAAGTTGAATATCATTGGAAAATAAACATTATGCCTTAACATTTTTAAGGATACCAGTATTTTTATTTTATGCAATTTAAGGGAGAAAAAGTCATTTAAAAATCCAAGAAAGGAATTCCAGTTTTTAAATGACCTGAATTTACATAACTCTATAATAATAATAATAATAAGTGATATATGCAGTTTGCAATGACTACTAATTAACATAGTGAATCATATCTTTGATACTGTTTACCATTGTGTAGTGCTTTTATCATAGAACGCTCCTGAAGGAACTTCAATAAATTATCCTTCACACCTTCATTAGCTTACTGTCACAAGGGAATAAAACAGAATTGTTGAATGTACATATTATTTCCAAACCCAGAAGTAGTCTTTCTTCTCAGGGCTAAATATATAAAAAGCAGCAAAAATAAAATAATAACATTTCCTGTGCAAGCACTGATATTTATTTGTAATTACAGAGACTACTATTATTTCTAGGTTGTTTACAATAACAGAGATGAGTAACTATTCTTTGCCTATACACAGAAAAGAAACCTAAATTCTGAGATATTCTAGAAAAAAAAATGCCAAGAAGAACATAGTGAGAAATTTGCAGAAAAGAAAAGTTTAGGCTTGAGAGAAAAAGAAAAAAAAAAAAAAAGGACACGAAAAGAATTGTTAAGACACTTCACTGCTCGGCAGAGGTTAATCTAGCAATTTATGAGACAAGTAAATATTGAATTATTTTCATTGTATTAAAAAGTAAAATGTCTAGTAGGAGAAATTTCAGTAGGTTAGTAATGCATGGAAAAGGTTATCTTCATTACCCTTCTGATTAACAACTGAAGTGAATGTCAGGAGACATACAACAAAGTTACTCTCCAGGTACACAATGAATGACAAGTGAACAAGTTCAGTCCCAAAGGAAATTAGTGGGCAAAATGTATTTTAAAAAGTAATTATCTAAAGTAATATCTAAAGTAAGGAACCCTTTTAAGATCTTTGAACCCTGAAATGGGAAATTCCTTCGGTAAAGATCTAATAAAGGCCAGGAAAAATAAAGTACTATGCATTCTCTTCTTTTTAAAAGAAAAAGTAGTGTCTTTTATCAACCTAAATCTGAAATAATTTCACTGTCCTTGCCAGTAGTCCTAAAGAAAACCAAGCAAACATGGCATTATATGCTCCACAACATAAAATATGCTCACTACTAAACAAACTTTCATTTCTCTTAAGACAATATTCAAATTACCAAAAAAACCCATGACAAATGAAACTACAGTTGTCTAAATTTATGATTTCAAAAAGCCACAGTGCAAACTGGAAAATAATTTCATCATGAAAAAAAAATTGTAATATGTTTTTATTATAATTTAACTTTTTAAAATAATTCTGGAAACCATTAAAAAAGTATAATAAAACTGAAAAGTACTATCGAACATACGATGTACAAAGTTTTAGGCAAGTTAGAGATTCTATGACTGAAGGAAAAGACATAGGGATTTATTTTCCATGCTGGTTTAGTTTTACCTTCATGACAATACTGCAAGCAATGTCAAACTGAAATTTTTAATTAATTATTGTTTTTGCTGAAATATTAAGCCTAAAACCTAGATGGCAGATTAAGTTTAAAATTACCAACATGACTAATATATTTGCTCAACAGAAAATCTGAGTATTTCTCCACCTTGCATTAATTTTGAGTATTATTTTCATAATACAATAATATATATATTTCCAATTTATTCCTTTACATCATTCTGAATATAAGCTGCATTTTTAAATGACACTGTAAAAATCTTTCCGAAAACCCCCTAACTACTCCTCTTGTCAGATGTGAAGGTAGTATTGTTACACAGTGCTATCTCTAAAATTGGCTGAACTTATACACCATGACTCCATTTAACATCAGACAGTCTCCTCCCTACATGGCTATTGGCTCTAGTAATATCACCCCTTTCTGTAGTGTCTTCAGTCTAAGAGAGACAGCAGCATTTCACAATTGCTAATCGTTAGGCCATCTATCTCCTATATTAGTCCTCTGGCATAAAAGTATTTTAATACTTTAAATCTAGTATTAAAGGGGCCACAATTTAAATTTCTTATATAATTTTGTTATATTATTTGCACAATTCCTTTGGAATTGACAGATCGTCCTCCTTTCCCTGATTACTGCTTAATGTTTACAATATTTTAGAGATGTTATTTCTTTTTGTTGAAATGTTTTCTTCCCCATCTATCCAAATTCTGTCTACCATTTGAGATCCAGTACCTGTTTCTCTTTCATGAAAAATACTCACATCACTCTTTCCCACGTCTGAACTCACAGTATAATCACGTCAGGTAACAATATTTTGGTCGATGATAGACCTCATATACAATGGGGATCCCATGAGATTATGATACTGTATTTTACTGTACTTTTTCTATATTTAGACATTTGTTTACATACACAAATATTCACCATTGTGTTACAATTGCCTACAGCAATCAGTGTGGTAACATTCTTTTTAAGTTTGTAGCCTAGAAGCAATAGACTATACCATCTAGCCTAGATGTGTAGTTTTTTTTATAGCATCTAGGTTTATGTACGTACATGTTATGATGTTTGCACAACAATCAAGTTGCCTAAATATACCTGTTATTAAGTGACATGATTGAATCTCTTAATATCTCTTTCTCCATAGCAATATCTATATCATGATATTACAATATATAAAATATTGTGGTATGATTTTCTATAGGAAACCCAGAGCCTTTTTGTAGTGCTTATATAATAAACTACAATAAATTGTGAGGTTTTCAATGATGACATATGTTATGATTTATTATAGTTAGCATATAGTAAAAAATAGATGTATTTTTTGTTTAATAGAGCTGCATTGCTCACTAGTTATCATGTTGTATTGTAAATTCTTTCACATTTGTGTCTTAATCCGTCTATATCAACAGAATAGAGATTAAAAAGGAAGAAATTATGTCAAATAGAAGTTTATGTACACTAAGCACTTGTCAATATACTGCACAAGAGTAATTTCCTATACGAAAGATTTCTTAACAATCAATGTTATTATTTTCTTAATATGTTTAGAAAAAGAGATGTGAATCATGAGAAAACTAAAAATTTTTATGTTGGAAATACATAATCAAAAAAATATACTTTGCTTTCATTATTGACTAATTTTTGTGTGTTTGAACTACTGCACATTACTTTATTAAGACATTTATTCATCAAATATTGGTGAATGTTTACTATGTCTTATATGCAGATATTAAACAAATTATGACAAAATTGAATGATTACTTTAAAATTGAGTCATTTAACATAAGAATTTTGTTATGTGAGAAACCATAATAAAGTGACCTAAGCCAAACTTGTGGAGGAATGTGTCACAGATTAATTCTCTTGAGCTAGAAACTGTAAGATGCATTGTGGAGAGTAAGCAATGTTGCTCCACAAAGGGAGTATGAGTGAAAATAATAGACAGGCAAAATATCTGGTACTGTAAAGCAAATACCTTTGAATAACTGAAAGTTGACCTGAATGCCTGGGTTACAAACATCAAAGGGAAATACAGTATAAAAGTGTCCAGAAGAAGGGCCGAAACATTGTATCTAAGGGTATAAAGCATAAGATATTAATATTTTGGTTTCTATCCTGTGCATGAAGACAAGTTACTGAATAATGTTAAGGAGGAAACATAAGCAGATTTGTATTTTGAAAATATGCCCTCAATGAAACAGAGAAAACAAATTCCAAAATTATTAACATGCCTTGGAGAAAACCAAATATTGGTCTCTGGCTCTAGTTCAGATAAGAGACAACAGTAGCTTGGATTAAGATGGTGTCCATGGAAAAAGTTGTAGAGTAGGCTGCAGAAGAGAATTTGACACACTTGAGAGATATTTAAAAGCAAGAGTTGACTAGAATTGGTGATAAGGTTAGATGTGGAGGGAGCTGAGGAATAAGACAAAAATACAAAAAAAAAAAAAAGCAAAAAAAGGTTTAGTTTTAAAATTCCCTGAGAAACAAAATCCAAAGTAAGGAATATATTTGGTTGTCAGAATTACATGTTAAATCTGATGAGTGATAAGTTTTAGAAATATATGAGGTATCCTATTTGATACATTGAGTAGACAACTGGATATAAACTTAGAGGAGAGGCCTAAGACAGCCAATTAAAATACGAGTTTATTAATGCAACCCACATTGTTATGAGATCTTTGAGTGACACTTTTCTGGCCAGAAACATCTGTGGCCAGGGGTGCCTTTGCCTGACCTTTGTTCGAGCCACTGGACTCATTCTACTCACTCGTCTGGAAGCCTGCACTCGACTTACCCTACTGTCCTGCATCACACTCCTGCCAAGAGTGGGCCAGGTGTGGAGCAATCAGGGGTGTGTGAGCGAGCGTGGGGTCTGGCCATGTTATAGACAGAAATACCAGCCGCTGCAGCTGGGCAGGCAGCTCCAGGTGCTGGACTTGGAACCAGGTCTCTGTGAGACTGCAGCTGGACCAAGCACTCTGCAAACAGCTTTCCCAGCTAGCACTGAGAAATGCAGTGGTGCCTGGAAGCCTGGAGAGGCCAGGCACCATGGGAGTCCAAAGCAGAGTCACAGCACTGGATTGGGGAGCACCCAGGCTTGGGCTCCTTAAGGGGCCACAGGTCTTCTCTCCTTCTCTTCACTAGCAACATTGGAGACAAGGAGCATGTTTCAGTCCTGTTTGTCTTGTGTTATAGCTCTTTTAGCTCTGCCGTTTGTTAGGTCCTCAGTTCTTGATCTGCAACCAGGAAGAATGAGGTACTCTATCAAGTGGAGGGTGAGCAAGATAAAAAGGGATTTATTGGGCATTAGAACAGCTTTCAGGAGACCCATAGTGGGTAGCTCCTTTCTGCAGCCAGGGTGTCCCCCTGAGTGTCGAGATCCTAGCAGAGAGGAGACCCTGAAATCAGACATTCCTCAGGTAGTCCTGTCATCTCCCCACCTCTCAGAAGAGAGTGGGTTGCTCCTCTCTGCAGGCAAGTCATCCTGTTATCACCCTAGCTCTTGGCAGACAGGAGGCCCTGGAGTGGGCTGCTCCTCTCTGCAGCTAGTAGCCCCAGTGTCTCTACCTCTAAAACTCTCAGCAGAAAGGAAGCCCTAGAGTGAATATCTCCTTTCTGCAGCTGGTTGTCCTGTCATCTGCTCAGCTCTGGTTGAGCCTGAGGATTTTATGGTCCACAGAGGGGAGAAAGTGCATGCCAATCGGTCCATGGGTAGGCCTGGAAAAGGGACCACAAGTTTCCATTCTGGTGCCTGGGACCCTCAGCCTTTCCTTCAGCCTTCAGGACCTCCCTGACATGAAGGTGAAGCTTCACTGGGGACCCACCCACTTCTGCCCAGAAATCTATCTGCCTTTTTCTGTTGTTCAATGGTTGAGCAGGGCTCAGCCCCAGCTTTGCTCCTAGATTAGTGTGGGTGTCCACAGCAGGGAGAAGCCAGGCAGCAGGAGCAGGACCTTCGAGGCTACAAGGGCATGGGGGACTTCCCTTGCCCGCAATAGTGCAGGGATGCCTGAGTCTGGGTGACTGCAGCTGCACCCTTGAGAGCAGGACCTCTACCTGCTCCCAGTTCCCCAAGAACACAGGTAGGTCAAGGTCTGCAGCCACAACTTGGGCAGCTGCAGCCCCACTAAGGAGAGCAGGACTCCTTCCTGCTGGGTGGAATGAGAGGCCCAGGCCTACAGCCTTGCTTTGGTTGGCTGCAGTGGCACCCAAAAGTTCTTGCCTCAACTTGGAAGTGTTGGAGCTTCTGTCTATTCTTTAAGGCTTCACAGGCAGCTGCTGCCATAAACATCATGAATACAAATAGTATCAGTAAGGATGTCAGAAAAGTATTGGCATCATAAAATTGAGGAAATTCCACATTCCATGGTTGAAGTGACTAAAAGAAGTCAGTAAAATGAAAAGAGCTTACAGAGAAAAATGACAAGAAAAATTGCAGTTACATAAGTCACTAGGAGTAGTTTTAAAAAGAAAAAAGGAAAGAGGAAAGAAGGAAGGAGAAAAGAAAGAAAGAAAGAAAGATAAAATTGCTTATTGGATTTAGCAACATTTAAGTCACCGGTAATTTCTCTTCTGAAGTATAGTGTTATGATGAATGACTGTAAAGTGAGAAAAATGGATCAGATAATATAAAAAGTATTTTTAAAAGTTAGGATGTGTACAGAAGACAAGGTATGAATCAATAAAGGGAGAACTATATTGTTTCAAATGGAGAAGTTTTTAAAACTGTACTTCATTCCAGCTTTTCCTTCTATTTTTAGTTGATGTACTGTGTGTTTTTATGTAATATTTTGTCCCAAGTGTCTGAGGGTACTTAGTTTGGCTCGCCATGTTGTTTAGCAATGTCCCCTGTTTTTATCAACTGGGTTTCAAGTTAGGAAAAGCACAGAGAAATAGCTTGCATTATAGCTTAGGTAGAGCCATGTCATAGAACAAACAAGTAGAAGACAGAGCTGTGTAGGACCAGAGTTTTTGTACGCCACTGAGGTAAAGCTAATATTGATTTGAAGTATATTGTTATAAATTGAAGATGTGAATTGTAATCTCCATGGCAACCATAAAAAATCTATAAAATATACACAAAAGGAAATTAGAAGAAAATTCAAATGGTTCACCACAAAAAATCAACTAAACACAAAATAAACTAGTGATGGAAAAAATGAG
This sequence comes from Cebus imitator, assembly GCF_001604975.1. Taxonomy (NCBI): domain Eukaryota; kingdom Metazoa; phylum Chordata; class Mammalia; order Primates; family Cebidae; genus Cebus; species Cebus imitator. Next base: position 598,808 of record NW_016107817.1, on the reverse strand, counting down.
AAACAAAAAGGCATAAGTCTTACAAAAATAAATAACAAAAAGTGAAATTAAGTCCCTCTTTAAAAGTAGTTATTTTAAAGACAGTGGATTAAACTCACCAATTCATAGGTAAATATTGGGAGAATATATGAAATAAATACATGGTCTAACTACATGCTGACCAACTACATGTTGTAAGAAGAGTCATTTATTATCTAAATGCATAGAATGAAAATGAAAGACTCAAAATATATATTCCTTGTAACTGGTAACTAAAAGAGACCTAGAGTGGCTGCATAAATGTCAAACAAGTTTGAATTTGAATAAAAAATTCTACAAAACACAAATATTATGTACTGAGAAAAGGTAATTTCATAAGGATCTAAGTATAAATATATATGTACCAACAATGGAGTCTCAAAATATTTAAATTAAACATGAACAGAATTGAAGGGAGAATTGGGCAATAGTGCAATAAAAGACAGAGTCTTCAATATGGCACTTTCAATAATAGATGGAATATTTAGATGGAAGATCTAAATGGAAATAGAGGGTTTGGACATTATAGACCAACTAGACCTAACAGAAATATAAAATATTCCACTTAGCAATATCAGGCATACATTACTATCAAGGGTTCATTAAGTATTCTATAAAGTAGAACATATATTAGCCTACACAATAAACTCAACAAATATAAAAATTAAAAATCATACAAAGTATCTTTTCTAAACACAAGTGCATAAATATATAATTCAATAACAGAAAGAAACTGAGAAATTCAAAGATATGTGGAGGACAAACAGCACACTACAAAACAACCAATCATCAAAAACAGAAATCAGAAAGTAAATTAGAGAATACTACACACTGGGGTCAGTTGGGGGGAAATAGGGGAGGGATGGTGGGGAGTGGGGAGCTGGGGAGAGATAGCAAGGGGAGAGATGCCAGATGTAGGTGATGGGGAGGAAGGCAGCAAATCACACTGCCACATGTGTACCTATGCAACAATCTTGCATGTTCTTCACATGTACCCCAAAACCTAAAAAGCAATAAAATAAATAAATGGGAAAAAAAAGAGAAAATATTAAGAAACGTAAAAACAAAACAGGCCAAAATTTATAGAATGAAGCAAAGACAGTATTCAGTGAAAAATTTTTATCTGTAAATGTGTATATTAAAAATTAAAAACTTGAATAAATAACCAAATTTTACATTTTGAAAAACTTTAGTTCCATTTATGTGGTGAACCGCATTTATTGATTTGTATTACATTGAACCAATCTTATATCCCTGGGAGGAAGCCTTAAAACTTGGTTGTGGTGGATTCGATTTTTGATGTGCTGCTGGATTTGGTTTGCAAGTATGTTTTTTGAGGATTTTTTACATCAATGTTCATCAAGGATATTGGCCTGAAGTTTTCTTTTTTTTTTAATTGTATTTCTCCCAGGTTTTGGCATCAGGATGTTGCTAGTCTCACAGGATGAGTTAAGAAGGAATCTCTCCTCATCAAGTTTCTGGAATAGGTTCAGTAGGGGTGGTACCAGCTCTTATTTACATTGGTTAGATATTGAAAGAACTTACTACAAAATGATAAGAACCATCAATGAAAAACCCACAGCTAGCATTATATTGAATGGACAAAAGTTAGAAGCATGGCTAATGGTTAGGACTCCTGATTTTCATCCAGACAGCCTGGGTTTGACTCCCGGTTTGGGAACCAGGGAATCCAGCTGCAGCTACTCTTGCTTTCAGATCACTCAAGAGGCATTGTATGAAGGGTCCCTTTGAATAAGAACTACTAAAATAGTCAGCGTGATTACCACAAAAAAGAAATATATCTTTATGTACCCCAGAACTTAAAGTATAATAAAAACATAAAATAAAATAAAATAAAATAAAATAAAATTGAACATGATAAGGATGTCGTCTCTCACTCCTCCTATTAAACATATTACTAGAAGACCTAGCCAGAGGTATCAGATAAGGGAAAGAAATAAAAGACGTGCAAATAAGAAGGGAGAAAGTATAACAATTTCTGTTTGCAGATGATATCATTGTATACCAAAAGAAAAAAAAGCCATACTCTCTGCCCTAAAGCTCCTTGATCTGACAAACAATGTCAGCAAAGTTTGTTACAAAATCAATATACAAAAATTAGTAGCATTTCTATACACCAACAGCATCTATGTCAAGAGCCAAATCAAGAATGCAATCCCATTCACAGGAGCCACAACAATGAATAAAATAACTAGGAATACAGCTAATCAAGAAGGTGAACGACCTCTATGATGAGAATTACAAAACACTATTCAAAGAAAGCAGAGATGACACAAACAAATGGAAAAACAGTCTATGCTCATGGATAGGAGGAATCAATATTGTTAAAATGACCTTACTGACCAAATCAATTTACAGATTCAGTATATTTCTATCAAACTACCAATAACATTCTTCAAAGAATTTAAAAAAAAAAAAGCTATTTGAAAATTCATATGGAACCACACAGACTCTGGAGAGCCAGGCAATCCTAAGCAAAAAGAACAAAGCTGGAAGCATCACATTACCCAAATTTATCCTATACAAGGCTATAGTAACCAAAACAGCATGGTACTAGAACAAGAACAGAAACAGACAAATGGAAAAGAAAATAAAGCCCAGAAGTAATGCGACACATCTAAAGCCCTCTGATATTTGACAAAATTGACAAAAGCAATGGAGAAAGAACTCTATTCAATAAATTGTGTCGGGATAACTGACTAGCCATATGTAGAAGATTGAAACTGGATCCCTTCCTTTTACCATACACAAAAGTCAACTTAAGATGGATTAAAGACTTAAATGTAACACCTAAAACTATAAAATCCCTGGAGGATAACCTAGGAAATACCATTCTGGACATATGAGCTAGCAAAAATTTCATAATGAAGATTCTAAAAGTAATTGCAACAAAACCAAAAATTGAAAAGTGAGATATAAACTAAAGATCTGCACAGAGAAATAAGCTGTCAACAGAGTAAACAGACAACCTCCAGAATGGAAGAAAATATTTGCAACCTATGCTTCAGGTGAAGGTCTGATATCAAGCATCAATAAGAAACCTTAACAAATTAACAAGGAAAAAACAATTCCATTAAAATAATGTGCAAAGGGTATAAGCAAATACTTAACAAAAGAAGACATACATGCTGCCAAGCCCATGAAATCATGCTTAGCACCATTTGAGAAATGCATATTAAAACCACAATGAGATACCATCTCACATCAGTCACAATGACTTATCGAAAAGCCAAAAAATAAATGATTCTGCCAAGGTGGTGGAGATAAGTGAAGATTTACACACTGCCAGTGGTAATGTAAATTAGTTCAGCCATTATGGCAAGCAGTTTGGCTACTTCTCAAAGAACTTAACAGAATTACCATTTGACCCAGTGATCCCATTATTGGGTTTATACCGAAAGGAACTTAGATCCTTCTACTATAAAGACATGTGCACGTCTATTTTCATAGCAGCACTGCTCACAAAAGCAAAGACATGAATAACAAAGATGTGGTACACATACTCCATGGAATATTACACAGCCATAAAAATAAAATGAGATCAAGTCCTTTGCAAGAACATAAATGGAGCTAGAAGACATTTTCCTAAACAAATTAACACAGGAACAGAAAACATAATACAACATGTTCTCACTTGTGAGAGATAAACATTGAGTACATATGGACGCATAGAAGAGAACAGACATTGGAACCTACTTGAGGATGTAGGTTGTGTTTTTCATTTTTTTACCAAAATAGGGAAGCTGATCTTCAAATTTATATGAAATTTCAAGGGGCTCCAAAATAACCAAAGTAATATCGGAAAAAAAAGTCAAAGTACTTAAATTTCCAAATTTCTAAACTTCCTGCATCTGCCATCAGAGAGTATTTTATAAAAAGCAAAAATCTTACCACAAAGCTACAGTAATCAAAACCATGACTCAAGCAATACTACCAAATCAATATAACTTGAATGCATAATTTCTCACAAAGGTTCTATTTCATTTAAGTGTGAATATGAGCACTTTGATTTGAAGCAGAGACACCTCGGTTTTTGCTTGTTTTGAATTATACATATGACTGAGAATCAATGTACCTAATTTTTAACTCTGAACATATCTTTATAATTTTTGATAAATCAGTTCATTCTTTTTAATATACACTCATAAAATGAGGATACCTATTGCTATATCCTCAGATTTTCTCAAGGCTAAATAAAATATTTCTGTGTGGCATCACTTAGCACACTAACTGACATGTAACAGTGCTCTATAAAGTTTAAATGATTCATCTTACCTTATTGTCAAAGCGATGCATATTTGGGTGGATGTTTCCTGTCTTTGAAGGTAGAACCTCTTCCCAAGTTTTTTCTTCAGCGCAGTGTTTCTGAACCCTGGTACCTATTTCAGATTATGTTCACAAGCTGAAAAATTCTATGTAGAATTTTGCATATCAGCTGTCATGATACTTTATCAATCTCATTAAAGAGAGTGTATGTAAATATAACTGGCAATATTATGGAGTGATATTGAATCCGTGCAAATTACTGAATTGATTCATTTTTATATTTGTACCACCTTACATTACTAATAACATTTCTCTGCAACACAATTTAAAACTGATTTTTTCAGATATGTTCTCCTGCAGAACATTCTGTGATGGCAAGTAGGTTTCCTCTCACTGGGCAGTTCCAATCAACTGGTAATGGCTTTCTTGATTACAGCATGAATGAAAAATGAGAGGTGCATATTCTTTTAATCGGAAGGGTATCATAATTGATGGCCAATAGCCACCGCTACGACAAAAGGGAGACGTGGTGGCCCAAATGCCAGATTATTTGTCATTCCTAAATTATTTCGTTTAACTTCATAACATTATACTGAAATAAACAGTCTATGATTATACTGACATGTGTTTACAATCTGTGAAATATGTGCATTGGAATAGAGAGCCATTGCAACAAATTGTATTTACTAATTTGTTATAATCTGCAAAGAAAGCTTTAATTTTATAACTAAATGGTATAAAATGTAGTAACCCATTTTTCAAACAGAAGGAATCTAAAAATAAGCAAGTTTTTCATTCAAATCTACATAAGCAAACCTTTGCTTTGATGAAAGGTGCAATACACATATTACCTTGCAGTGCTCTGTATCACATAAAGAACTTGATTAATGCATTCGCAGATGACATTGAGAGAGCCTATATTATCTATCTATGTATATACGTGAATAAAATAGTTTTAATTTGAAAAAGCCTATATTCATGATAGAGGCTATTTATCTTCTTAGAAGACAGAGTCAAGAAAATTATGTTCTCACAATGATTAAAAATAGAGTTTCACCTAAATAACCTCTCTAGCTTGCCGTTGAAAAAAAGGATGAGCATATTTGAATGGTTTAGTGTACTTACTCTAGATTAACTTAGATATCACAGAGTGAAGTTCACTATTCTCTCAAAAATGCATATGTAAAGGAATCTCTGAAATATATACCTTTTTAGTTCACTGAAGCATCAAAAGAAAAGTAATGCCTCATAGTTATTTGAAACATTAAAGGAGGCATTATATTAGATAAATAAATATGTAAATATAAATTTAAAATGGTTCTTAGTGACAAGAAATATTTCCAGTAAATGAGTATTAAATTATAACTTTATAAAAGTGTTTTATTCATTGTAAGACTTTATTTTTTAATGACAAAGATCAGAGTATATCAAAACTCAAAATATCCATACAGGTTTTCTCTTCGTTGCAACAATTAAGTTATGATTATTTACTTGTGATTTCAAGTTGTGCCATATAATATGTTTCACCTTGCTGACCATGTAGTTCAATACAATCTGAACAAAACTCAGCATTCACAGAAAGTAGTTATGCATTTATTTTTGAATGAGCTAAATGTTACAAAATGCTTTTTAACTTTCTATTTAAAGTTTTCTATCTCCCTTCCCACTCTATTTGCTTCATGCCAGCTTTAGAGTCAAATATTAGTAAAATATCCTCAGAGGGGGACAATCAGAACTGAGGCCAATATCTCTACTGCAGTTCAAGCCAGAAATCTGTAGTCATCATATTTATAATATTTAGTTGAGTTGTAATACATCAAAAACAAGCCTGCTTCAGATCTTACCACTGTCTAGGCCTGATACATTTTTACATTTTTCTGATACTGTCTAGAATTTAATACTGAGGAGTTTCAATATTTCATATATATTATACCTATATGTGTATATGTATATGTGTGTGTGTTTGTATGTGTTTATGTATGTATAAGAATACTCACACAAAAGTAACCACTTTGTATCAACAAAATACTATTCAATTCACTTCAACCCTTCATCCTATGGTGTTGGAGACAATATGACAACATTGACAAGAAAATCCCAGATGACTATTATCCAGAATCTTAGTAGCTTTTGTCATTTTGTCAGTCATTCAGTGACTATTCATTTCTTATTTATCTGTGCACTGTTATTAATCTATTTATTCCTTTACTTTTTTTTTTTTTTTTTTTTTTTTTTTTTTTTTTTTTTTTTTTTTTTTTTTTTTTTTTTTTTTTTTTTTTTTTTTCAGAAATTCCATGAACAACTATGTTTGTGAGATAACATATCCAGGGTAACATATTGATTAAAAGATTAAATACCTGCCCTTATGGAGACAGTACTTACTTTAAAAGAAGTGTTAACTGATCACACAAATGCATTTTAACAAATGAATAGCATAGAGATTTATGTTTTTGTTCCACAAATAAAAATACAGTATGGCTCTTGCAATAATTCATTGCAATGGTGATTGATGAATGGGACCTTGAAGAGTATGTAGAATTTTATCAGGTAGAGTTTAGAATGGTAATATTTAATAGAGGAAATAACAGAAGCAAAACCTCATGGTGGGATATTTTGTTTGTTTAGCAGATAAAGATAATGCTTTATAAAAGAAATTTAATGGTCTTAGTGGCTCTCAGGAGCCATCTCCTTGTACCTCGCCACCTCCTTGTTCAGGGACATCATCCTGGAAGCTTGAAATTAGAAAGAGTGGTAACATTTGTACCACAAAAATTATGAAACTTTATAAATCAGTGCCTCCTTCTCCATGATCCAAACTGAGAGCTGGGTTACCAACACAATCCCGAAGCATATTGTTTCATTCAAATCCTTACTTTATTAACTCTTAACAACAGCATGATCTTGTGTGTTTCTCACTTCCAGGAGAGGGGCAAACAGACTTTTGCCTCCTATAAAACAAGGCTAGTAGTAAAAAAAAAAAAAAACAACAAATAGTGATCTTTTAGTTTTCTTTTGATTATTGAATGAGACCATCAATGTAAAACACTTAGAATACTGCCTGTTACCTGGTAGATGTGTGATAAAAGTATGCTGAAATAATACTGAATAATTAAAAGCTATATTTAATTATCAATACTATTTATTCTGGTTGAAGATTTTTAGGTATTGGCATGCTATACAGTAAAATAAGGCAGTGAGAGGGGAATATGCTTTAGGGATAGTGTGTTGGTACAAGTGAGCAAAGTTCATTCGAGCTTGTAGAGAACCAGGGTAGGAAAGTTAAGCAATCCATGTATAAACTAGCTGAGAGCCATTCTAAAGAACATTCTAAGCATGACCCCAGGGCACCTGTACTGTTGCAAAAGTTCTATTATTCAATCTCAAGAAGCCAAAATGGTTCATTTCAGGAAAACAGAGATTGATCATAATCACAAATAGTAAAGATCAAAGCATCAGACAACTTGCTCTCCGGGAAGTTATATATCTCTGACCAGTTTCTCAATTTAATAATAAACTGGGTTTTTATTTTCTCTAAAACCGAACTTGAATAGTGTGGTAATATTTTCAAGCATAATTAAATACTAAAATCTGAACAAATTAGATTTGCATGAGATGCTGAATAATTAACTCAGTATTATAAATATATTCAGGTACTTATTAAAAGCTTCAGGTGACTTAAATATAAAAATACAACAGCCTCTGATCTGCAAGATGTTGAATATATTTGTTAGATGTGGATATAGGCACATAAATTTAAAATTAGACACAACTCCTTAAGCATTGAAAAATATTCCTAAATATTCAAAATGATAAACTGAGTAGTAAAGAAGTTTTTTGGCATAGATAAAATCTGATGAAAAATGGATACAGAATAGAAACAGATGAGATAATGCATTTTATGTTGCATGACTGAATTGTGGAAAAGGCTGAGGTTTGATGGCAAAAAAATTTACCAAAATACAGAAGAAAGATAAGACCAGGAGGTCATGGAAACAATGCTAAAATAATAGGTATTTTAACGTTTAAAATATTTAGATAAACATATTTAATTTAATATGTAAAATGTTTAGATAAACATAAATATATTTAATTTAAATTTGTAGGTCATCTTTCCACAATGATCAAGGAAAATTTTTATATGGAATATGTTAACTTAATATTTTGTTAAAATATTTTTCTAATCAACAAGTTAGGAGCAACTGCTTATTGTTTTTGTTGTTGCTATCATTATCACTACTACTATATTACATCCATAACAAGGAAGAAATACTTCTTTTAAGCATACATGATTCTTATGAGAGTTATGACTTACCCTTTTTGTTTTTCTCTCTGAGCATGTCTGACGGTCAAAACAAATAGAATTTATATGTGTGTTATATTTATGGTCAGTTTACATTTTATGGAGATTTTTGTTTGATTCCTAACATGTGTACCTTGTATCTTTATCATGGGTTTTATCCTTGAGAAGATCCTTTTCAAATGATATGTCTACAAAGGTCAACAGATGTAAGTCACATTGATGAGAAAAGCAGTGAGACACATTGTCTTATCACCTTTCAGCTAAGCTAATATAGGAAAAGCAGGGTCATCTTTACAAGAAAACAAAAGACAAAATTGGGCAAGTTTAATAGCTCTGTTCCTCTTGATTTAAACTAAAAAATTAAATAAATTATAATGCAAACCCATTATATAAGCTCCATTTCGTTTAGCAAAATTAGTATAGTTGGTTAAAAGAGCAGATGGTGACTTTGTGATTGTGGGCAGTACTCTCCAAAACCTAATTGAGAATGCTTCAGAGAGGAAAAAAAGGCAGGTGTAACATATAATTATCCAGATTTACATTTTACCCTAGGCAGACATCATGCACATCTGTTCTTAGATATCAAGGAAAACCATGATTCCTTCAGCCTTATTTCTTTTTTTATCCTGCAGGCTCATCAACGGCTTTGAATATACAGAGGTAGGCTATTGAGAGAAACATGTGAGTTTGATATTCTCTTAATTAACAGTTACTTCAACCAAAGAGAAGTGACTATTATAACTAGAACCATAACTAGAATCATTTTAGATTGAGTATACACCCTCAGAAACTTGAGGAACTGTAAGAACTAAGAACATATACTATATTAGATTCTGGGGAATAGAGGAAAAATCTATAATTTGCATCATAAATAGCCAGAGTGAGTCACACAAAAAAATCCTCTGCTATGCATACTCAGGTTTTTATAAACTAAATTTGATTATTGGGTCTACAGGAAACATAACATCATTTTCTGTTGGAATGTGTCACCCAAATAACTTTGCAGTTCAGTAAACCAAGCCCCAATAACATTAATCATTCTCATAAGGATATACAGAGAAAAATCTAGTACTTAAAACTTTGTCTCACTACCAGGGAGATTTTCTATGTAATTAATGTAATTTCCAACTCTATCCAGATAAAACAGTAAGGGGATTTATTATCCCACATAACAAAATCTGGAGGTGGGGAGGGAGAGGGAGGAGGGCTCTCACACTTGGTTAATTCAGTAACTAAATAGTGGCATCAAAGATTGAGATACTTTTCATATCTTCACTATGCCATCTTAAAAATGACAGCTCAGTTGGTTCCCCTTTTAGTCACAAGATATTTGAGCTGCAGGCAGCACCTGTGGCAATATTCCTTTTGTTTATCCAGTGGAATTGAAGTAGGAGGTGGGACTTGACTCTGTAGGCGGGGCTTAAACAAGGGATCAAAATGAGGACTAGCTAAAACAGAGATGGGGCAGAAGCAGCTTTCCATAAGACATGCCCACAAGTGTGCAAAGTCAGTATATCATTGCTGTGGTAACACTCAGGAGTTACTGCCCCTTTCCAATGATAATGACCCAGAAGTTACTATGCTTTTCCTAAAAATTTTTACACAAACATCTCTTTAATCTGCATGTAATTAAAAATAAATATAAATATTGCTGCAGAACTGCCCTGTGCTGCTACTCTCTGCATACTGCCCATGGGATTGTCCCTTTCTGTAGGAGCGGTTATGGGGCCGTAACAGCCTGAGCTGTGACACTGCCATTTCATTTAGGCTGTTTTCATCTACCAGCTCACCCTTGAATTTTTTCCTGGGTGAAGCCAATAACATTCCTGGGGTAAGCCCCAATTTGGAGCTTGCCTGCCCTGCATCAGAATGGAAAGAAGCTTATCCAAGTACTGAAGCCATATACTTTAATCCATGTTGATTAAGTCACTCTGCTCAATTAGAAGTCAACAGAATATCAATTGTAATAATGTAATGAAGATGATGGTATTAGTGAGACTATATAATGAATGTATAATGAGTGCATATTATGTTTAAGATTCATATATATAAAACATATACATATATTGAATATATTTAAGTGCATGTGTATACATGGGAAACAAATAGTACTGACTACATACTCTTAAATCCTACCATTCTACATCATCTGATATGTATAAGGAAAACTACTCATGAAGAGAAGTCCCTTGTAATTATTTTATTATTGTTGTGTTACACCATGAATTATTAAAATGCAGAATATTACTTTGGTGATGACCTTACCATTTCTTTGTCAAAATACCTTATTCATTCTTTCTTTAAAATATATGCCTCACATAAAAATTAACTTAAGATGGATCACAGAATTCAATGTAAAAAACAAAAGTATTAAGCTTCTAGAAGACAACATGGAAGAAACTCTAAATGGCCTTGTTTGGTGATGAATTTTTAGAAATAACATAAAAGACACAATACATGAAAGAAATAATTGATAAGCTGGTCTTCCTTAAAACTTCTTCTCTTCAATGCTGGAGTATTATTATTGTTAAATATAGCTCCTTATTTTTTAAAAAGGTTAGTATTAAATTTTCTTATATTAATGGTTGAATACACATGCAGAAAGTAGAATCATAGGAAGTTGTTCTATGGGTAGCCTAATAAGTTGAGAGAAAATGCCAAAGGAATATGGCATAATTATGGAAAGTACTAGTACTGCTCACAAGTACTTCTGTGCATAAGGAGAATTATAACTTTCTACCTCCTCAAAGTTACTTGTGGTCATGAGACTTAACGACGTATTAACTGAAATGATGTTTCTTATTCACATATAGAAGCATTTTAGATCCAGTAGTGATTCTCTGTATTCTTGCCTCTCCCTGCTACTATGTCAAGATGTATATCAAATAAAAGAACCTCAGCTAACATGATCATTGAGTGACCCTAAGATGGAAAATAAGACCCGTAAGATATAGTAGAAATGTAGTTGCCTTAAGACATTCAAATTTTGAAGTTTTAGGTTTTCTACTATAGCATAACTTAGACTATGTTAAAGTATGTAATAGCTGACTTGGAAAATAATTTATGAATAAGTCCTCAAAAGCAATTGCAACAAAAATGAAAATTGACAAATGGGACCTAATTAACTAAGAAGTATCTGCCCAGTGAAAGAAAGTATCAACACAGAAAACAGGGAACCTACTGAATGGGAGAAAATATTCATAAACAATGCATTTTATAAAGTTATAATATCCAGAATCTATGAGGAACTCAATTCAATAAGTAAAAAATAATCCCATTAAAATTGGTCAAAAGACATCAATAGACACTTCTCAAAAGAAGACACACAAGTGTCTTACAAGCAGTGAAAAAATGCTCATCACTAACATTCAGAAAAATGTAAATTAAAACCAAAATGAGATACCGTCTTACAGGAATCAGAAAAGCTATTATTAAAAAGTCAAAATACAACAGATGCTGGCAAGGCTGTGGAGAAAAGGGAAGGCTTATATACTATTGGTGGGAATGTAAGTTAGGGAAGCCACTGTGGAAAGCAGTGATTTCTCATAACCGAAAACAGAGCTGCTAGCATTATTGAATATATACCTAGAATAGAGCTACCAACAATCCCATTATTGAATAAATCATTCTATCAAAAAGATAGATTCACTTGCATGTTCACTGCAGCACTGTTCACCATGGGAAAGACATGGAATCAGCCTAGGAGCTCATTAATGGTAGACTGGATAAAGAAAATGTGGTACATATGCACCATGAGATACTGTGTAGTCATAAAAAAGAATGAAATCATATCCTTCACAACAACATGGATGCATATAGAGGCAATTATCCTAAACCAATAAATACAGGAACAGAAAATCAAATGCCATGTGTTCTCACTTACATATGGAAGCAAAACATTAGGTGAACATGGAAAAATATAGCAACAATAGAAACTGGGGAGGGAGGGAGGAGAGCATGTATTGAAAAACTAACTGTTGGGTACTATTCTCTGTTATGTTGTTTTTCCTTATGCAACACTATTTGATATGAAGAAAATCTGCCTTTATTAATAACGAGGTCTGGTAGTAAATTTTCTCACAAATCCCAGAATAAAATCATTCACTGGTTTCACAAATTATTTGAGAATCATTGTCAAAGATATTATACTAAGGAGACACCATTTTTCCTGTATTTATTCTAGCTTTGCTTTTTTAAAAGTGCATATGTATAAAGACTGATGTAAAGGCTTCTTTAGGGAACTGAAAAATAAATGATCTTATAAGAAAAGAGAATAAATTATTTCAAGTACTACAGCAAAGATTAATGAAAAATTTATTTTCACAAAGGAGTCACAAAGGAAACACAAAAGCTAAGAAACAAATGAAAAGATACTTAGCTTCAATAATGGTCATTGTAATACAAATTAAACAAACTTTTTAAATTTCCTAATCAGAGAAGCTTTTTTTTTTTAGGNAAAAAAAAAAAAAAAAAAAAAAAAAAAGATTGTTTAGATCTGTTTTGTTCTACCCAAATAAACAAGAATAATATCAAATACTTGATAAACAAATGATCTAACGTATTTGTTTCAAAATTGTTGATTGGCAGGTTGGTAGTTCTTTATTTTCTTTCTTTCTTTTATTGAAACAGGGTCTGCTCTGTTGCCCAGGCTGAAGTGCAGTGATGGGAACACTGCTCACTGCAGCCTTGACCTCCGGGGCTCAATCTCAACCTCCTGAGTGGCTGGGACCAGAGGTGTGCACAATCATGCCTGGCTGAATTCTTATGTGCTTAAAATTCACACACTTTAATTCCAAACATCAACTTCTATGAACCTGTATTTAGAATATTTAATTTTAATATTAAATAATTGAGTACCAGTAAATGAATTATGTATCATACTGCAAATCGTGAGGCAATGTCTAAGCAAAAAGACATGTACCCGTGTACATGTGTGCGCACACACACACATGCACACACACAGTTATAGAAAGCTACGTGGAAAATTTCTACATTATATATTGAGTACAAAACAAAAATTCCTGAAGAGTAAGAACAGTGTCAGGCATTTAAAATGAACAAATCATTGCATGATTTACAGTAGAAAAATAGATATAAAAAGATTGAGAAGGAGTCACACAAAACAATTTAGAGCGGTTATATCCAGAGTGCTGTAATGGATGAGCTAAACATGGAAATAACAACTTTAAGTTTAGAAGAAAGTCTTGAGTGGAAAAATCAGATAATTTTATGAAGCTAGTGTTGGGAAGGTTGATTAAATGTTGTTGCTGTTAATCCCTCCAACTCTAATAACGGAGCTTATTTAACTGTAGTCTTGCTCATTTCCACCAATGACATGTTGCTGGAGTCAAGTTGATCAGACATTGCTCCCCACATATTCTTCTAGACTTATTTCAAAATGTGAGCATCTATTAGGAAGGAATGGTAGCATGTACATTGGGTAAACAACTATAGTTTGTATAAAACTACCCATCTCACCCATCTCAGAATAGGGTAGGTTGCTGAGGCTAAATAACTGGGAGACTCTTATTTTCATACATCAACTCTAATTTGTAAGCAGGAATGATTGGCTCTACCCAAGTAATACATACCAGATTTGACAACTTATTCCAAAAGTCATAACATATATATTGATTAGGTACTATCATGTGATAAGTACCACATTAGCTGCTGGGAGTACATTTTAAAAAGATTCAGAAGCTGACCAATGTATTTAAAATCTAATTCATACAAATTATATCCAAAGGCTAAATCTCATACGTGTTACGAGGAAAGTGCAACATGCTAAGCTGCCACCTCAGAGGATCAATCATCTAATAACGGTATAATTTTATCTAGAATGTCTTCACAAAGATTACTGAGCCATGAAGACAAAAAATACAGTAATTGTTTTAGACAAACTTTTACTGAGATTTAAAATAAATTTTCCAGTTACAACATCATAAATTAATTATAAAAGTTTTGAACCTCAAACAGCATCACAACACAGGTAAGATGTACTCAGAACAAAACAAAACAGTATCATATGTGGCTCCAAAGAGCATCTTGGTGATCATAAGAAATGGTCATATAAAGAGTTTTATAAAAATAAATGTATGAAATATACATACAAGGTGGAAAAGTTTATTCATAATTTGAAATATGAATTTATTTTATATAAAAGTTCAAGTGATTACAAGTAGGAATTTAAGTAATCCTCATTGTTAAATATGTACAAAAGTTTTGTTTTCATGGAAACATTTTGGGCTCATTTTAATACCATGTCTCTTCATATATGAGTATTGTAAAGATTAGTAAAGTTCACACCACAGTTGAATGTTAGAGGTGTAATTCAGCTTCTCCCGGTTTGACATAATTGTCTGCTCCTTTGACCATTACACACGATACCTTCCTGAAGACATGGAGGAATTAGCCAGATATTTTAGGAGTATGTTATGGGCACAGAAGATGATGTTCAAAGGCGGTGTCCCATTCAGAGTGATCAAAGTGGATATATTTGGCTAATGTAGGCAGAGCAATCAAAAGGATATTAAGAAGATAAGACTTTGAAGGAGGTGTCAAATCTCAAAGGATATTCTAAAGCATGTTACAGTGAGAATAATGGAGCCTTACTGAAGGGATTTGAACAGGAGGGAGATATGATGAAAGGTGTTTTTGTTGTTGTTGTTGTTGTTTTGTTTTTTTGTTTTTGTAGATACGGCTCCAAGGGGCATCTCATAGGAATATAACAGTCCTTTACCCATTTCAAGTTGTCCTTCATTAATTTAATAAAATATTTAATATTTTCAAAATCTTATTACAAACAAACAACACAAGTGTAGCTTCACATCAAACCGATCTTACACAGAAATTATCATAAAGCCACCAGAGTTCCTTAGAATGATATTGCACTTACGGAAGTGCAACGGAGACAGAGACAAAATGGAAAGCAGAGAGCACAACTAAGAAGTTATCACCACAATGAGGGGAATCCAGCCCCAGGTGGTAGCGGTAGGGAAGAAGTACCTGCTTTAGAAAAGCAATCAGAAAATATGAGACAGCAGTTTTAGCTGCTTTGAAGTGAGATCTAAGAAATTAAAGAATGAGAATCACATCTGTGACTTTGGCAACAGAATGGCAAATAGTCTCATTTACTGAAATCAGACACATATCAGGACGAACAGATTGAGGAGGTCTGTGATAAATTAAACTTCAAATGTGCTGAGATGAGTTACATATAGAACATCTAGATGAAAATGTTTAGCAGCCTTGTGTTTTTGTTGTTTTTATATATTGTCACCTATTTTATTATAGAAATGAACACTCTTATCTAAAGCCTATCTCCAATTTTATTTCTATATTGTACCCCGCAATAAATCCAAAATAATTTGATGAGATTTAATAGTTAAATAAACATACAACAATCTTCCATATATTATCATATGCAACTGCATATATTTAATATTTGAGAACTTTTTAATTTCTATACAAACTAGAAATTATTGGTCAGATGTACTTCTATACTTTGTGCAAGGTAAACCATTAAGAATCTTAACAAATGCCATCCTCTTAAACATTAGTAATGTGGTTGTTATCAGTTTTATTAAGCAGTCTGAATACTACACAAATCAGTTTTTAGCCACCATAGTTGTATAATAATATTGATTTCGATTTGCATATTAAGTTTTAAACATGCATTTTTTTCCCTTCAACTTTTAAGTTCAGGGGTACATGTGCAGGATGTGCATGTTTGTTACATAGGTAAACGTATGCTATGGCGGTTTGCTGCACAGATCATCCCATCACCTAGGTATTAAACCCAGCATCCATTGGCTATTCTTCCTGATCCTCTCCCTCCCACCACCTCACCTCTCAACAGGCCACAGTGTGTATGTTGTTCTCCCCAGTGTGTCTGTGCATTCCCATCATTCAGCTCCCACTTATAAGTGATAACATGCAGTGTTTGGTTTTCTGTTCCTGCGTTAGTTTTATGAGGATAATGACTTGCAACTCCATCCATACCCCTGTAAAGGATATGACTTCATTCCTTTTAATGGCTAAATCGTATTTCATGGTATATATGTAACACATTTTCTTTGTCCAGTCTAACATTGTTGGACATTTAGGTTGATTCCATATCTTGCTATTGTGAATAGTGCTGAAATGAATATACACGTGCAAGTATCTTTACAACAGAATGTTTTCTATTTTTTTTTGGTTATATACCCAGTAATGTTATTGCTGAGTGAAATAGTATTTCTGCCTCTAGGTTTTTGAGCAATCGCCAGGTTGTCTTCCACCATGGGAGGATTAATTTGCACTTGCACCAACAGTGTAAAAGCATTCGTTTTTTCTCTGTATCCTCTCCAGCATTCTGACTGGCATTAGATGGTATCTCATTGTGGTTTTGATTTGCATTTCTTTAATGATCAGTGATGCTGAGCTTTCTTTCATATGTTTGTTGGTTGCAGGTATGCATTCCCTTGGGAAGTGTCTGTTCATGTCCTTTGCCTACCTTTTAGGTATTCTTTTCTTGCAAATTTGTTTAAGTTCCTTGTAGACTCTGGATATTATATCTTTGTCAGATAGACAGCATGATGTACATACGATTGTATTACAAATTTTCACTGATTTCTTTTTCCTTTCTCACACTTATTTTTTAATCCTTGCTCTGAAGAGCAAAAAGATACAATATACAGGAACAGATTCTCATTTATTTTAAGTTTTTAGAATGATGTGTGAAGATTAGCGTGTGTTTGTGTGTATGTCTTCAGGTAGTGTAAAAGGATGATAGTCAAAGATATCTAGATTCTAAATTACACTGGATAGTGGTGACTGCACAGTGAGGAAGAGTCAAGAGAAAGGACTCATGATTGGTTGAAGTAGTGATATTTCATCACAGAGAATGAGACTTTATATGAAGTAATGATGAGAACTATTCCAAGGGTCCCAAGTGCTTTAGAACAGAAAATACAAATTGGTTTTAAACAGGATTTCCACTTTACAACTGCTATGTTTTTTGTTTGTTTGTTTGTTTTTCAGAGAAAAAGAGGAGGGAAAATAACAAAATTCCTATTTGGTTATAAATATTATGAAAACTACATGATACAGGTTTAGAATATAGGATATTGTGACTTCAGAAACATGATGCCCATCTCTTTTCTTATTTTCCAGCCTAGTTATCGATGTGTTCTTGATCCTGAACTTCATAATTGTACCAACTCTTTTTCCTCTAAGAAGCTTCAAAAGACCTACGGAGGTAAAATCTTTGAAATTTCAGCCTCAATATTGAATGTGTTTTTATAAAACTTAAAGCACTGAACAAAAGCAGTCAGTACATTATTAATGAAATCGATTTGTTTTCATAACCAATTTTCATTTATTAGCACTATTTTTATAATCATGTGTATTTAAAATCTAAAAAATTTAAGAACTTTTAAATTTTACGATTTAAACAAATTCAGTGCTTTTACATTTAAAAAGTACATCTAAAACAAAAGTTTATTTGAGGAATTCAGCTTTTTAAATATTATAATAAATAATACATGTTATTTTTATTTAAGAACAGAAATAAGCTATGTAAACTACAGATTATTTATGTAATTATTTGGAGACATTGATGACAAATCAAAGCAGGCAGAAATCAAAAGAAAATAAAGTGTGGAATAAAAGAATAAAACACATTTTAATTACCAGGCTTTTTTTCTCAGGAAAAAGAGAATTCTAGTTCATACAAGCCATTTTAATGAATTAAGGAAACAGAACTTCAAGTTGAAAGTTTGCTAGAGTGGCTGCCTTCTGAGGAGAGGAATTTTGGAAAGGAAAAATAAACAAAGCAATATACTGTCAAATACAAAATATATTACTTCATCTCAAAACTACGGTTGACAGCTTCCTAAGCAAAAGGAGGCTGAGACTGCACACTGCAGAAATACAGAAAGAAACTACATACGTAAGACAAAATTTCCTGAACGGAAATTAGTGCAGCTACTCAAGGTTATATGTATAGAATTAGTAATTCAAAATTCGAATTTAAGAATTTTGGCAAAACTGTCAGGCATTCTGTGAAAATCCATTAATAGTGCCATAAAGATAAGAATTACACAATAGGATTAAGGGGTCTCATTTAAGACTAAAGACTAAAATAAACTCACCACAATAAAAACTAAAACTCAACCTCTCCCAGAGCAAAGGAATTTACCTGTAATCCTGTAATTAACTGTATGCTAGGAAATAACTTATTTTTGGAGATCAATAAAATTGAACCACAGAGAGAAAATATATTTAAAAATAAAATGCCCCTAGGTACATCACATTTAAACTACTGAAAACTTAAAGATGTAATCTTGAAAGTAACTGGAGAAAACAGATTCCATTAAATAAAGAAAAACAAGATATAAATGATGACCTCGTTTTTATCAATAACAATGAAGAATGACAATAATAAAAAGAACGTTGGAAATTGTTTGAAAATAAAATATGTTAACCTAGAATTTTATATCCAACTAAAATTCATCCATTATCATGACAAATAAAGATATTTTTTCTAAGAAAGTTGAGAAAATCTGTTGCTGGTCAGCCTCCCACTACTAGAAATATCAAAGGAAACTCTTCGGGGCAAAAACAAAACTGTACAAGGTACATATGGAGATTTCCAGGAAAAAAGGAAGCAATGGAACAGATTACAGATATACTAGACCAAAAACAATTAGTAAGAAGGGGATTTAAATGTAATTATATAAATTACATTAAATGTAAATAGACTAAGCATGTATACTAAAGGCAAATATTCTCAGAATGGATGAAAATTAAGAAACAGATAAAATCTATTTACTACAGAGTCACTTTAAATCTAAATATGTTGAAAAATAAGATCTGTAAACACTAAGCATAATAACCCAACTATGTTAACATCAAACATAAAAAATCAAACATCAAACATCAAACATCAAAAAAATATAATCTTCAAGGCATGGGATATTATCAGAGATGAACAGGATTTCCTAATAAGAAATTTGTAAATTCACACACATAATATTACTAACAGAATATGCAGCCAATAATGTAACTTGAAAAAATTTAGCAAAAACTGACAAGTCTAAAGAGAAAAAATAATTGTCCATAAGAACTGAATAATTTAAAAGCTTATATCAGAAATTGATAAAAATAAAAACAAATGATTTAAGAAACAGAAGATTTTAAAAACACTATCAAATTAATCTAATAGACTTTTAAAGAAAACAAAAACTGCATGTGTATAGAATCTTCATCTGATAATTAATTTGCTGGACAATTAAACAAATCTCAATACATTTGAAAGAGGTGAAAAGATACAGAATATATTCTATATCAAAATGGGATAAAATTATAAATTAATGACAAAAAGATATCTAGACAATCCATAAATATTTTAAAGTTAGGCAACACACTATATCAGTCAATAATTAGTCAATCACAAGTAACCGACATTTTAAACTAAAGGATATTTAACAAAGCATATTTAATATATTAAATAAAGTTAAATAAATATGTAAAATGAAATATATAGCTCTCCATGATTAAAGTAGAAAATAGTAAAGATTTACAATACATGTTCTACGTTTCTACCATTAAAAAACTAGACAGAGCAAACAAACAAAAACAAATCTGGATATTATATGTCACTTAAAGTAAATAGATGAAGAATAAGAGTACACATTTATGAAAAAGCAAATGGACAACCTTCAGAGTCAAACTTTCATTCCATGAAAGGATTAATAAAATTAATAGCTGCATAGAAATTGTATTTAAGAAATAGAGAATATACAAATCTCCAATGCTGGGGTGTGGTGGAGGAATATCCTACAGATCCTAAAGATATTAAATACACTAAAATTGTTAAAGAATAAAAGAACATTATAAACAACTCTAAGTGATAATTTAAAAATGAAGAGTGTATTTAAAAATACAATATATCAAAACAGTAATAAAAAATAGAAAATATGAAAAGTCTTATATTTTTTAAAGCAAATGTATATGTACTTAAAAATTCCCAAGGGATTTTCATATAATATTTAAAGACTTTATAACAGTCTATATAAATTTTTTTTAAAAAAATAAAGGTGTTGATAACACTATTTAAATTATTTTTTGAGGTCAGTATATTTCACTTACCAAACCTTGATAAAAATGTTACAAGGAAAGAAAATTACAAAATAATATTCCTCATAAATATAGGGAATTTTTAATATATTTTTAAATTTATTTATTTAGAGATGGAGTTTCCCTCCGTCACTCAGGCCGTAGTGCAGTGGTGCAATCTCAGCTCACTGCAACTTCTGCTTCCCAAGTTCAAGGAATTCTCCTGCCTCAGCCTCCTGAGTAGCTAGGATTACAGGTGTATACCACCACACCCAGCTAGTATTTTTAGTTTTAGTAGAGACAGAGTTTCACCATGTTGGTCAGACTATAGGGAAATTTAAAAAAAAAAACAAAAAAAAACAACAATTGAACGTTTAAATTTATCAGTATATAAAAGGGTCATACAAGTTAATCGTGGTTGTTATAACATTTGAAAATTAATAAAGTTTATTTGCTGTATTAAGAAACTCAAGAAGAATAAATATATGATTATCTTTACAGATGTGTAAATACCATTTGACAGAATGTAACATTGCAAAAGAAAACAAAAATCACAACCAATTAGAAATGTAACTCCCCCAGAATTTCGAAGAAAATTTACTAAAAGCTTAGAATTAATGCAATATTTAATGATAAAAATATTAAGTATTTTCATACTAACTTCAAAACCAAGTAAAAATCAAAACCAACAAATGTCTGTCTTTAATACTCCTAATCAACATGAAACCAGGCAGGCTACCCAGAGAAATAGGGCAATAAATAAAAGAAAAAACTGGAGCAATTTGAAAGACAAAACAAAATTATTTATTCAAATTCATCATTATTCTAAACATGAACAAATCTTAAGTTGTGTACAAAAAAAGTGGTACTCTAAAATAAACTTTACAAGGTAGCAAAATAAATAGTTAATATAAAATTAATTTTTATAGTTGGAGAGGAAAAACTGAAAATATCAATTTTAATAAATTAATAAGAATTCAGTAAACATTGTGTAAGTTCTTTACATTTAAACTACACACTACTTCTCAAAGAAACTGAAGATAACCTAAGCAAATGAAAACAAAACAATGAATTTGAAGACCTAATATTGGTCATGATATAGAGAAGATCACCAAAGTGAACAGTGCAGCTCATTTTCAGGGTGTCTCTAATAGATATCAGTGAAGGAAAACCATCCCTGTGGGCAGGATGCTGAGACATGCAAATGAAGTACAGCAATAAGTTCATGCTCAGGGAATTCACTGGTCTTTCCATGTTCCTCATCATTGTGAAACAGCTGACTTGATAGAATGGTGGTACAGCCTTGTAAAGTCTAACTTACATTGCTACCTACATAAGTGGTGATATTTTGCAGGCTGGGGAATTGTCCTCCAGGAGTTTGTATATGATCCAAATCAGCACCCAATCTATAATGCTATTTATTTTCCCTCAAACCCAGGATTTACAGGTCCAGTCAAGGGATGAAAGGGGGATGCCCCTAGCCTTAGATATCCACTTGCAAAATTCTGCTTAGATTCAAAGAAAAAAAATTCCAACAAGAGACACAATAATAATTGTATTGATTGAAGTAGAAGCTAAAACTGCTACCATGTCACTTCATGCTTCCCATGCCACAGAACCAATAGACAAAGAAGCGAGTTACCATACCAGCTGGGGTGATATATACTGACTACCAGTGGGAAATAATGCCCCTACCACACAATGGAGGTAAGAAACAACATGTCTGGGATATAGGAGACACCTTAGGATATTTCTTAGCACTTCCATGTCTTATGATTAAAGTCAATGGAAACCTGTAATAACTTAGTTCAGGCAGGTTACCAGTAGTCCAGACTCCTCAGTAATGAATGTTTGGGTCACCTCAGCAGGCAAAGAACCATGACCAGGTGCTTACTGAGGGCAAAGGAAATAAGAAACTAATTGTATATTTTACCTCAATTAGAAATTGAACTTCAAGTTTTACTAATCAAAGACAATCATATTTGTATGTTCAAGGTATGTTCAAGAAAAAACTGGAACAACTAGAAAGACCAAAAAAATATTTAAAGCAAATCTTTAAAGCAATCTTTAGTTCAATATTCTACATAAAATCAGCAGTTAATTGTTATTATCCTCCTACCTCTGAACCTAACTCACTGACCTCTTTTAACACTCCCTGACTACCCATCCTCTCCCTTCCTGGAACTTGCTGTTGCTAGGAAATGTCAGCACACCTCATTTTAGGGCCATGACCCCTTTTTCATTTGTCTGGAAAGCTCTAAGTTAATTCCCATAGCTCTATCAAGTTTTGCTCCAATTTCATGGAATCATCCAAATTTTAAACTGTAATTGGCCCTGATCGCCAGGTCTCAGATGATCCACCTTATTCTGCTTTACTTCCATAGCTCTAAGCAGTCTCAAAAGGAGTTGTAATTCCATTCTGTTCCCACTGGTGGCTGCCAGGCAATTGGCTTCACCATGATTATGATCTGTTGGTTTTTATGGCTACTATAGGGCTAGACAGGGAGACATGAGAATAGAACAAATTAAAGCATCATGAAGCTGCCTGTTCTTAACAAGATTCAGCTGTTTTTTGTTTGTGTTTTAATAAACACTTCCTGAATGGCCGCAAACCTTTGACAAATTTTCTAGAGTTCTGAAGAAGTTAATTCTAATATTTTATTTTGTCAGTTTTAGTATTAATTTTGTAAAAGAATTTCCAGAGGTCCTTACTCTACCATTTGCCCTAATGATTCATGGGGATTATCTTTTATATTGCTTTACTTCACCCCTATTATTTTATTTAATTTATTCATGTGATTGACTTTTATATCTTTTTATACAATTTAATTTATTTTCAGACAAAGTTTCTTTAAAAAATATATTTTCCTGGTGGCAATAACCAAGACTGACAAAATAATTTCAGCCAATAATCTATTTCAAAGAAAATAATCATTAACGAGGAAGAGAGTCAAAATTTCAGTCTAAAAAACCTTTCTATGTCAGCTTATGATAATCACCTTTACAAGGGAGTATGCCCTGATAGTTGTTTAGTAGGTCTACTTGACATTTATGCAAATGCAGTAAATGCATGTGTTAGTATTTTATTTTTATCTATTTCTCTTTAGATAAAATGATTACACTGTCAGTTACTATACTGTATTATATAAACACTGTATTAAGCATGTTTGTGAATACATTTACACCAACATGGAAGCCAGGGGAAAAAGCAACTTTGATAAATATTTCCTTTTAGAATTTTATTAATAAAAACTAGATTCATTTGTATAGTCTTAAAAAGAGCCAACTTTCTGATAAAAGAGTAAAATGAGAAAATTACTACATATTTAATATTCTGTGTAATACCTCACCCAGTATCTGTTTCCTAATTCCCTAAAAAATAATTTATTCCCTTCCCACAAATAGGCTACAAATGTGAGTAGAATTAAAGGCTATGGGCATATTAAAGTATAGTCATGACAACAGCAATTCTGTGTAACATAGCTTATGAATTGGTATGCCTAAGACAGTTGGTCCTAGTCTGCACTTGATATCTTTAGTTAATTGATATTTTTTATCCCCCTTCATATTCAAAAACACATATAATTCGTTTTTCATATGAGAACAGTGTTACGTAGTTTCTACTACAGGTGTAGAGAAAGAAATACACATACTCCTTTGATATCTGATATCTGCTTACTTCTGCAGCTTCTGATGTCACTCTGAACTCATTTACCCTAGTCATTGGCTACCTTTCTGAGTTTTGTGTAAATACTCTCTGCTATCAGCTTTTTTCTCTAAAACCATTCCATCTATCCACTATCTAGTGTCTACTCATCTATCAGACTGTATTTCAAATATTATTTCCTCTTTACTACCCAATTTTCACAGTCTAAATCATTAGTTTCCTTTTAAATATTCTCATAATCCCTGCTTTTCCTTTCTAAAACACTTTATTTTTAATCCCTATTATCAACATATTTGGCAATCCTGATAATCCTGCAATAAACAAGCCCTTTAGTTCATTTAATTGCTAATGCAATGTCAGTTACTTAGGGTACCAGTAGTAGAACACAAATATATTTACTGAAAAGCAGTTAGGCATGTAATTTTTCTATATTAAATTACTCTTATCTATCTATCTACCAATCTTTCTAAGAATGTATGTACCTATCTGTATCTGGAGATATATATATATATACACATACACACACAAATATATACATACTAATATATATATTTTTCCTCTTTTCCCCAAACTAGCAGTTTATTCATTGAGCTAATGATTAACAGTATGTAATCTAAATTTTAACAGAACATTTTTAATCACATTTTAAAACGTGAAAGCTTTTTTTCTTTGCTCAGAACACTTAAGTAAATGGTATCTGTCAACAAACAATTGGTGTGTAACTAAAGTTTTGAAACTATATGGAGAAAACAATAATCATGGTAGCCTTTAAAATCACACTTTAGGCCAGGCTTGGTGGCTCATGCCTGTAATTCCTGTAATTCCAGCACTCTGGGAGGCTGAGGTGGGTGGATCACAAGGTCAGGAGATCGAGACCATCCTGGCCAATATGGTGAAATCCCGTCTTTGCTAAAAATACAAAAAATTGCCTGGGTGTGGTGGCACATGCCTGTAATTCGAGCTACTCTGAAGACTGAGGCATGAGAATCACTTGAACCTAGGAAGCTGAGGTTGCAGTGAGTGGAGATCGTGCCACTGCACTCCATGTATTGGGCTTTTAGACCTATTATGCAAAGAGAATGTCACTTGAATCTCCACAAGATATAGTACATATAAATATGTTACAGCCTGTAACAACTAATAGACATATTTGTATTCAAAGTTAAACTAGAGTTTGATAAAATCACTGTTTATATTAAAGTAAATCAAGTATTCTCAAGTTGGTGGTGTGGGGATCTCAAGAACACTTCAGTTGTTTGAAATTGTCTTTTCTTTTCAGTGAACAGTAGTTTTCCAGAAGCTACATCACAATGACAATGTGATTAGGGCACTGCTTTTAAAGCTGGCTAAATATATGTATGCATATTCTTATAAAATTTACCAGTTTTAATTCCTAATATGGTAAATATTGATAGATATCAACCCTATAAACAAAAGCCCTTTTTGGTCCACAATAATTTATTTACAAAGTAAAGTGATTTGGAGACTAGAAAGCTGGAAAACCATTTGTATAAAATAATACATATGTGTAAGTTCATATTTGTGTTAAGTAAAAGGTATATGTAAGATTTTCTTTAAAATTGACTTGTTTTTTACTTTAATTTTACTTGGAACAGCAAAATTATTTCAATTATAATTAGTGATGACGAAGTTATTAAATGATCTTAGTCTTTCTCAAGAAGAGAAGAAAACTATAAAAAAAAATTTAAAAAAAAAAAAAAAAGCTTCTAACAACAAATAGGTAAATTACATCATAAGCCCAGGAAGCATATGCTTAGGTAGTTATATATTTTTAAATAGTGAAATTAATGAATTGTAAGGAAAGTAAGTTTATCGTAAGTTCAATAATTACATATAAAATGGCTAGATATAATCATGTATTTCATTCATTAGAGATCCAGTATTTTTGTAAAAGCTATGCCAAATTAAAATGGAATACCCAGTGGATATAATTCAAAAAAACAACTGAAGTTTTATTCTAAACAGTAGTAATTGATCCTACAGTGAGATTTATTCTGTAATCACGGAAGTCAATGGCATTTACAACTAGAATAAATTAAGGTAAATGAAGAGGAAAATTGTATTCTGTGTAACATTTAGTTCATTATAGGCTTAAACAACTATGTCAATCCATGTTCATCAATAGAAGTTATGGTGCTTGCAGACATAATTGAATGAAAATATTATCTCCAAGAAACAGCCAACGTTACACAAGCATAGAAATCATTGTTTTTTTTAACTGATCTTCTTTTCAAGTCCTAAAAGGATCAAAAATGCGTGTGACTTGTAAAGCATTTGCATATTATCTCTTTTGAATTTTAATATACAGAGAAATTAAAATTATGCTTTGAAGCTACAGGGGAACTTGTTCCTTTAAAAATGTTGTTTCTTTTTAGGAATTATGCTATGCTTATTTCTACTAGTTGGATTAATTCGAATCTCCATGTTTAATTCAAGAGCTTGAACATACTTTCTTGAAGAAGCTATACAACTGAGATTTAAAGATTCTCATTCTGAATGCAAGAGTATTATTTACTCATAGGTGAACATTATGTTTACTAGGAGTTAATAACAATAATAGTAGTAGTAGAAATAGTCAATTATCTGAAAGATTTCCCATGAATGAAGCAGAATCCCACTCCCACCTACTTTATGAGAATGAGAAAATCTCTTCCTTGAGACAAGGCACAGTGGGATAATATGCACTGAACTTGGCATTTCTTCACCGTTAAATTATGATATTATCATTATTACAATATATATATAGTAATATATAGACACACACATATATACACTACATATATATTACATATATAACATGTATTACATATATATATATATATTTCTGTCTTTACTAGGTGGCTTTATACATCTTCGAGTGATGAATCAGTATTCTAAAGCATATTGGGGGTTTTCCTGCCTATTCACCCATATTTCCTCTTCATTTAAAGAACATACTCCTTTCATTTTTTTCTTTTGATTTCTAGAAGTTAAATTTGATTCTTTATGTGATGTATTTGATCATCTATGTAGGCTCCAATTCCATGTGAATGCATTTAAGCCTGTCTGTTTCTGCATTATATGTAATGAAAGGGACCTAGCCGAAAAAGACTAAGAGTGGAAAAGAAAAGTGCTGTTTCTTCCAGGCCCTCTAAGGGGACAGAGCAGAGACCGCTCATCTCTAACCTCCAGTTCCAACAGTGAGAAACCTGACTCTATCTGACATCCATTTCCATAATTGCTTAATTTCAGTATGCATGTATAGTGCTTTCAAAAGTGCTCAGCTTTGACCCTATGAAAAACAACTTTATCAAGTAGAGTGCTATGTATAATTCTTTTTGCATTTTATTTTACAATCTCTACTCATTTCTAAGTTTACTTAGACTAACACATTCCTCCCCTGTCACATTTATAAATTTGCAATACATTTAGAGCCTTTTTCATATTCTGCATTCCATCTTGAGACCTCCAACTACACAAATGATATGTTAAATGTGAATTCAGTGACTTTTAATTTTGGTGGCTATAAAGTTTTGGATTTAATAAATGATTGATATCTTTCATCTACCACTACAGTATAACACAGAATATTTTCACTAACCTATGAAATCTATGCTTCACGTATTTAATGCTGCTTTAATCCCAAACTACTAGCCACTGAAAATCACTGTTAATTATACTATTTCTGTGTTTTGCCTTTTCTAAAATATCCTGTCATTACAATCACAGTATGCAGTTTTTAGACAGGCTGCTTTCATTTAGCATCATGCATTCAAGGTTCATTTATGATTTTTCATGATTGATAGCACAGTACTTTTTATTGATAAATAAGACACCATTGTACAGATGAACTGTAGTTAGTTTAGACTTTGTTATGCAGCATATCTTTGTTGCTTCTCGTTTTTGCTGTTTACAACTAATGCTGCTACAAAAGTTAACATGCAGACTTTTGCATGGATATAATTTTAAAACATTGGGTAATTACCTAGGAGCATAATGACTAGATTGTATGGTAAGATTTGGTTAACTGTGTAAAAGTGTCAAAATATTTTTCAAAGAGGTTGTACCATTTTACATTTCCAACAGCTATGAATAAGAGTCTCTGTGGCTATGCTTAATGGTATGGTTAGACTTTTTTTGTGTCATTTTGATAGATCTGTAGTAGTATCTCATTTTGATTTTAATTTGCAATTATCTAATGACTTATAATATGGAGCATTTTTTCCTGTGCATATCTATAGCCTATATATATTATCGATTTAGGTATCAGAACTTTTGTCCATTTTTAATTTTTAATTATTGAATTTTAAAAGTTATATATGTATTTTGGATACAAATATTTTATCAGATATGTTTTGCAAGTATTTTTTCATAAGGTGTAGCTGGGTTTTAATTCTCTTCACACTTTCACACTGCAGTAGTTTATAATTTTTTTTATTATACTTTAAGTTCTGGGGTACATGTACAGATCGTGCAGGTTTGTTACATAGGTATACAGGTGCCATGGTGGTTTGCTGCATCCATTACCCCATCATCTACATTAGGTATTTCTCCTAATTCTATACCTCCCTAATCCCCCCACCTACCCTGCTATTCCTCCCCTAGCTCCCCATGCCCCAGGCCCAAGTGTGTGATGTCCCCCTCCCTGTGTGCCTGTATTCTCATTTTTCAACACCCACTTATTAGTGAGAACATGTGGTGTTTGGTTTTCTGTTCTTGTGTCAGTTTGCTGACAATGATGGTTTCCAGTTTCATCCATATCCCCAAAAAGGACTTGAACTCATCCTTTTTTATGGCTGCATAGTATTCCATGGTGTATATGTGCCACATTTGCTTTATCTAGTCCATCATTGATGGGCATTTGGGTTGGTTCCAAGTCTTTGCTATTGTGAACAGTGCTGCAATAAACATTCAAGTGCACGTCTCTTTATAATAGAACAATTTATAATCCTTTGGGTATATACCCAATAATGGCATTGATGGTTCAAACCATATTTCTAGTTCTAGATTCTTGAGGAATTGCCACACTGTCTTCCCAACAAACATATGATGAAAGCTCATCATTACTGATCATTAGAGAAATGTAAATCAAAACCACATTGAGTAGTTTATAATTTTAATAAAGTTTACCTATCAGTTTTTTCTTTCATGAGGCATATTTTTGGTGTTATATCTACAAGTTAATTGACAAACCCAAATTTATGTGAATTTTCTACTGAGTTTTATTTAAAATGGTATAACTTTCCATTACACATTTAGGACTATAATTGATTTTGAGTTAATTTCTGTGTAAGGTGTAAGATCTGTGTCTAGATTTGGTTGCATGTTTTTCATATGGATGTCAAATTGTTCAGAACAACTTATTATAAAGTTTACCTTTATTAACTTTTTCTTCTCTCTTGTTGAATAGTTTTCTATGTTTACATGATTCTAAACCTAGGCTTTATTATCACTTCCAATGATATATGTTCCTTCTTTCACCAGTGCACATAAACTTACAGTGAGCTTTGAAATTGCAGTACTCCAGACTTCTTTAATATTTGCTGGCTATTCTAGGCCTTTTGCCTCTCCATATAAACTTTAGAATTAGCTTACTGACATCCACAATATAATTTTCTGGATTGTGAATTGATATTACATTGACCGTATCCATCAAGTTGAGAAGAATGGCCATCATAAAAATATTGAGTGTTCCAATCTAGGAACATGAAAGATATCTCCATATATTTAGAACTTTAAATTTTTATCATTATTTTATACCCACATAGCCTCTGTATATATTTAAGTAGATTTGGACTTGAATATTCTATTTTAAATTAGTTAAAGTGGTGTGTTCAATTAATTGAGTCTTGAATTATTAGCTGGCCTTGCCTGCCAGAAATAATCCTACCTGGCATGATATATAATTCTTCTATATATTGGTAAATTTGATTTATTGTTATTTTGTTGAGGAATTCTAAGTCTATGTTCATGAGATATATTATTCTGTAGTTTCCTAATTTAAACATTGTTATCGGTTTTTGGTATTAGGGTAAGGCTGAACTCATATAATGGGTTAGAAATGTTCTCTAAGCTTCTAATTTCCAGGAAAAAAAAGAAACCATAGCATTTCTTTTATAATTATTTGGAAGAATCACTGGTGAACTCATCTCGACCTGGCACTATTTGTCAGGTTATCATTTATTGATCCAATTATTTTTATAGACATAGGCTTCCTCTATTAAAAAATTGATATATAATAAATATATGAATAGTTTATGTATTTCTCTTGTTTGGGTATTGCTACTTTTTGTCATAGAAGGAACTGATCCATTTCACCTAAATTATCAACTGCTTAAGCATAAAGTTATTCATTGAATACTCATCTTATGAATGTCATAAAATTATTAGCAATGACATCTCTTTCATTTTTGAAATAGGCATTTTAAATAATTCATCTCTTCCTACTCCACCTCTCTCTACTCTAATGTCTTTCTCTTCCTCCTTTCCTCCTTCTTCTTTCCCCATTCTCTTCTTCTATTCCTTTTCTTTCTTTCTTAATTAGCTTCACAGGAAATATATCAGTTTTATTTACCTCTTTAAAGAACCAACATTTGGTTTTATTGATTTGCTCTATTGTTTTCCTGTTTTCAATTTCATTCATTTCTGTTTTAATTTTTAAAATTAACTTTATTTTAGATTTAGGGGGCACACATGAGCTTTGTTACACAGGCATATTATGTGATACTGAGGTTTGGAGTATGGATGATACCATCATCCAGGTAGCAAACACAAAATTTGATAGGTAGCTTTTCATCCCACATCCCTCCCTCTTCCCTTGTATCCCTTAGTGTCTATTGTTCCCATCTTCCTATCTATGCACAGTCAATGCTTAACTCTCACATGTAAGTTAGAATATGCAGCATTTGATTTTCTATTCCCATGTTAATTTTCATGATTTATTTTCCCCTATATTCTATAAGTTTAAATTGTTCTTTGATATGGCAAAAGTTTAAATTATTGATTTCATATCTTTACTTCTAAAATATGCACTTAAAACTATAAATTTGAATCTGTGTAATGAATTCACTACACTAACATATACTGGTCATTTTTATTTTTATCTACTTTGATATTTTTACATGAGACTTCTTTTTTTTTATCCCATTTGTTATTTAGATGTATATTAATTTCCAGATACTTAGGGGTTTTTCCAGCTCTCCTTAGGTTATTGATTTACTGTTTAATGTTATCATGTTCTGACATACTTTGTATGATTTCTACTCTTTTAAATGTGTTTAAGTGTGTTATATAGGTCACAATATGGATAAGTTGGTGTGTGATCCAACAAACTTCAGAAAAATGTGTATTATGCAGTTTTATATGGAGTATTCTATAAAGGCTGACGAAATCAAGTTGAATGGCAGTGGTGTTCAGGTCAATTTTTAAAAAGAATTTTGCTTTATCCATCATAAAAGGTGTATGAGTCTTCAACTACAAATTTCAGGCCAATATCCATGATGAACATTGAGGCAAAAATCTTCAATAAAATACTGACAAACTAAATCCAACAGTGTATCTAAAAGCTAATCCATCACAATCAAGTAGGCTTCATCGCAGGGATGCAAGGCTGGTTCAACATCCACAAATCTGTAACTGTAATCCAGCACATAAACAGAAGCAAAGACAAAAGCCACATGATTATCTGAATAGATGCAGAAAAGGCCTTCGAAAAATTCAACAGGCCTTTTGCTAAAAACTCTCAATGAACTATGTATCGATAGATCATATCTCAAAATAGTAAGAGCTATTTATGACAAAACCAGAGACAATATCATACTGAATGGGCAAAAGCTGGAAGCATTCTCTTTGAAAACTGGCACAAGATGAAGATGCCCCCTCACCACTCCTATTCAACATAGTATTGGAAGTTCTGGCTAGGGATATCAGGCAAGAGAAAAAATAAAGGGTATTCGAATATGAAGAGAGGATATCAAATTGCCCCTGTTTGCAGATGACAAGACTGTATATTTAGAAAACCCCATTGTCTCAGCCCAAAATCTCCTTAAGGTGATAAGCAACTTCAGCAAAGTCTCAGGATACAAAATCAATGTGCAAAAATCACAAGCTTTCAAATGCAGCAATAATAGACAGAGAGTCAAATCATGAGTGAACTTCCATTCACAACTGCTACAAAGAGAATAAAATTCCTAGAAATACTACTAACAAGGGATGTGAAGGACCTCTTCAAGGAGAACTACAAACTGCTGCTCAAGAAAATAAGGAAGAACATAAACAGATGGAAAAACATTCTATGCTCATGGTTAGGAAGAATCAATATTGAGAAAATGACTATATTGCCCAAAGTAATTTATAGATTCAATGCTATCCCCATTAAGCTACCAATGACTTTCTTCACAGAATTGGAAAAAAACGCCTTAAACTTCATAAGAAACCAAAAAAACAGCCCACATAGCCAAGACAATCCTAAGAAAAAAATAAAAATAAAAGCTGGAGCAATACACTACCTGACTTAAAACTATATTACAAGTCTACTTTAATCAAAACAACATGGTACTGGTACCAAAACAGATACATAGGCCAATGGAACAGAACAGAGGCCTCAGACAGAATGCCACACAACCACAACCTGATCTTGGACAAATGTAACAAAAACATGCAATGGGGAAAGTGTTCCCTATTTAATAAATGGTGTTTGGAAAACTAGCTAGTCACATGAAGAAAGCTAAAACTGGATTCCTTCCTTACACCTTACACAAAAATTAACTCTAGATAGATTAAATATTTAAACATGAGACGTAACACCACAAAAATCCTAGAAGAAAACCTAGGCAATACCATTTAGGACATAGGCATGAGCAAGGATATCATGACTAAAACACCAAAAAACAATGGCAACAAAAGCCAAAAGAGACAGATGGGATCTAATTAAACTTAAGAGCTTCTGCACAGCAAAAGAAACTATCAATAGGGGGAACCAATAGAATGGGAAAAAGTTTTTGCAATCTACCCATCTGACAAAGGGCTAATAGCCAGAATCCACATAGAATTTAAACAAATTAACAAGAAACAAACAACACCATCAAAAAGTGGGAAAGGATATGAACAGACACTTTTCAAAAGAAGATATTTACGCATCTAACAAATATATGAAAAAACCTTATCATCACTGTTCATCAGAGAAATGCAAATCAAAACCACATTAAGATACCACCTCACACCAGTTAGAATGGTGATCATTAAAAAATCTGGAGAAAACAGATGCTGGAGAGGATGTGGAAAAAATAGGAATGCTTTCACATTATTTGTTGGAGTGTAAATTAATTTAACCATTGTGAAAGACAGTGCAGCAATCCTCAAGAATCTAGAAATAGAAATGCTATTTGACCCAGCAATCCCATTACTGGGTATACACCCAAAGGAGTATGAAGCATTACATTATAAAGATACATGCATGCATATGTTCATGGCAGCACTGTTTACAATAGCAAAGACTTGGAACCAACCCAAATGCCCATCAACGATGGACTAGATAAAGCAAATGTGGCACATATACACCATAGAATAATGTGCAGCCATAAAAAAAATGATGAGTTCATGTCCTTTGCAGGGACATGGATGAAACTGGAAACCATCATTGTCAGCAAACTGACATAAGAACAGAGAACCGAACACCACATGTTCTCACTCATAAGTGGGTATTGAACAACAAGAACACATGGACACAGGGAGCAGAACATCAAACACTGGGGCCTAGGGGGTGGGGAGCTAGGGGAGGAATAGAATGGAGTCGGGGGATTGGGGAGGGATAGCATTAGGAGAAATACCTAATGTAGATGATGGGGCCATGGATGCAGCAAACCACCACCGTGGCACCTGTATACCTATGTAACAAACCTACACGATCTGCACATGTACCCCAGAACTTAAAGTATAATAAATTAATTTTTTTAAATAACAAAAAAATAATGGATTTGTCTATTTCTTCTTTTATTTAATACTTTTTATCTAAAATATATTGATGGTATATTGTTAGGTACACACACACAATTATATTGGATTCTTAAAAATAATCCCATTAATTTTTGTAAAGCTATGCATTATCCCTAATTAGCTTTTGGTTTGTTTCTGAAATCAGTATATTTTATCCAAAATTAATAAAGATAAAGCATCTTTAAAAGTAGTGTTAGCATGGTGTATCTTTCTTCATCCTTTTAATCTGTAGTTATTGGGTAGAATGTCCTGTAAATGTCTGTTACATTCAGATTTTTAATCTCTCCTCCCCTGGCTAGAATATAAGTTCCATGAGGACAGGAAATTTTGCCTCTCACCAGTCTTGTTTTTTCCTTTATCTCAAACACATAAAACAATGCCTGGATTACAGTAGGAGCTCAACAACAATGCCTGGAGCATAGTAGGAGCTCAAGAATATAAATTAATGCTATAATTTCAGACTCTACAAATAAATGAGTTAGGAAAGTATAATGCCAATTATTTTTTGTAGACACAGATATATTTTCACTCAGCAATAAAAATCCACTGGTTACTTTTTATTTTTAGAGATGTGTAATAAAAAACAAAAACAATAATCTCTATAAGTAAGTCTCTTTTCTTCCCCGTAATTTAAAAGTAAGTCCTGCTTGCTATAAAAACAGTGAATGTAATAATTTCAAACATAAGGTCAAAAGTAAAATGCATTGTCTTGCATGAACTCCACTACCTCTTTGATCTCAATCAGATCACCAGAAGTTTCTCACTCCTCAAAAGTAATCACATTAAGAATATGAATGACAGAATTGTGACTGTTTTCTAGGCACACACAATTAGTGGTATGAAACTTGGTTTTTAACTTTATTATTCTCAAAAGTTTTCCATCTTAGACCTCATTCTCTTAAAAAATTTGTATCATTCCACAAATTTCTTATAGCATATTATAATGTACTTAAACAGCTCTTGTGCTAGTTTTCCAGGAGAGGGCTTTCAGCCTGCCCATTCAGTCTGATATTGGCTGTGGGTTTGTTATATATGGCTCTTATTATTTTGACATATGTTCCAAAAATACCTTGCTTATGGAGACTTTTTAATATTAAAGTGATGCTGAATTTTATCAAAGGTCTTTTCTGCATCTGTTGAGATACCATGCAGTTTTTCTCTATAGTTATATTTATGTGATGAATTACATTTATTGATTTGCATATATTGAACCAATCTTGCATTAAGCCAACTTGATCATAGTGGATAAACTCTCAGATGTGCTGCTGAATTCACTTTGCAGGTATTTTGTTGAGAATTTTTCCATCAATGTTCAACGAGAATATTGGCCTGAAGTTTTCTTTTTTGTTGTTGTTTTTGTATCTCTGCCAGCTTTGGGTATCAGGATGATGCTGGCCTCATAGAATACGTTAGAGAGGAATCCCTCCTTTTCAATTGTTTGAAACAGTTTCAGTAAGAATAGTACCAGTTCTTGAATCCATTTGGTACTGGGCTTTTTATTAGTTGGTTAGCTATTTATTTCTGCCTCAATTTCAGAATTCATTATTGGCCTATTCAGGGACTCAATTTCTTCCTGGTTGATACTTGGGAGGGTGTATGTGTCCAGGAATTTATCCATTTCTTCTAGATTTTCTGATTTCTGTGCATAGATATGTTTATAGTATTTTATGATGGCTGTTTGTATTTCTGTGGTGTCAAGAATGCCCTCTCTCACCACTCCTCTTTAATATAGTATCAGAAGTTCTAGCAAGGGTAATTAGGCAAGAGAAAGAAAAACAAGTATTCAAATAGAGAAGAAGTCAAACTATGTTTGTTTGAAGATAACATAATCTTATATCTGGAAAACACCATCAGCTCATCCCAAAAGGCTTTTAAGCTAATAATCAACTTCAGCAAAGTCTATGGATATAAAATCAATGTGCAAAAATCGCCAGCATTCCAACTCACCAATAAAAAGGCAAGCTAAGGGCCAAATTACAAATGAACACTCATTCACAATTGCCACAAAAAGAATAAAATACCTAAGAATCCAGCTAACAAGGGAAATGAAGAACCTCTTCAAGGAGAACAACAAACCACTGCTGAAATAATTTAGAGATGACACAAACATACAGAAAAGAAATTCCATGCTCATGGATAGGAAGAATCAATATTGTGAAAATGAGCAAACTGAACAAAGTAATTTGGAGATTCAGTGATATTTCCATTAAACTACCATTGATATTCTTCACCAACTTAGAAAATCTATTTTAAAATTTATATGGAATCCAAAATAGAGCCCAAATAGCCAAGGTGATCCTAATCAAAAAGAACAAAGTGGAGGCATTGCCATATATGACTTCAAACTATACTACTGTACTAAACAAAAAAGCATGGTACTAGTATAAGAATAAACACATCAATAAATAATAAATAAGAACCCAGATATAAGACTGCATACCTACAACCATTTGATCTTCAACAAGCCTGACAAAAACAAGCAATGGGAAAGGATTCCCTATAAATAAATGGTGCTGGGAGAACTGGCTAGCCATATGAAGAAAATTAAAACTGGAACCCTTCCTTACACCATATACAAAAATCAACTAAAAATGAATTAAAGATATCAACGTAAAACTCAAAACTATAAAACTTCAGAAGAAAACTTAAGCACTAGCATTCAGCACTTAGGCATGGGCAAAGATTTCATGATAAAGATGCTAAAAGCAATTGAAATAAAAGCGAAATTTGACAAGTGGGATCAGATTAAACTAAAAAGCTTCTGTATAGCAAAAGAAATTGTCAACAGAGTAAAGAGACTTCCTATAGAATGGTAGACAATTTTGGCAATCTATTGATCTGACAAATGTCTAATATCCAGCATCTTTAAGAAACATAAACAAATTTACAATAACCCCATTAAAAAACAGGCAAATTCCATTGTGGAATACAGTGTGGTTATTCCTCAAGGACCTAGAAATAGAAATACCATTTGACCCAGCAATCCTATTACTCAGTATATACCCAAAGAATTATAAATTGTCTGTTATAAAGACAGATGCACACGTATGTTAATTGCAGCACTGTTTACAATAGCAAAGACCTAGAACCAACCCAAATGTCCATCAATGATAGACTGGATAAAGAATTTGTGGCACATATACACCATGGAATACTACACAGCCATAAAAAACGATGAATTCGTGTCGTTCTTAGGGACATGGATGAATCTGGAAACCATCATTCTCAGCAAACTGACACAAGAACAGAACACCAAACACCATATGTTATCACTCATAGGTGGGTGTTGAACAATTAGAACATGTGGACACTGGGAGGGGAGCATCACAGACTGCCGTCAGTTGAGGGGGGTGGTTAGGGGAGGGACAGCAGGGGGTGGGGAGGGTGGGAAGGGATAACAAGGGGAGAAATACCAGATAGAGGAGATGGGGGATGAAGGCAGCAAACCACCTTGCCAAGTATATACCTATGCAACAATACTGCATGATTTGCACATGTATCCCAGAACCTAAAGTACAATAAAAATAAATAAATAAATAAAAAGTAGGCAAACGACATGAACAGACACTACTCAAAAGATGACATAATGGGGCCAACAAATATATGCGAAAAAGCTCAACATCACTGATTATTAGAGAAATGCAAATCAAAATCACAGTGAGATACGACCTTACACTAGTCAGAATGGCTATTATGAAAAAATCAAAAAACAACAGAACAGATGCTGGTGAGGTTGTGGAGAAAAATGATCACTTTTTACACTGTTGGTAGGAGTGTAAATTAGTTCAACCATTGTGGAAGACAGTGTGGCAATTTCTCAAAGATCTAGAGTCAGAAATATCATTTGACACAGCAATTCTAATATAGATATATCCAAAAATATACCCAAAGGAATATGAATCATTCTATTAGAAAGATACATGCATTGGTATGTTCATTACAGCACTATTCAAAATAGCAAAGATATGGAATCAATCCAAATGCTCATCAATGAAAGATTGGATAAAGAAAATGTGGTAGATATACACCATGGGTTACTATGCAGACACAAAAAGGAATGAGATCATGTTCTTTGCAGGGACACAGATGGAGCTGGAAGCTATTATCGTCAGCAAACTAACACAGCAATAGAAACCAAATACTGCACGTTCTCACAAGTGGAGCTGAATAATGAGAACACATGGACAAATGGCAGGGAACAACACACACTGGAGTTTGTCACAGGGTGCAGGTGGGGTAAGAGTGGGGAGAGCATCAGGAAGAATCGCTAATGGATGTCAGTCTTAATATCTAGGTGATGGGATGATCTGTGCAGCAAACCACCACCACACGTTTACCCATTTAGCAAAGCTGTATATCCTGCATAGGTACCCCTGAACTTAAAATAAATGTTGGAAATAAACAATTAAATTAAATTTTAAAATAAACATCTCTTAAGGAATAATATTAGGGTGTTTTCACTTTTTACTCA
Organism: Cebus imitator; assembly: GCF_001604975.1. NCBI lineage: Eukaryota > Metazoa > Chordata > Mammalia > Primates > Cebidae > Cebus > Cebus imitator. The sequence continues at coordinate 559,973 of NW_016107817.1, read as the reverse complement.
TTTTTATTGCTGGAATCAATATTTCAGTATCATCCATCTCTAACGAATGAATGTTTAAAATGGTATCTTTGTGTGAGTTAATGTTTAAGATAATATTATTAGGATTGTCAAGTCATAAGATGAGCCCTTTTGTTAAATATTGCAAATATCTAAATATACTAATATATATTTTCTTTTGCGTGTTTGATATGCCATATTCCATAAGGTGGTGTAGGTTGAATTATGTTCACCAAAAAGATGTTCTGACTTTAATTACCTCAGAATGTGACCTCTTTGAGAAACAGGGTATTTACATAGATAGACAATGTAAAATTAGGTGGCTAGTCTAAATTCTAGGTCCCTAAGTCTAATTTGACTGGAATCCTTATAAGAAGAAAATATTTAGACAGAGATACAGATATATCCACCAAGCAAACACCATGTGAAAATAAAAGCAGAGATCAGAGTGATATAATACAAGCCAAAGAACACCACAGATTGCTGGAGAACTACCAGCAGTTAGAAGAGAGGCATGGGACACACTCTCCATCACAACCTTATTTGTTTGGATGTGTGTCCCCTCCAAATCTCATGTTAATGTGTGTTCCCTACTGTTGAAGGTAGCACCTGGAGGAAAGTGTTTAGGTCATGGGGGAAGAGACCTGTGAATGGCTTGGTGGTGCTTTCCCCATGGCATGAGTGAATTCTCACTTGGTTCATATGAAAGCTGGTTGTTAAAAAGAGCCTGGCACCTCTCTTGCTACTTCTCTCACCATGTGACAGATCTGCTCCTCCTTCATCTTCACCCATGAGTAAACCGTTTTGAGGCCTTACTAGAAGCCTAGAAAATTCTGGTAGCATGCTTGTACATTCTGCAGAACTCTGAACCAAAGAAACTTCTTTGGTTTATAAATCACCTAGTCTCAGGTATTCCTATATAGCAATGCAAAATGGACTAAAACACAACCCTAAGAAGAAATAAACCCTGCTAACACTTTGATCTCACACTTCTAACTTCCAGATCGCTAAGATATTAAATTTCCTTTGTTCAAGTCACTCAATTTATGATACTTTTTTGCACTCCTAGGGAACTAATGCATGCAGCTATAGATATAAAATTATTCACTTATATTTCCTTCTTGGACTATAGAGGTAAATTTTAACAATTTTATGTTATAGGCATATGGCAGTAAACAAAGAAATCTTGTCAGAGAATATTTTCCATGTTTTTTTTACAGTGAGATAAGAATATTAAACAAGTAATTTTATAAGGTTACAGAAGAAAACAGATGCTAACTCAATCTGTATAATTTGAGCACAGCATAGTAGAGTTTATTTATTTATAATTATGTGGGCAGAATTAAAGAAACCAAGAAGAAAGAGTATAGTTACACCAAAGGTTGCAACTCTGATCCAGATAATATGATCTTCAAAGTATAGTTAAGAAGAAAATGAACTGGGCCTCAATTTGAGACATAAATCTTAACTTCTGAGGGAAGCATTCCCAAATGCTTTCTTCTGTCCATTTTATGATTTTAAGAAAGTAAGAATAGTGAAAAATACACTTTATGCTATAATTCAGCAATTTGTAGGAGCAATAATACTTCCAAGGTCTTAAATGCTTTTTTCCCAGAAAGTTTCTGAGATTAGACAGGTGGCCTTTCTATGCAGAACAAGTGTAGACATAATACCATACTGTTCTATGCCTGATCCTATGCTGATTTCAGTAAAAACATATTATCCATATTCCCCAACAGATTGCCTAAGATTTTAAATATGTATTAGTTTCTTAGGGCTCCTGTAACAAATTATAACAAGTTTGATCACTTCAAACAACAGAAAATTATTCTTTCAGAGTTTGGCAGTACAGAAGCCCAAAATCAAGGTGGAGACAGGATACTCGCTAAAGAGGCACTTGGGGAAAATCTGTCCCTTGCCCCTTATAACTTCTGGTAGCTTCTAATGTGTTTGACTTATGGCCACGGACTCCAATTTCTGCCTCTGTCTTCATATCACTTACTGTTTTGTGTCTGTCTTCTTCACTGCTTATCTCTTATAAGGTTAATAATTATTAGATTTAAAGTCAACCTGAATAATCCTGGAAAAATTCTTCATATCAAAATTCTTAATTTAATAACATCTTTAAAGGCTGTTCAAATAGAGTAAGATTCATGGGTTCCATGGATTAGAATATGGACATAAATTATGATGGAGCCACTATTTACACCATTACATAATATTACTAAATATATTTGAACTAATAGATATTGGAAAATTAGCAATTAGGCTGACATACTCATTTTTGATACTGCAGAGCATACAGATTAAGGATTGAATGTATTCCCTTGGTTTTAGTTGTTTATCCTTGGCCACTGGCTTATAAATGCACTTTAAGTTCTAAATATTATAAGTGCTTTCTGCAATGTATCATTCAAATGTGAGGTCTTCACAGTCATTAATCATGACATTTTAGCTTTGGACCTCCAAGTTAATCCAGTAGAAGATGATTGAACACAAAGGCTATCTAAAGCTGGTTGAAATATATGGTCATACATAATTTAACCAGTAGTGCTTATCTGAACTCAACACTGGCAATAAAATGTAGTGTATCTTCTAGCCATGGCTTATCAATGATCAATGAGGAGAACAGGAAAGCTAAGGAAATGTCAAGTACAAACTGGCTAAGCAGATTGTTTCAACAATCAACCATCCGCATACACACACACACACACACACACACACACACACACACACACCCCTCATCAGAGGTTCCCTAGTTTACAAATTTTGAACAATAGTTGTCAAGACTCAGTTGATTAACTATAGATGTCAACCATCTTGTAACTAAAGTCTACCCATCAAAATCTTATAAAACTCAAACGTTTAAGCTGTTTGACATGTCCATTTGACAAAATTCAATTTTAATATACTGGAAAATTGGGAACATGAGATTGGAATTCAAGGAAAGATTGATGCTAATAATAAGAATTTAGAGAAATTGCCATTTTATAGGTGGACAATTACATCTCATTGTGGTCTTAGTTTGCATCCCCCTTTTTCTTAATTGGAGTTAACGTATTTTGAAGTGTTTACAAGTCATCCATTTTATTCCCTTTCACTTTTCCTTTCACTTATTTATCTAATACAGACACAGACATACACAGAAACACACACACAGACACACACACACACACACACACAAACATAATTTCTTCTATAGTTTCTTACATATTTGGATTTTTCTATTATATGTGTTTCAAACGTATTTTCTGTGTGTATCAAATTTATTTCCCCAGTTGTCAACTTTGTTTTTCTCCACATTCTTTGTTGTCTTTTTTGATGAAGAAAGATCCCTAATTTTTACTGTAGTCAAATTCATCAATATTATCTTGTAAGTTATATTTCCTACCTCTTGGGCTTTCTGTAATTCTCATTCTGTTTAAACTTTATTAAAACATTTTCTATGTTTTGACTCGTTATTCTAGGTGATTTGTCAGTAGGACTCTCACCCTACTCTATATAATCTGTCATTTTATTGGATATTAATCCAAATTAACTTACCTTTTGAAAGTAAATAACTGAACATGTTTACAAGCTGAGAGAAATGATGGATTACATAAATATAATAAAAATAAAATTTTTAAAGTTTATCAGAAAATCATTCATTAAAACTGTTATAAAAATGTATCAGAATTTTAAGCAACAGACAATCACAAGAAGATTACAAGACTGTCTTGCACAAATTATGAAACTTTAATGAATCAGAGAATATATCATAATTAAGATAAAATCAAGTGGAATTTACTGAGTTAAATTTTTCATATCATTGGTTTTGGTGATCAGTTATTTGGTTGTGTCTATAGAAATATAAAACAGGTGTGCATGCCTGTAGTCCCAGCTACTCAGGAGGCTGAGGCAGGAGAACTGCCTGAAACTGGAAAACAGAAGTTGCAGTGAGCTGGGATTGTGCCACTGCACTCCAGCCTGGTGATAGAGCAAGACTCTGTCTCAAAAAANAAAAAAAAAAAAAAAAAAAAAAAAAAAAAAAAAAAAAAAAAAAAAAAAAAAAAAAAAAAAAAAAAAAAAAAAGGAATACAAAAATAAATAAATAAAACTGGTAAAATAATTAAAAATAATGGGACTTTAAACAGCAAAGTAAATGCACCAAATAGGTATATACACATGTTATCATAATCTTAAGAGTGAGGTCATTTTCAAAGAAAATATTTGTAGTTGTTCATTTTTTCCTAATTTTAGAATCTTCAAAACATGTTTCCCAAGATTAAGTTAACTGAAATATCTAATTAGAGATGGAGTGAATGACAGGTTTTTGTTCAGTCAAAATTGCTTGCAGAGTGTGCCAATAGTTTTACCATTGACAAAAAATAATTGATGAACTTCTTTTCCACCTAAAAATTATTCCTTTTCTTGACTTAATTCCTTGTTGACTTTTCCACCATAAATTTGACTAGCAACAAGATTTATTTGACACTCCCTATTAGATCATTACTTTGCACACAGATAAACAATTGTACTGTCAAAGACTGGTGATGATTACTTTAGGAAGTAATCAACTTATTTTCTATATGTTCTGAATATACAGAACAAATAAAAAAAAATGCTGTTATTTACAAACCTTCCATTAAGAATAATTATCCAAATAAAACAACACTGAGAAATAAACTACTTTATACATATGGATATTCATTAGCAATCTGTGAGATAAATGCATATATATAATGTATATATATGTAAATGAATCATGTTAGTTACAAATGGTCATATCAAATAAAACATTCACATACTAATTTTTTAATGTAATTCTAAAAACAGAAAATAGATTAATGTATTGAGCATATTTAGTTTCTTTTAGTAAAATATTTTGAAAATGGTTTTTTCACTTTGTTTAAATATGCAATTTTAGAGACTGGTATCCTAGTATCTCAATCTTAGGCTTTCAAATCAATGATTAAATATGTGTTACACATAATTAAAATTACCTAAGATTAGAGTCTAAGTAGTTAAGCTAGCAATCTAAAGTTCATATGAATGTCTTCTCAAACTCTATTTTGAAAATGTCAAGGATCACTTTTAATATTTTGTGAAAAGAAGGGAACCCAAATAAGGCTGTAGGATTTATATTTTATACTCACATTTTTCAGTGCCTTTAATTATTTATAAACTAAATAAGATTTATCATTTATTGTACAAAAAAAACATAGCCCCTCACATTCTCACTTGAATAAACTAGAAATTTAGAAATGTCAAATTTCTCTCTTCATTTTTTTGTTGGCAGAAATGATTTTAATTTAAGAACATTTAAAGGAATACTTGTTTTAGTATAAATTAAAAACTCATATTGCCAAATATGTTGGATTTGACAAACATTAAATTAAATGATATTTAAATTGTAGGGAGCAACACTATTTTGCCACTTACGTATATTTGATTTGTTTATTTCAGTGGTAACATAATATGACTCATTGTGGAGCATTAAGGACACTTACAATTTTTCTAACAGCAGAAATATTTATAAAACACATTCAAGTATGATAAAAATATAAATGATCCAAAATGTTTTATTTTTATTTTTATCAAACACAAAATTAGATAGCACTGATTTAAATATAGTTAGAAAACTATATTTAAACATTTTATTATTTATATTACTATTTGAATTTACTTTAAATACAAAAATATTTTAAAATTGTTTGGCAAAGTGTGTTTTGAAATATCAAAATCATATAACAAACATGTTATGTTTTTATATGAGAATTTTCTGTTGCCTCCCTTAAGTTTCCTTATTTCTGTTCTCTTTTTTAAATCAAGTATTTCTTTAACAAATATTTAAATTCCTATATTTAAGGTACACAGCATTTATAAGTATAGTAAGAAATTCAGGTGCCTGGCTTTTTCTTAGGAATGTCTACAGCTCAAGTGCTGAAGACATATACATGGGATTTCATTAAAATCTGGCACTAGACAAAGATGCCCTCTCTCACCACTCCTATTCAATATAGTACTGGAAGTTCTAGCCAGAGCAACCAGGCAAGAAAAAGAAATAAAGTGGATTCAAATAGTAAAGGAGGAAGTCAAATTGTCTCTATTTGCAGACCACATGATTGTATATCTAGAAGACCCCATCATCTCAGCCAAAAATCTCCTGAAACTGATAAGCAACTTCAGCAAAGTCTCAGGATACAAAATCAATGTGCAAAAATCACTAGCATCCCTGTACACCAATAACAGACTTAAAGAGAGCCAAATCAAGAACGAACTGCCATTCACAATTGCTCGGAAGAGAATAAAATACCTAGGAATACAGCTAATAAGGAACATAAAGGACCGCTTCAAGGAGAACTACAAACCACTGCTCAATGAAATAAGAGAGGACACAAACAGATGGAGAAACATTCCATGTTCATGGTTAGGAAGAATCAATATCATAAAAATGGCCATACTGTCCAAGGTAATTTACAGATTCAACACTATCTCCATCAATCTACCAATGATCTACTCCACAGAACTGGAAAAAAGCACCTTAAACTTCATATGGAACCAAAAGAGAGCCCGGCCTAGCCAAGTCAATTCTAAGCAAAAAGAACAAAGCAGGAGGCAACACACTACCGGACTTCAAACTATACTACGAGGCTACAGTAATCAAAACAGCATGGTACTGGTACCAAAACAGAGATATAGACCAATGGAACAGAACAGAGGCCTCGGAGGTAACACAACATATCTACAACCATCCGATCTTTGACAAACCTGACAAAAACAAGCAATGGGGAAAGGATTCCTTGTGTAATAAATAGTGTTGGGAAAACTGGCTAGCCATGTGCAGAAAGCAGAAACTGGATTCCTTCCTGACACCTTACACTAAAATTAACTCCAGATGGATTAAAAACTTAAATATAAGACCTAACACCATAAAAACCCTAGAAGAGAACCTAAGCAAAACCATTCAGGACATAGGCGTAGGCAAGGACTTCATGACCAAAACACCAAAAGCATTGGTAACAAAAGCCAAAATAGACAAATGGGACCGAAACAAACTCCACAGCTTCTGCACAGCAAAAGAAACAGTCATTAGAGTGAATCAGCAACCAACAGAATGGGAAAAAATTTTTGCAGTTTACCCAT
>NW_016107817.1:551173-552561 GCF_001604975.1 Cebus imitator | reverse complement strand
TGATTCCTCAAGGACCTAGAAATAGAAATTCCATTTGACCCAGCAATCCCATTACTGGGTATATATCCAAAGGATTATAAATCGTTCTACTATAAGGACACATGCACACCAATGTTCATTGCAGCATAGTTTACAATAGCAAAGACCTGGAACCAACCCAAATGCCCATCGATGATGGACTGGACAGGGAAAATGTGGCATATATACACCATGGAATATTATGCAGCCATCAAAAACGATGAGTTCGTGTCCTTTTTAGGGACATGGATGAACCTGGAAACCATCATTCTCAGCAAACTGACACAAGAGCAGAAAATCAAACACCACATGTTCTCACTCATAGTCAGGTGTTGAACAATGAGAACACATGGACAAAGTGAGGGGAGCACTACATACTGGGGTCTGTTGGGGGGAAATAGGGGAGGGACAGCGGGGGTGGGGAGTTGTGGAGAGAGAGCATGGGGATAAATGCCAGATACAGGTGATAGGGAGGAAGGCAGCAAATTAAACTGCCACTTGTGTACCTATGCAACAATCTTGCATGTTCTTCACATGTACCCCAAAACCTAAAATGCAATAAAAAAGGTAGACATCTGACATACTCCCTCAAGACCAAAAATTTGGGGTTTGCCCAAAAATCAGTTATAAAAGCAAGATCTGGGTCTTTAGATATGAGAAATTAGCTTTCAAATACCATAAGATTCTAAGCAAATGTTCAAATCTAATCAGAAACACTGTTACTTACATTCAGTTATTATTCAATCAATTGCACAGAGTGTAATATAAAGAGAAGCACATAGAAACTTCATTCAGTATATCTGAGAGGAAGACTTCATGGGTGCAAAATAAAGTTTCACAAATGCTGGTGAAGATGCAGAAAAGAGGAAACTCTTATACACTGTTGATAGGAATGTAAATTAATACAACCACTATGGAGAACAGTATGGAAATCTCTAAAAATATATATATAAATAATTTTGGGCCGTGTACAATGTCTCATTCCTGTAAACCCAGCACTTTGGGAAGCCGAGGTGGGTGGATCACAAAGTCAGGAGTTCGTCACCAGCCTGACCCACATGGTGAAACTCCATCTCTACTAAAATACAAAAATTACCCAGGTGTGGTGGTGTGCACCTGTAATACCAGCTACTCAGAAGGCTGAGGCAGGAGAATCACTTGAACCTGGTAGGTGGAGGTTGCAGTGAGCTGAGATCATTCCACTACACTTCAGCCTGGGCAACAAAGCGAGATTCCATCTCTAAATAAATAAATAAAAATAAATAAAACCTCAAAAAAAGTACATACATCGTGTTTTAAGGTATTTTGAAAACAAATTTATTTCAGTCTATGATGTAACTTAAATTTCTGTGCTCTGAACCAGAAGTGCA